>NC_141390.1:23581600-24181600 GCF_017979445.1 Akebia trifoliata
CGAGAACCAAACCGAACCAATAGCTTTGGTATGGTTTAGTTCAGTTTGGAACAAATTGCAATTCGGTTCCGGGTTACAAAAATGGAGAAACCGGTCAATTTGGTTCGGTTTTCGGATCAAGTTTGTATATAACCGAACCCCTATGCAATAAATAAATATATATGTATATAATATTTATTATGAATTATTTTATGAGTTAGGGTATAGATTAGTGGTTTTGTATGGATAAACTAATGACTTTTTATGAATAGATTAGTGATTATTGTATGCAATTTTATGTTTATTATATATTTGTTTTTTCATTAAAAAATATTACTTACTATTTATAGAATATTGGCAATCTATAAAATCGAACTGAACCAAACCGACTGTAGTTTGGTTCCAATGGAATTTGGTTCGGTTCTTATTCTTATTTAGTGGAACCAACCTATGTTGGTTTGGTTCTAATTTGACTTCAAATCGAACTAAACCAAACCAAGTTACACCCCTACTTGACACTAAGACTTTAGAGACTCATTACGTCTAGGAAAATGTCTTTGAATGTCTCAAATGACAAGTACCCCCTTTTAGCCAAATTATGCATGGAGATGGGTGTCGGCCAATAAATATTAAATTTAGAGATCAAGTTAAAAATAAATGAATAAAAATAATAAAGTTGTTGATATCGTGGGACCATCTCCTTGGTTGAACTTCATGAAAAATAAATTGGACAATGAAACAATTTTAATGCTACTAAAACATTAAAATATATTCCAAGACTAAAAAAATTGGAAGTTCTTCAACATGGGCTGAATCCATGTGTGGCCTATTTCAACAAGTTTTAAAACACAAAATATTAGAAGAAAATTAAAATTGGAAATGCATCATGTTTAGCCACAAGGGTCGGTTTACAATCCATGAATTTGAAAATAGGGTCATGTTAGAGTAACATTGAAATTGACATCGTTTCACACGTTGGTGTGCACAAAATCATATATATTTCTCAATAGTATCTCGATGAAAAGCATCTATGGTTATGTATACATATCCACATCAACAGTGTGTAAAACGATGTCAATTTCAATGTCACTTTAGCATTTTCCTTTGAAAAAACTGAAATATTAAGAGTCTCTTTGGATACACATAAAAAAGTAATCTTTTAATTTTTGATAGTTAAAAAGTCAAAAGATTTGTTTAGATTCATTTTAGAAAATTACTTCTAAAACATAAAAAATTCTTACTTTTTAAAAAGTAAATGAAAACTATTTTCTATTTTCTAATAATTACTTCCTTTTAATGTTACTTTATTCTCAGATATTCTCTATCTAAATGGATCTATTTGGATGAAAAAAATAGAAAATAACTGGGAATTAATTTTTAGTAAATAGTTTCCTTTCTAGAAAGTAAGGATTTTTTTACTTTTGAAAAGTAATTTTCTAAAACGAATCTAAACAGACTTTTAACGTTTTAACCTTTTAACTTTCAAAAATAAAAATATTACTTTTTTGCGTGTATTGAAACGGACTCTAAATCCAACTTAAAAAGGGAAAAAAAAGTCTTAAATTATATGACATTGGCTAATGTCGATTATGGCATTAATAAATCTATGGATAACTTCTAATTCCAAGAATAAGAATTTAAAAGTTTTTGTCCATCAATACTTGTGGAGCAATCATTGACAAATGTTTAAAACACCCTAACAAAGGGTCCAACGTATTCTAATCATGAGAGAAGAGTCCAAATTAAACTCGACGACAAATCTGAAAGTTTTCTTTAAAGCTCTCAACACTCTAAAAGAGGCTCGGATGATAAAAAAAAAGAAAAGAGGAGAATCTCCAGCTGACATGGGATAACGATATAACCAAAGAGATAGAAAGGCCTGAAGAATCTAATTTCTTCAAATAAAATCTATAAAGAGATGTCGTGGGCAGCAACTAAGACAGAAAAAAATTTGAGATAAAAGGAAAATCTATATTTCAATCCTTATATATGGGTGGTGTTCTTTAGACAAAATCCTAGACAACATTCTAGACAAAGCATTTTATCTTATATGAATTAAAAACTTCAAAATCAGCTAATTCTAAAAATTTTAACCCTAGTTTATAATGTGAACCGTCAATTTTTACCGTTAGTTTGTAACCACTTTTCATGGGGTTAGGAGTTTTAGAATTGGCTGATTTTTTGTGATGATGATCTACTGACTATAAAGATCATCTTTATGAAAAATCAATCTATTCGAAACTTTTAAGTCATATAAGACAAAACTTTATTTAGCATGTTGTCTAGGATTTTGTCAAAAGAACGCTACCCTCTCTCTATATATATAGAGGGTAGCATTCAGAAATCCTAAAGAGATACAAGTTTTGGAATGAGCTGATTTTTGGTGAGGATGATCTTTTCATCATAGAGATCATCCTCGCAAAAAATCAGCCCATTCTGAAACTTGTATCCCCTATTTTGAAAAATGTTTGGCTCTCTTTAGGACCTCCGAACGCCACTCATATGTATGTCCATGTTCTCTTAGATCCCATTTCCGTATCAATCCCTCTCCCCATCTATCTACTTTCATCTATATGGAGGAGAATCACCAAGCTCTTGCTCATGGTTATGTCTCTCTAGTTGGAATAGAACTATAACACTGAGTTGTACATGAGATATTGCTAATTTAATTTGATCAACTTGTCTGCACTTAAGAGATAAAAGAAACGGTTTGGGATTAAATTAATTGGCCATTTTGATTGCATAGTTTGAATGCTATAAGACTAAATGTTGAATACATTGTGGTGTTTTGAGGTTGATCTTTGATCATGGGAGGAAATCCATTAGTTGATGAAACCTTTCTCACAAGTTTTGGATTGATTCATCCTTCATTGTCTCTCTAGTGACACTAAAGTGGGGTTGATTTGCACCATTGATTGGGTTTACTTGCATCATTATTATGTAACATAATCAATATTAGCGACATCGTGCTAAATATTTTTGACATTGGGAAAGTCAATTCCCCTGTGATTGACCCATTGGATTGATGTTACATATTTAGTGTAAAATTTGAGGTTTTCATGTGCACTATCGAGTCGAATCGATGATTTAAAGCTTGTGTGAAAATTCGGTTTCTCACATAAATATTTGTTGAGTGATTGACTCAATGACTTGCTGTTGGTGAAAGGACAAGAAATAGTTTAGATCTTGTGTGAAGCATTGATAATTCATATTTTGGTGAGTCAACTCAGTGTCATTGGCTACATTTGAGATTTGGATTATGGCATTCTTAGTTTGATGATTTGGTATCAATTTGTGAAGCTAAGCTGATTCTTGTGGATATGTTGGAACTTCAGATTGATTATTTTGGCATGACGTGAGACCCTTTAACATTGTTAATATTCCATGCATTATTTTGGAGAATAGTACGTTGTTTTTCTTTCAGAACCGATTACATTATTTAATTCATGTTTGGGGCATGTTTGAGCATGTATTTCATTAAGATTATGTTTATATTCAAGGTAGGATCTATTTAGTCGCGTGCATGAGATGATGATGATGATGAAAACACTCTAATGTTGCTTTTTGACTTAGTTAGTGGATCGTAGTAGAGACTGACGTTTTGAGTAGGGTAGATTCGATGCCTAATACCTTCTAAATTCCGTAACTACACTATGTGAAAAAACCCTATATTTGACAACCCAAGGCCGTCGAATTTCACAAAATTCGACGCACCAAGGCTTTAAATTTTTCATTGTCAAATGTTTTTTTTCAACGGATTGAAACCATCAAATTAATGGAGGATGGCAGAAATTTGATGGTTCTAAGCCGTTGAATTGGGGAACATAAAAAATTTCAACAATCATGGGACATCAAAATTTAGTTTCTAAAATTTGTGAGCTTTAGCCTGTCAAATTCTTGTGTCAAAATTTTCAATTTTCACATGATGCCAGACCTTTTGTCTAGTTTCTCTATTGCAAACAGACCTGAATCCAATTCGGTGTCAAATTTATGGTTTCTAGACCTAGAATTAGGAGGTGACTCCAAAAACCAAACCCGTACGCTGGTCGAGACACTTCCAAAATGTCGAGATCAACGATTGTAAGAATGTTAATCTCAACAATTGGAATGATGATCATGATGGTTCATGCTTAAACGTCAAAATCGACAATTTATAATGTTTGATCTCCATAACTATAAAAGGTGATCTTGATATTGAATTATCGATATCACCAATTGAAAAAAGGGATTAGGGAGCATTAAGATAGAGAAAGTTTGCTAAATGGATCATCATATTACAGTGCAAAAATCATGACCGAGTCAATTGTTAGATGTTAAACACACCTATTCATGCACCTTGAAGGGTAGTGTTATCTCACATTTGAAGGATGTGGACTAAGGAACCACCATTCCCAATGTTACCTGGTTATCCATGATGGGGATTGGATGCATTTTTATACCTCTACAATTTTATTAAAAGAAAGAATTTTATATGATACTTTTGAGAAATTAGATCTACAGCCTTCATATAAAGTTTGGTGGGAAATACAATTTCAAAAACTACCTTTTAAAAAGACTAGCGGCAAGGGCATCTTCTTTGGGTTTAGAGGGGTAAAAGATAAAAGATGGGAAAGTTAGAGGGATATTATTAAGAAAAGGGGGGGAGTTGGGAGGAGAGGAAAGATAATAAAGTTAAAGGAGGAGAAAAATAACGGTAATAAAATAGGATTGGGTGGACTCTACTCATTTGTCTCAATTTTTATACCTCAAAAAATTGTAGCTCAAGCAGGTTTACCTTTGTATTTTATTATATACATGTTTATCGATAAAAAAAATTATTATTTATTTTGCACTCACATATTAATTTAGAATTGATTTTGTCTTGAAATGAGGTTTTCATAAGGATTCAGTGATTTTTATAATTAGACTTCTTCAAAACAAGTCAAGACTAACTACACAAGAACAATACTTTTAAAAAAAAAGTACACAAGGACAAACATTGCCTTGTTGAAGGAGGACCTGATTGTGCTAGAACACGATGGGTTGAACCCGACCTTAGGTCAGGTTTGGGTATAGTTAGCTAGGGTTTAGATCAAGCTCGTGTTTGGGCAAAAAAATTTTTTTGACTAAATCAGGTCGGGTTGGTTTCAAGTATAAACATCGGGTTGGTGTTTGGCAATTGCGGGTTGGGTGTGGATTGATCCGCAATCCATCCAAACCCACCCGAGTTGCAACCCTAATCTCTACTTCCTTCATATAGTTCAACATTTTATAGGTGAATTTGATGATAAAAAGTGGCGAACTCGACATTCTGAATGTGATTCAATTTTTTTGTTTTTTTTTGTTTTTTCTACTTTGAGATTGGATAGATCCTCTTGAAATACCCTAAATGCTTATGTTAGAGCTACAAAACGGACACTCGAATAAAAATATCAGATTATTATTTTTTGTTATAAATCATCAAAAGAAATCAAAAAATTAAATCTACATGTTCAAAATTATGAGTACATCATTCTCCATTCGCCATTTACGATAAAAAAAAATGTAAAATTGATTGTAATCGCAGTTGAAAATCTTAAGTATGTGAACAAGATGAGAATATGGTGATTTGAGTACTCCAAAAATATTATAAGAAAAAAAAGACCATTTAGATATGGAAAGTTTAGTGGGTGTCTTTCTTTGCACATGGAAAATGGTTGGGAAAATCATTGTCCATGTGCTTGATTGGCTTTTGCCATGGAAAATGATTTTCTACCTTTACCCAAAAATTCAGTTTTTGTAGGATTTCATTTTCCCACCTATCCTCATGGGAAAATAAAATCCACCCCCCACCTTCAAATTAAACCTTAATTCCTTCTTCTTTTTCATCTTCTCCACTACCACCACAATTGCAATCTCCACCATCATCGTTTCCATCGACACCATCTCCACCCACCCTCATTCTCTTCTTCTTCTTCTTCTTCCTCCTAATCTCTCTCTACATCCTCTCTTCACCTTCGCCCAATTTCTTTCTTTCTTACTTCTTCCTCCATTTTCTCTCTAATATTTTCTAAATGCAATGAAACAATGGTGTAATTATTGGGTTGGGTCGGATTAAATTAGATTCGAGAACTAGGCACATTGGACAGCCCAAATCATGGTCATGCTTGGTAAGTATTTTGCAAATATTCAAAAAATAATAATAATAATAATAATAATAATAATTAATAGCCCTTGTGAGAGGGGTTTCTTTCTAAATAGTCCCTAACTTTTGAATTGTAGCTTGATGGTTGTGTTTGATTGCATGTAAAGTCATTTTCGATAGAATTTGAGATCCATAGAAAGAATGGAAGGGTCTAAGGTTGAGATCACTAGCCCAAATCATCTCGATCTCATTGGTGAACAAGATGGGTATCCAATGTGATACATTTTTCACGTTGAATTGTTACATATATCAATTATCTTGAGTGATATTCCGTAAAATTTGAATGGTATAAACTAGGGTGCTGATTGATTCAGCTTCTTAAAACTGCTGTCAGCTTCTGGAATACACTAAAAAACAAAATTGGTGATCTGCCCCTTGCCTTCAATCCCTGTTCAAAACCCCTTAAAATTCTCCCCAAACTCATTTTTGCCTTTGAGGTTCTATCTTCTTTAACCTTCGAACCTTGAGAATAAAATAAGATTTTGGTAAAATAAAATGAATTTTTACGTTGATTTTTTACTCCAACCAAACACATCTAAGGTGCAGTTTTTTTTTTTTTTACCGTGATTTTTTAGCCAAATATTTTGTCTCCATTTACATTTATTTTTCTTCACCCAAACCTATTTGAGATAATTTTTAGAATAATTTATCAAAACGGTAGAGTTTTCTAAATTAATTCCGAAAACGGTACACTGTAGCAATTAATTCTGAAAACGGTAAATTTACCGTTTTCGAAATTAATATTTTTTACCAAAACGGTAAAAAGAGTAAAATATTTTTCTTTTTTACCAAAAATACCCTTTTTTTTTGTTTTCCATATATATTTACAATTTTAACCTTAAAAAAATGAAAATCCAACTAAAAAGATTCACTCTCTTTCGGTAATCCAACAATCATATGTATTTATAATTTTTTTTTTATTACCGAAATCAATTTTATTTTCATAATTTCAGTCAAAAAATAAAAAAGGGCATTTTCGGTAAAAAAAAATACATTTTACTGTTTTTACCGTTTTGGTATAAAAAATTAATTCCGAAAACGGTAAATTTACCGTTTTCGGAATTAATTGCTACAATAAACCGTTTTCGGAATTATTTGAAATGTTGTGCATGTTTTGGTAAATCTGCCTAATTTTTATTTACCTTCAAACTTTAATAGCAAGATAGATGGATGTTGACACTGTTTTTTCTCCACACAAATCCATCAAGCTACATTTTTTTTTTTTCTTTTGCCCTCATTTCCAACCAAAGATTTTATCTCCATCAACAACATGATGGGATATTTTGGAAGTAAAAGACTCGGTTGTCTCATCATTGATCAAGATGACTCGTTTAAGATAATTTAGCCTCAGCCATGTTTGGGGCTCGCAGTCCTTCCCACCCCACTATTCTTGTTCTCAAAAGAATCAGGATCTAGAATAGTGTCCCATTCCTGTAGAATAGGAACGGTGTTTGCATGATTGGTTTTGGCTTGAGTTCGTAACACATCAAGCTCCTAAACAAAGTTGTTTTTTTTGTATCTTCCAACTAAAACTTGTCACGTAGACACCATATATTGCTATCAATGTTGTCAAATGCAGCCGCATTTGAGAATATACGATAACATATGTTATATCAATAACAAAGATCACACATGCTACCATCACATATCAAAAAATATGTTGTCTGACAAATATACAATGACATATCTTTGTATGCAATTGCATGTTGTCCAACGGTCAAAAATACGACCATTAGACACCTTCTTTTTTTTTGTGGGGGGGGGGGGGGGGCTTTAAACTCACTTTTTCGTTACAAATACCCCCATTTTTATCCTCATACTTCTTTTACAACATCTCTACTATCCCTATCAAAAGCCTCCAACTCTTAAATCTCTCTATTTTCTACTCTCTATTTTCTACTCTCAATTCTCAAACTTCAAGTCTCAGCTCAAGTTACTTACTCACTCTCAAGTTTCAACTCTCAAGAGTTGAAGACAAAGCAAGCTATCACTACTCAAGTCAAGATACAAGAATCAAGTGAAATCATCAAAATTTGAAAATTAAGAATCAAGATTCATCCAATTTAAGTTCAACCTTCAACTCAAGACTTGAGAATCAAGATTCATTCTACCTTCAAGTTCAAATGTTCAACTTATACCTTCAAGAATCAACATTCAAGTTCAAAGAAAGATCAAATCAAATCAATATCCATCAAACATCAACATCATCAATTATCAATTCAAGAATCTTAAACAATTTCATTAATCATTGTCTTTTTTTCTCTTCTACTAGTATTATTAAAGTTGAAGTTGAGGTATGTATATTTTTTTTATTTAATAGTTGTTATTTATTTTCTATTTTTTTAATTATTTTTTATTTTACTTGTTAGAAAATTATAAATTAGTATGATGTCCTCGTTGGCCAACTCTTTCCAAAGGCCTAAGTCAAATGATCTTGGTTGGAAGTACTATCATTATCGTAGTCCAAATGAAAAGAGTCTAGTAGCATGTGAGTTGTACGGGTACATTAGTAGAGGTGGCACTAGACGCCACAAACAACATTTAGTACACATACTGAAATCAAATGATAGGGCATGTGAAAAACTTACTCTTGAAATATGAAAATAACTACTGAAGTATATAGACAAGGCTTCAAAAAAGAAATAAAATGGGGCCATAAATCTTGAAAGCTATGTGGAAGGTGGTGGTCGAGAGAAAGGTGATGATAATTTCATTGTATACGATACCCTTCATACGTCAATGGAGTGTAGTAGACCACCGGTTCCACCACCATTATCTCAAAGAGTTACTGAAAGAGATTGTGCCCATAGTCCACTAGATAGGTGGTGTAGACCACATCCCGAATATGTGGTTGACCAAAAAGGAAAAAATAAAGATCCATACCAACCCACTATTAAACATAACACTAAAAATAATATGACAACCATCCAAAACCTAATTTGGAGGACATAAGTAAATTGCATATCAACACCATTGTTAAGATTAAGAAGGTTATTGTCTTTCTGTACAAACATGCATTGTTATTACAAAAAATGAGAGCACATATCGGTAGAAACCTAATTAAGCATGCAATCACTCAATTTGCAACAACCTTCTTGACACTGCAAAACTTATATGGGAAAAAAAAACTAAACTTAAAACCTTCATAGTGTCGACCAAATGGAACAATGGACCTTGGTCAAAGAGGACCAAAGGAAAGTTAGTTGCCCAAACTATCTTGTCCAAAAAATATTTGGACATGCTCAAAGGCATTAAATAATGTCATGTCATTAATTTTTGTTCTTTGATTAGTAGATGGTGATGAAAAGCCTCATGTGGACTACATTTATGAAACATTAAAAAATCTATTAAGAAGATAACGAAAATGCATTAATACCGTGAAAGAAATTATGAAAGTGTAATTAATATGATTTAATATATGGGGCAGTCAAATGATATCTGCATGCTTACATCTTTAATCCAATCATATATTTTCAATTTGTCAATCAAGATGAGGCAATTCGAAGCATATAATTGGATTTCTCGACGTTTTGAAAATAATGGTCTCTAAACAAGTAGGACAAGATGCAATATCGATACAATTGAATCATTACAAGAATTATGAAAGGATCTTTGGAAAAAATATAGCTAAAAGACATTGAACAATGAAAATTCCAAGAAAGTAAAAAAAATTAATATTTAGATTTAAACTTGAGTAATTTGACTTATTTAATTATTTTTTTTATCTTATTACTATTTTAATTAAATATAAATATTTAAATGTAATTGTAGACATCCAAATTTGGAGGAGCCCTAAATGCAAAATGCACAAAAAATCTATAAAAATTGGAATGGGCCTCAAAACCAAAACTTTCAAAAAAGTAATCTATTTTTTCAAATAAATGGCTTAGGGTCCCTTCCTACATGGCTCATGGGCTAAAAACCTACCTCACCCCCTTCTACATCATCATCACTCCAACTCTCAACCCAATTCTAGTCCAATTCAACTCAATCCAACATTATGCCTAATCAACCCACTACCCAAGCCCATTAAACTTAAAATCAGATATTATGCCCATTCCATTAAGACTTAAAGCCTAACCATTACTCAAGCTTAACTCTCAACCCAAGCCCAAATATCACAACCAATCACTCAAGATCATCAAAGTGGGACGCGCATCACCACTTCAGCGTACCTCCCTCATTCAACTACCTACCCCTATCACCTTTCTCTAAAAAACCACCTATCCACATTTCAACCCACACCTTTCTCTAACATACCCTTATCATTTTCTTCAAACTTATCCTCACAAGTTATCCTCGTACCCCTTTAATTCATCTAACACACCACGTCAACACTTATGGATACATGTTACCATGCCCTTTACCTTTCCAAAAAATCAACAATCATTCTCTTATACACCCTACTTCATTCAACTCACCTAGCACTCAATCAACAAACTACTCTCTTACACACCTATTCTTCTAATAAAAAATCACTCATTTCAACTCACCTAATACTCAACCCAGATAGGTTGAAAGATCCAACCCATTTGGATCACAAACAACCCATTTACACCCCCTTTCATAAATCTCATAATATTATATTCATTCTCATCTCATTTTACCCCTAAAAGTTACCTCCAAAATCCTATAAACCCCCCCCCCCTCACTCTTAACACAAATCCCCCAAGACTTGATAAAAAAAGTCACTCTCAACTCTCTCTACTCACTTGCAACTTTCTACTCACTTTCAACATTCAACTCACTCCCAACTTATCAACTCAACCCTAATCTCTACTATATAAGTGCACCAAAAGAAGTCAAAGAAGACTCATTCCTTTAAGGGAAAAAAAGGTCAACTCAAGAACAATGTAGGGTTTAGATAAGAAAGGAAATAAAAGTCTTCTCTCTCGCTTTCCTCCAAACATCCCCCTTCTACTTCTCCCTCTCTTTCTTTTACTTTTATTTTTCTTTAGTTTTAAGATTTAAAAAAAAAAAAAGCCCTCATCTACTTCTGGTAAATTGAGATCTACCTTAGTTGAAAGGGTAAAAATCGAGTAGTTTTTTGAAACAAAACACTTTCAAAATCCTTATATTAATGCACACATTCTAAAAATTTTGAGAATAAAGCCTTGGGGCCCTTGACTAAAAAGTCTACACCTTTTTTAAATTTTGCCCAAATGTTTGAACCATAGAAGGATCCCTTCTTCAATAAGAAAGCATTTAACGATTTAAAACGAAATCAAAGTCCCTCTCACTCAAAGGCACAAATTGGATCTTTCTAACTTTTCACTCTTCTTTTCAAAATTTACTGAAACCGAAGTTACCACCAATGGCGGAGGGAGTGGGGTGCCTAACACCTTTCCTACTCCTTAATATAAACTCCCTTACCTAGATCTAGGGTAAACAAATAGACCTTATCCATACGAGAATCACTAATGAGAAAATGATTTTTTAAAAATACTTCCCAGATGATCATTCACACACCTTTTTATTAAAAAAAAGAATGGTGGCGACTCCAAACCCAAGTCGAAAATATCTTCAAACTTGAAAATATCATGTCTACAATAATCTTAGATTATATTCTATACAATAACTGATTGGTGGTCAGCATATGAAGTTGATCATATTACGAATCATCCATATTTTAGAAAGTTGGCCATACAGATTATTTGCATAAGAAATAAGATCTTATTGCCATCACACTAGTCCTAACTTCCATATATGTGTAAATGAATAAGTCTTATTCATTTAGATGACGCTCCTTATGAAATCACTGAAGAGAATTAAACACGTGCACAGAGGTGCCTATATTGAGACACCATGAGTTAGTAATTCCAAAAGTAAGGTTTGACTCAATGAAAAAAGATTCGGGAATATTTGAGAAATTCTCCTTCAAATATTTTTTATAATTAAAACATTTTTTCTTTATGTGTCTTGACTTCTTACAAAATAAATACTTGACAAGTTCACGATCACTCCCATCAGAAGATATGGAATGAACATTTTCCTTTTTGGAAAATTTTAACTTTTTGAAAAACTTCTTCTTGTTGTTTTGGGGCTTGAACTTAGGCTCAGCTTTTTTAGATAGATGGATTTGAGATATTTTCATCATTTTCATTGAAGTCTTGACAGTCTATAACTGGGAGGATAATTCAACCAGAATAGATCTAATCTTTGTTAGATTATACATGATCACAAAGCTAGAAAATGATTTTGGAAGATAAGTTAAAATTGTATCAACTTTCTCTTTTTCATCAATATTTGCTCCCAAGTTAGTTAGTTCAATCGCCATGCTTATCATCTTATCATATGATTTTTAACAGGCATACATTATATTATTTTCATATTAGAAAATTTCATTCTGAAAAAGTTGTCTAGATGTAGCGGAAGTATCTTTAAACATGCCCTCTAGGTTTTGCATAATTTATTTGGCCTGTTTAAAATGAAGGTATTAATTTTGAAGATCATCTTTCATAGATCTTAACATATAAATTTTAGCGAGAGTATTAGACCTATTCCAATCATTAAATGCTTTTTTGAGCTATGGTAGGGCTTGAAGGTAAAATATGAGGCATCTCATTAAGCACGTGATCGATTTTATCAATGACAAAAACAATGCCAAGTTTCCTTTTTCAACTTCCTAAGTTTGTTCTATGTAGTTTGTCTTCACCAAGAATCTCAATCATGAGATTAAAAAATGTCATGACAATATTGCGTACGAGTCCATATCAATTCATTAACATGATAGTAAATAAATGTGTGATCATTCACTATACATGAGATTTTATAAATTGCATAGTGTGCCTCACTCACCGAATTCAAATTTATAAAATATTAAATTTAAATCTTATAAGGCATCAAAATCTTTTTAGTCATCTATAATAAAATCTCTCTGGAGTCAATTGCCTAGATACTAATTTAGGTAATAATAATTAGTTATACTCCACTTTCTCAAGTGGTTTGATATCTATAGTTCCATGATATCATGCCTAACGCCTTTGGGCTATCATGAGAATATGACAAGAGCCAACCCATTATTTCAATTTATTGTATCATTATAATTGTCTCCATTAGGTGACTTATATAGCAATGTTTTGAAAGGACCATGTCTGATCATGTAACTATCATTATCTATGCATGAGGTTGGTTTCATACAGGACTTTCACTGCCTACTCCATTAACTGCATGCATATTTCATGATAATTAATAATGGAGAACTTCATAAAATTTTTTTTTTGCCTTGATAAGCTCTTAATTTTTATTTATTTATATATACTATTTTAGTTTGATGAGATTAAGAATTACATCGGCCTAGCTTTGATGCCACTTTTGTCGGCAATAACACATGCATTGCGGATCAAGTCGAAGATTTTCAATCTACATAATATAGGTTAGTATAAATAAAAATTAATAAATAATTAAATTATACTTTGTGAGTATCTTTGTCGATAATCAAATTTGAAACTGATAAAGAGTGGTACAAACAATTGTTTTTCAATTCCAGATTTCTGGATCTTCATTCTAGATATCTCAAATTTTAATGCACTGAGTACTTTTGGATATACTCAACAAATAAAATATTTTAAAAAAATTAAGAGATTATAGAGAATAAGTTATTGTTACTTAAGTTGTGTTTTTTTAAAAGATTGGTCCCCTATTTATACTAGTTCGAGATTAGGAATTAAATTTCATTTTTATAAATACTTTAGAAGCTAATATTCTTTAATAATAAAAAAAACCCTTACATGCATGCATATGGAAAATGTGATTTCATTAAATAAAAAGTCAGCTTCATCTTTGTATGATATAATTCTAATGCAATTCGTTTAATAAAAAATTTGTATGGATGCATAAATGGGGTTTTGTGTTTGTAATGAAGATTACAACTAATTATATTCAATAAAAAAATTCATGTGTAAATACATGCACAAGTTAATTTAATAACTTTTAAATTTATTTTATTTAATGAATAAGTTTCTTTTATAAATTTTTATATATTAACAATGGGATTTTACATTTACTTTTAGAAAATTATCTCATACAAATGTATGCATTAGTTTTTTTCTTTTATGAAATAAATGAACTTTTACTAGAGACACCTAAGTGTTACTTTTAATAAGAGACATGCAAAAGGCCTTTGATTTATTTTATTATTATAATATATATTTTTTGTAATTTTTTTACTTTAACTAACTATCAATGCCATATTAAAATACTCCATCTCTTATTATTCTTAATGGAAAAACTCTCATATGCATTAATAAATACAAATTTTAGGAGAAATCTTCATGAGTTGAGGGTATGTACTCATACATAGTGCTATTATGTAAACACCATCGCGTCATTGTACTTTGTTCCATAACCGACAAATAGTGTACTAGAAAAATAATTCAAACCCACACATTTAATCACATTGCAACCCTTCCACATCACTTAAATATCTTATTAGATCATTCAAATCGTCTAGATCATTAAGAGTTTTCCTACTATCTTAACCATTTAATATATAATAGATGACACAAAAATATTTTAAAATTATTTTCAAAATATAATATAATGTATATAATATTTTAAAAATCATCTGAAAAATCATTTAATCAAAACATCATCGGTCGACATCTTTATTTGTTCGTCCAAACATTAAAATGATCAAGATGTGGGAAGTTATAGAGATGGCCATCCTATGGAATCTCATATTGACATCATTATGATATTCTCATGAGATCAACTAGGTCATCAAGACATTTAGTATATTAGACAATGAAGACTTCAAGCTTTTGACGAATCAAATGATCATTATTAAAACTCATCGAATTTCATATAATTCTTAAGTCAAATGATCAATGTGAATACATTTAGAAAAACCATCAAGAACTTCATTTAATGAGGTCAAAATTATGTGATTCTAGTGAGAGGAAATTGAGATGATCTTTTGTACGATTCTCCAACATGTGCCAACACATATTTCGATGTCGATGGGACTATCAAGCCTCAATGGAAAAAGTCGAATCCACATAAAGGATCATCGTGCATGTGAGAGCCATAAAAAATTGAGTTGGCCCCAATCTCATTTTCTAGACCTAGTCAAAATTCGAGATTTACAAAGATTTGATATTTTTGGATTTTCCAATAGACCTATTATGGTCCAAAATAACCCATAATGTTGCCTCAAGACAAAACATCCATATCTAATGAAGGTTAAAATTAATTACCCATAATACATAATGTCCGTGTAATTATGTTATTTTTATTATAAATTTTGGGGTATATCAAATATGATCAAGTCTTAGTTAGTTCATGATCATAGATTTAAAAAAATTATCTTAAAATACAATTGACTTGTATGGGCAAAAAAATACTAACAATCCACACTAAAAAGAGAAACAAGCTAGAATAAAAGAAATTGAATTACTTGGTGTTCGTGCAATACAACTAAAAATTGTACGAGCGATTCAAATTGAGAAAAGGAAATCTTGAATTTTATTATCCTATCTTTATTGATGATCTTAACTCAAATCATCTGTGGATCATAGATGCACGAGACGAGCCTGTGTTCGAAGGAAATGGTCTAACTTGAATAATTGAGTTTTACATCAACATATGGAGAAAGTTTAAACTAAAGTAGAAATGACATTGGTTGATGCTTAAGGCAACTAGAAAACGAAGATGAGATACAAGAAGAAAATGATGATGAAGAAGTACAAGGTCAAAGGAGTTTAAGAATTGGTGAGATCCGAAGACAAAGAGACTAAGAAGGATGAAGTGTAGATGAATGAAGGTAATGACTCTGATAACAACGAGAATGGAAACAACAATGAAAATGATCTCAGTGGAGATGTTTCACAATAAATTAGGGATGATTGTGTAGAGTATCAAACTAACTATTAGAGTTAGTTACTTAGACATTTGTATGAGTATTTCATGTATTTGTATGACTATTTGATTTTTTTTATTATTTATAATTGACTATTTTTAGTTTTTTATTTGCACGATTTGATGTATGAACTATGATTTTTAAATAAAAATATGAAATTTGCGCACTGTTTAATTATTATTTCATTTTCTAAACTTTTTAACATTTTTTTAAAAATATTTTATGTATTTTTTCCAATTTCTTTTTGCAGCATATGCCACCACACATGTGATATGTGAACAACCTATGCTGGTCACACATAGTCTCGCATATGCTATTTACCAACATTGGATGCTATATGAACGTGATATTGTTCTAAATTGTGACCCTTCTAAAAAATACCCGACCCTATTTCAGAGATAAAAAAAATAGGAAAAATCATTTAATACACTCTAGAGGAATTACTTTTTAAACCCCCTAACTTTTGCTTGGTTAACTTGACTATCCATTTAATAATTTATTCTTTCTGTAATGCTCTCCTTACCCCCATTTAACGGAGAAAAATGAAATTTGAATTGTCACGGGATCAATCTTTGATCCAAGTGTTGAGATCAACGATTATAAATAGTCAATCTTTATTGTGTGGGTAAAAAGTGATACATGACACGTGGAGTAAATAAAACGAATATTGATGATCGATCACATAATAAATTTAATGTGTATTTTGAGACCTTAGTTGGTATGTTTTGTATTAAATTTTATTTAGTTAAAAATATAATTTTATCTAAAAATAGAATGTCTCCTTCATAAGTAAATCTCTTATGATAATTTGAATAATTGATTGAGAATTTCTTGATTTGAGAGGGGGGAGGGGGGAGATTTACTTATTTCATTAGAGTTAAGTTTCGTCTTTTTCTATATAAAGAAAGGTAGAGTTTTTATAAATAAGAGAAGACTTCAAAAATAGTGAAATGATTCTTCAGAGCCTGGGGATATAATCCAATTTTGGGACGAAACCCATGAATAAATCCTATGTTTTGTCTTATCACTTTTTTTTTTTCTTTTCTTTTATTATTTTTTTGCATGTGATTCTAATCGTTCGTGTGCATCAATAACAATGTAGATCGAGTGTTATGAGTAAATCTCGAGGAATCGATGACGTCCGAGATTTTACCTTTTCATTTACGATTAATGACATGTGGACATCAGTCATTGAGATCAACAATCTCGACAATTTGATCTCAACATTTTATTCGCATGATTGGTGAGGGATCATTTTAGAGAACTTTTATTGTCACACCAACTTTTACTAACGCCACCTCAAGATGTGTGATAATTCTTTGGTGATTTATTATGAATTGGTGCGGCGTTAATAAAAGTTGGTGTGACAATTTTATTTACACACCAAGAAACTCTAAATATTAAAAAAATATTTTATGTTAGAGGCGTGCCAAAATAAATTCCCAAGAAACTCGCGCCTAAAGTCGGGGTGCATTTAGAAAAAAGTCCCCTGCCTGACCTCACAGGATCAAAAGTCGCCACTGAGAATAGGGTTTGCTTGTTTTCTCTCTCTCTCTCTCTCTCTCTGGTTGCAGGGTTCCGCGAAGAACACTTTTATTCTGATTTTCTTCCGATCTGAGATTAGGGTTTCGTTCTAAGAGCTTGTTTGATTTGTTTGGTTTTGCTATCAAGATCTGAAACAAAAATGGTGAGAGGTCTCCTTAACAAGCTCGCTTCTCAATCTCTCTCAGTTGCTGGGAAATGGCAGAAACAACAACTCCGCCGTCTCAATATCCACGAATATCAGGTCAGATTTTTTTATCTTTATTTTACAGATCTGTGTTCTTTGTTGATTCTTCGATCCACTTGGTATCATGTTAACAAATTTAGTTTTTAATTCTTTTAGTCTCTGTGGATTCATACTTTTCTATGGTTTTTAGGTTTTAAATCTCAGTGATCATGAAATTCTGTATATATGTGTTTGAAATTGATGATTTGATGTGCCGCCTGATATTTATCAATGGTGGATCGGTTGTTTTTCAAACAGGGAGCTGAATTGATGGGCAAACATGGAATTAATGTTCCGAAAGGTGTCGCTGTTTCTTCTGTAGAAGAAATTAAAAGGGCGATTCAGGATGTTTTTCCTAATGAAAATGAGGTAAAATGCTTGTTTTTGTTATGATCAACCATTTTTTTATTTTGAGTGAAACCTAAGCTTATGCATTTGGATTTGTTATGTGGAGGTTTAATTGGTTTTTATTTTCTATGTTCTCTTCTGTAGTTTTTATGGTGAACTCGATTTGTTTATATCATAGTATTTTCTGAGTTTGTGTTTGTTGGTGAATGTGAATGTGGTGCAGTTGGTGGTTAAAAGCCAAATTCTTGCGGGTGGGCGAGGTTTGGGGACCTTCAAAAGTGGTCTTAAGGGCGGAGTTCATATTGTTAAGATCAACGAAGTTGAAGATATAGCTGGTAATATTGCTTATATATGATTTTTTTTTTTTTTTTGATAATGTTAATTCTTATATTGATACATGGCTATTTAGACTTAGTCCGACTAATCCCATGGAAACCAGAAAAAAATGTTTTATTTTGATCATGTTAATTCTTTAAACTAACAATCTCAGCTCTAGTTTGAAAATGACGTAGACATTGGGTTTTTTTTTCCTATATCCACGTTTGATGCTTCATGAAATTAAAGACATTGATGTAAAAAAATTCTAGATTTTTTCTAGTGCAATTTTGAAACTCATTAAATTTGGCTTGCGCCTTATTACGTGAAACCCATTGGAAACCTGTATATGAAAAGAAACTTAGTATTGAACAATTAATTTTTCTTTCTCCTTAGTGATTCAGAAAAGTCATTAAGTTGACAGTGTATTTGCCCTTTTTTTTTTTTTAAAGTTTATTATCACATGATATTAACATGGCTAGCCATATCGTGTTCTGTCCAGTTGATTGGGCAAAGGATGTGGCAAATTGTGGTCTTGCAATGTTTATGTTTTCGAATTGTGCAAAAATACCTATGAAAAGAAAGAGGTTGTCCAAATCATTTACAGTTGTTAGCTTGTAATGAGATCTCTTTTCATTCTCTTCCTATATGTTACTATTTAAACTTACATATCCTGGAGATTTTTTTTGTTTTTTTGTGATAAACACATTCTGGAGTATTTGAAACAAGTCTGTCCATTCTATGTTGTGAGGAAAGTCATCTTTGAGTGGTTTTTCGTTGGGAGGGGGGTCCTAGTGGTTGGCAAGTGAAGTTGGGTTCAAAAGGGGTTTGAGCATAGGATATGGGAACAACACTCCCCATGTCTTACCAACTTGTCTAAGTTGGCACTTCAGGGGACTAGTGTAATTCTAGAATATGCAATTGCTATCATTTCCTTGGTTTAAGGAAATGCTTCAGCAAAGTTTCTTAAGGTTACTTTCTATTTCTCAAAAGATAATGTTTAATACAGGTCTGATCTCGAATACTTGTATTAAAACCTTGGCATTAACCGCTGTTGAATTTTTTTTGCATTTATTGATAAAACTTTGAAATTTGTGTTGGTTCCTTAGTTTGACAAGTGTTCTTATTTTCAACATTTATTGTTTGCAGGGAAGATGCTTGGGCAGATACTTGTCACCAAACAAACTGGTCCCCAAGGGAAAGTCGTCAACAAGGTTTGGCATTATTTATTTTTTCTATATACAATTTAATCTCTATTCTACTCTATCTTCTTTGCTTCAGATATTACTGTAACTCTGTAATTATCTTGTCATGTATTTTGTACACCACAATCATTAGTATAGTTAATCCTCTAATCTAAAAAAAATGTATATCTCCAATTTCTTCTGAATTGTATTGGGATCACATTTTAATGAGACTATTAATAGTTGGAATGAAAATCTCTTGAGGAAGAATAGTAGTTAGTAATTGATAATGCGCAAGGCTGCAGAGAATCAACTCCATTTGCATTGCCCTATATCAAGGCAATTGTGAAGCTCTTTCCTCCAAATTACTGTTGTATGTGTAGGAGTGATGACGAGTCTGTTGGTCATTCATTCCTACATTGTTCACTGGCGTGAAAAATTTGGACATACTTTCTGGACCTGTTTGGCGTTTTGATGTGCTCTTTGAGGACAATTAGAGGTTTTTTTGAGTCGTGGATGGCATTTGGTTCTCGTTTGTGTTGGCAAATCGCATCTTGTGGTCTCTAACCCTGTTGCGGTGTGTTGGGGGATTTGGAGAGAAAGGAACTGTGTTCGAAGTTAAAGAGGCTGTGCTTGACAAAGTTATTGTATCTATTAAAGGTTTTTTGTTTTGTTGGTGTAAGGCCTTTGATGAGTTCAAAGGCGTTTTCTTTGAGGACTTTATGGGGAGGTGGGAGTGGGTTTGTAGATTGACATACAGTGCTCGGGTGTCTGTAGTTATGCCTCTTGTACTCTTTTTATGGTCATCTTGACCACACTTCTAAAGATGAAATTGAAGCACTACTAATAGAAAATGACCTTAATGAAGATGTTGTTGACCATTTTATTGATAAAGCATTAGATAATGAGGATGACTTTGAATATCTTGAATAATATAAACCTTGAATGCACTGTGGACTTGAGGTTACTTGTGGATGCAAGGATAATATCTATATGGGGGGTTGGTGATTTATTATTGTGGTTTAATATGGGATTTGGTGATATAATATGAGAACACCATGCCTGATTTCTTTTTGATTCCTTTTTCTGATTTTTCTCGATTGTATCAATTTTTTTTTTCCTTTGCTGACTTATTCCCAAACCCCAACGGGGTGGCTATGATCAAGAGACCTGCCTTGAACAAGTGAAAAACAAGAGGGATCATGCCCTGATGACATACACACCAAATCCCATCTAAAGAGAAAATATTTAAAAAAAAATGCGTTCTTAAAGTCTGGGAACACTTGTGATTTGAAGGTGGTTTGGGAGTTACAGGAAAAAGATTGCCTGCACTATGCTCTTAACAGTACTTTTGTGGCATTGATTCCGAAAAGAGTGGGGGCGGTTGATTTGAGCGATTTCAGGCCCATTAGTCTAGTAGGATCGGTGTACAAGATTATATCTAAGGTGTTGGTCAACAGATTGAAAGAAGTTATGAAAAAATTAATTGGTCCTGAGCAAGGTGCCTTCATTAAGGGAAGACAAATCCTGGATGGTGTGTTAATGGCTAATGAATGTTTAGATTCTAGAATCAAGGACAAGAAGGCAGGAGTAGTGGGAAAAATTGATATGCAAAAAGCTTATGACCATGTGAGCTGGGATTTTTTGAAGTACATGATGGGTAGAATGGGGTTTGGATCTAGATGGATTGGGTGGATTATGAAGTGTATTACGTCAGTGTCCTTTTCTATCTTAGTCAATGGGAGTCTGGCAGGATATTTTCGGATTTCGAGGGGGCTGAGGCAGGGTGATCCGTTATCCCCATTTTTATTTCTTATAGTGACAGAGGCTTTGGGTAAGTTGTTTAGTAGGGGGGTCGAGATAGGGAGATTATCCGGGTTTAGGGTGTCCGTTGAGGGTCCTTTGATTTCACATTTGCAATTTGCAGACGACACCCTAGTTCTTCTTGATCCGTCTAGAGATCAAGTGAGGACTCTTCGGGTTCTTTTATGTTGTTTCGAAGCAATTTCAGGATTACATGTCAATTTGCAGAAGAGTAAGTTGTTTGGTGTTGGAGAGGTGCCAAATCTTTCAGTCTTAGCAACCACTTTGGGCTGTAGGAGTGATACGCTTCCATCTTCCTATTTGGGTTTACCTTTAGGGGCTCCATATTGCAGCAAGAACATTTGGCAGGAGGTGATCGAGAAGATGGAAAAGAAGTTGAGTACTTGGAAGGCTAAATATCTCTCAAAAGGGGGTAAGGTGACGCTGATTAAAAGTACCTTAACTAGTATTCCGATTTACTTTTTATCCATGTTTACATTGCCGCAGTCGGTGGAAGCTAAGATTGAAAGACTTATGAAGAATTTTCTGTGGAATGATAAGAACGGTGGTAAAAAGTATCATTTGGTGAATTGGAAGATGATTTGTACTCCAAAGAAGAATGGAGGTTTGGGGATTCGAGGGCTTAGACTCACCAATAGAGCTCTCCTTGGTAAGTGGCTTTGGAGATTCGGGGAAGAGAGATAATCTATGGAGGAGAGTGGTAATGGCTAAATATGGTGAGAAGAGGTTTGGTTGGTATAGTGGCAAGGCTTTAGGGACTTATGGGTGTAGTGTTTGGAGAGGCATTCTGAAGGGTGTCGAAAAGTTTGAGAGGGAGATCAGATTCAAAGTAGGGAGGGGGGACAAGGTGAGGTTTTGGGAGGATATTTGGTGCGGGACTTCATTTCTGGCTACTCAATTCCCATCCTTGTATGCTTGTTCCTTAAAAAAAAATAACTCGGTAAGGCAGTGTCTGATTCGAGATGGGATCACGGATTCTTGGGATCTGGGTTTTAGAAGAAATTTCAATGATTGGGAGTTGACGGAGGTTACTTCTCTCCTACATCTCCTTAACTCGACTCAAATTAGAGAGACCGAGCATGACAGATGGGAATGGTTCAAGGCGAAGGACAAGAAGCTTTCTGTTAAGTCTTTCTATTGTTGTTTATTGCCGATAGGGGAGGTATCTTTCTCGCCTTCTGTCCTTTGGTCAGCTCTTGTTCCCTCAAATGTTTATTTCTTTCTTTGGCTTGCCTCTTTGGGAAGAATTCTTACATTGGACAACTTGATCTATAGGGGGTGGGTTACTCCGAATTTTTTCTTTCTTTGTTGTGGGGATGGGGAGTCTGTCAATCACATTCTTATTCATTGCCCTTTTTCCCGAGATATTTGGATGTTTTTTTTATCTCGTTTCAAGGTGAATTGGGTTCTTCCCCTCTCCTTTTTTGCGCTTCTAGAGGGTTGGAGTTTCAATATATTCTCTTCTAGAAAGAAGTTTCTCTGGGCTATCCTTCCGTTTGCCTTTGCTTGGGGTCTTTGGAGAGAGCGCAACAACAGGGTGTTCCATAACAAGGAGAGCTCTTCGCACATAGTGATCTTGGAGATCTTGGGTTTTTTATTCCTTTGGTCTAGCTTGAGGAAAGACTTTGAAGGAGTCGGCTTCCAAGATTTTGTTTTTAATTGGGATAACATTTGTGACAATTAGATCCTTATTGGTTGTATTTTTGACTGCCTTTCCTCTTTTCATTGCTGTATTTTTTTTTGGTTGTTAGGGGGCTATCTCAGCCTCCTTTTCTTCTCTTCTTTAATATAAGTTTACATTCATAAAAAAAGAACACCTATTCCTAAAAAACTCGAGTCCCTTTATGCTAATTATAATATCTTGGTAGGAGCACTTATTCCCTTAAAAAATTCTAGTGCGTATTTCTTTCCAGATTCCCCAAAAAATCAAACAAGAGAATATACCATAAAATCCTTCCCTTGTGACATAAATAATTGATTTTCCAACTATGAAACAAGGACAATATTGGAAGGAGTGGGGCAAAGGCCTGTAAGTCCCTAGCTTGTATAGCCAAGTCCCCTTTCTCGAATTTTGATGTTCTACCCTTTTTTACCATTTGAAAGGGGAATTCGGTGAATTGAACTGTGCCTCACCTTAAGTGAACATACAACTAGACGGAATTCTAGTTGTGGAGAGATATATTGGGAACAATGGGTTTTAGATAGGTATATCAGGATTAAGTTTATGTGGTACAACTGTAGTAAGGTTACTTAAATGGATGAAGAACTATTTAAGATCAATGGAGAATAAATTTACCAAAGCTACAATATTTCGCATCCTAGGTTTCACAATCCGGAGGAGGGAGGCTTGATTTAGTTCCATGAACTGCGAGTGTGTGTGGGAGCAGGGAATCAATTGTTCCTAACTAGTTTGTATTGAATTCTTTTGGAGCTGCACCTAAGGTAGAACGTTCCTGCAACCATATGCTTGTCAAGATTCAAGAATACAGAATTAAAGATGGTGGCTGAGGCTGAGTTCCTTTTCAGAGTGCTATGTGACCAATGGAACTGCAGGGAATGTATAAGACAAAAAAATAATAATTATCAGTTATGTTTTGTGGAGCCACACGTTGGGCAATTAAGAACTAATGTGTTCGTTGCATGAGTGTATCATGGATAGGACTTTTTAGAGGGTTGATTGGAAAGTGAAACATGAGGAAGAACAAAATAAAAGATGCATATTATCCAAGGGAATCTATGAAATGGCTATTAAAGTTAATTGATACGGTTGGTACAATGAAAACCAATAGTGATGCCTGTTAGAAGCAGTGTAGCTCCAGTTGCTTGCAATATGGCTCAGGGTGGCATTAACGGTTAGTGGAGGTTTCATTTAAGTATAAGGGGTTATTTTTCATCTCCATGTGTAGGACCCTCAATATGGATATTTTTTGAAGCATGTTACTTGCATTTTTTTTTTTTTAAATTCTGTATTATGTCATGTTTCACCAACCGCCTCAATTCTATTTCTTAAAAGTTTTATTTGACTCTTCTTCTTCTTTCGAAGATAGTTTTAGTATGACTTACTATTCAGTATTTGTCGTCTTTCGGCAGGTTTACTTGTGTGAAAAGTTGTCGCTTGTCAATGAAATGTACTTTGCCATCACTCTTGACCGAACAACTGCTGGTCCGGTACGTTCCTAAACCAAGATTACATTTCTGCCCGTTATTCATAAATTTAACTTCTATTTTTAATAAGAAGTGTACATTCTCTCTTTGCTGAATCCTTTTATTGTCCCCATGCATAGCTTACACAATTTTGATTCTTTCTTTTCTGAGTTGTAGATGTTTTCCTTAGAAATAAGATTTCCATATATGAATATGATGTGCTTTTAAACCTTGCACTTTTATTTACTTTTTAACTTATGTAGGAACTTATATTTATCTGGTAAACTAAGTCTGCATCTGCTCAAGGTAATTTAATCAGATTTTGCAAGGAATGAAACAGAGCTCACTCAAATGATTTAAAATCCAGTGGGGGAATATTTTTGGTCGGAACCATCCATATTTTAGGAAGTATTGCACTTAGACAGCGGGTACCCTTCTGGCTGGGACATCAACATTTGGTTCTGAAACATGGATACACCATTTAAAAGCAGCCTCGGATATTTGATACTAATTTAAGCATTATACAAACTTTATAAATAATAATAATAAAACAGATTTTTATAACATTATATATTCATCAAGTGCAATGTTTCGATGTACATGTGTTTGTTTCTGAATGTTTTGGAACATCTCTAATGCATATCAATTTGAAAAAGTATTTTTATTGTTATTATTATTATTATTATTAATTTCTACTTAAAATTTTAACAGTTAAGAAACAATGGAACAATTCTTAATATTTCATATCGCTTCAGTTTCAATTGTTTGAAAAATCAAAACAATGGAACAAAACAAGATTTTGTGGCCAATCATGTTTGTTGATGGCTGGAAGGAAGGTAGGATCTTCATAATTTAGGATTTGTCATGTCAAGCACATGATCTGGACACCCTTCCATGGGTTGTGGGTGAAGACCTCGTTAATTTTATTGTTTCATGTTTTGGTATATTATTTATATATGGCGTATAATTTATGTTTTTAATTCTTTTATATTAATTTTCATTTTTCTTTCGTATATGCTTTTTAGGAACATAAGTTCATATAATATCTTCTTGTGTTGTCATGGAACTTTTTGAACATTTCCACATATGCTTCATCACGTTTCCTTGCACATGATGTGCCTGCGTTGAAAATAAATATTAGATGGTTGGCATACTGTGTCACGCCCCAAAAACTCAATCTGAAACCCCATGATTCCAAAGTTGAATCCAGAGACATGATATTTAACCCATAACATGATAATCATACATAAGACACAAATAATACTTAAATATCATAATAAAAAAAATCATACTTGATTATTGTTTAACAAAACACAGAAGTATCCTCAAACCTCGACCCACTTAGACATATTTTCATATCAGAGTAACGACACATACTGTGTCATAGATAAAAGAGAAACAACATCAGAAAACTTTTAAACCTAACTCTAGTTCAATAACTCAATAATAATACCACCCATAATCCTCCCCCGAAAGTTTGGACTAATCATCTATGTAGTCCTGGATCTGAGCTTCCTCGGAAGGATCATCTAAACCAGGTGTGCCTAAAATTTGTGTTGTCGTATGAGTGAGTAACAAGGAAATTACCCAGTAAAGGAATCTTACAATTCTAAATAATAGCATTCTACATGTAATTTAAACATTATAGGAATTCGTAAATCATACATGTTTGATATTCAACACATAATTAAAAATAATTGAACACCGATATCATTAAATCTAGTAGGAAATTGAAACACAATTAAAAATCTGAAAAACAATTGTTCATAATATAACATTAAATAATAGAGTATTATAATAAAGACTTGAAAGTCGCAATTGATGTGAACATCTCAGTCAAGATACGATTATTCCAATATTTCACCAGTGTGGAACCCCACCATTAGTTCTTGATTCTATGGTTAGCCTCTGCCACATTTGGGTAATTGTTTTTCGGTTCAAGTTGGCCATGACCAAGGCCTTAAGAAATGTGTTAAATCAAGTAGGTCATTTTTTCTTACTACTCAAGATTATTAATGATCATTAACTAGTCATCTTCATCTATGCCAATCTGGCATGCATGTGATCCTCAATAATCTCTATCAATTATACAATTATCTACATCTCGTTCTTTATTAAAGATAGAAAGGAAATTTTCGAATTCCTATTGTGATGTGTTCTTATGCATCCCATAATACATAAGAACTCGAACAATGCAACTGTTATCTTAAAATAACGTATCGTTCCGAAAATATCACATGTTATCCTTTATAGGTTTTCACAATCTCTTTAATAAATCACTAAAATACTACATATAGGTACTTGTTTTCTTTTCAAAATGTATTGAAACTAAGACATACATGTGTCTTAAATACCCAGTCCACTCTTAAATGTAAAGTCTCATATCTCTTTTTCTTTTTTTTCTTTTGTGTCTTACACGACCATCAGCCGAAGCATCTCTCCTTTGTGCCTTGCACGACATATGTCGAAACATCTCTCTCATCGTGTCTTATACAGTCTATGTCTAAAGCATCTCCCCTCTTCATGTCTTACACGACAATTAGTTGAAGCATCTTACCAACTGGGTATTTGAAAAACACGACAATCAATTGAGAATTCGTTATCATATTTTAGGGTCATATTCTATGGTTACGATTCTACCAGATATGTCTTTTTCATTCCGTCGAAAATCGATTTTACGGTATAGACGCTTATGACCTCCCCCTCTATGCCTTGCGGTAATGATTCCTCTGGCATTACGACCTTTACCACAATGACGCTGTCCATAGATCAAATTATTTCGTGGATTGGATTTCACTTGACTGTCGACGGCTCCATTGCGTGTGTTCGGGGTAGAAGTTTTGTATAAATGTATCGCCGTGTTATTAAGTATTTTGATTTAAGTTCTTTTCTTTCTAAGAGGTGGAATAGAATAACCCGGTTGAAGCGTAATGATCATACGTCTGTAATGCATTGTATGTCCCATAATAGGTCCTCCCATTCTTCTACCCTTTCCCGGGAGTCGATGACTATTCATAGCTATTACCTTGACACCAAAGAAGAGTTCGACCCAATGCTTTATTTCTGTCCTAGTTGATCCTGATTCGACATTAGAAGTATAAATAAAATACTTTTCTTACCAAACTTTTTAATTTGAAAATTACGACATGTAAAATTCAGCAAGTTAAAATTTGTAAATAAAATTCTATACATGTATTTGAAATATTAGAATATATGTAAAGTATATAAAATAAAAACAAAACAACAAGTTTATAAAGAAATGAAAACACACTCTATACATGTATTTAGAACTATTAGAATACATATAAAGTATGTACAAAATATATAAGTTGTATGTGAACCACTTGTATAGTTGCTTAATTTTCTTTTTAGGATTTACCAAATACATATGAAACACATATAAAGTATGTGGGGAGAGAAGTGAGAGAAGATGTTGGGAGATAGTGAGAGAAGATGTGATGGCGACTATCGGGGATTTCTATAGAGAAGGTTTCCTAGATCTGGGTTCTAATTGCACTTTTCTTGCTTTGATTCCTAAAGTATCGGGGACAGAAAACATAAGGGATCTTAGACCGATTAGTCTGGTGAGCTCAGTTTACAAAATCATCTCAAAAGTCTTATCTTCCAGGCTTAAGACCGTGTTGAGAGATATCATTGGCCCGGCTCAAGGAGCTTTCGTCTCAGGGAGACAGATTTTGGACGGGGTTCTCATAGCAAATGAATGTATCGATTCGCGCAGAAAAGCTAGAACTCTGGGGTTAGTGTGTAAAGTTGCTTTGGAGAAAGCCTACGATCATGTAAACTGGAACTTGGTGAAATATTTGTTAAGGAGGATGCGGTTTGGCGAAAGGTGGGTAAGATGGGTCATGAAGTGCATTTCAACCTCCACATTTTCTATCTTGGTCAATGGATCTTCAACTGGGTTTTTTAGAAGTTTGAGGGGTCTCTGCCAGGGTGATCCGTTGTCTTTTTTGTTTGTGATAGTCATGGAAGCCTTGGGAAGGATGCTTTCCAAGGCAGTGGTTGAGGGAGAGCTCTCCGGTTATTCTACTAGGGAGGGTGGCCATGTGGTGTCTTATCTTCAGTTTGCAGATGACACCTTAATCTTTTTGGATTATTCCCCAAGATAGGTGAGTTTCTTAAGTAGTATTCTTGGGTGTTTTGAGGTCATCTCCGGAATCCCAGTGAATCTCCGTAAAAGCAAGTTGTTTGCGGTTGGGGATGAGGCAGGTTTGGAAGCAATGGTGGCCTTGATTGGTTTTTAGACATGGGCCCTTCCTTCCACATATTTGGGGCTTCCTTTGGGGATGGGGTACACTAGCAAGGACATTTGGGAACCGATGGTAGAAAGGATGAGAAAGAGACTAAGTATTTGGAAAGCGAAGCTCCTAACTAAAGGAAGGAATATGACCCTCATTAAAAGTGCATTGGCTAGCATTCCCATCTATACTCTGTCTCTTTTTTCTTTGTCAAGATATGTAGAAGTTCGATTAGAAAGAATTTGTCGTGATTTCTTATGGCATGATAAGAATGGTTTGAGAAAACATCATTGGGTGCGTTGTTGCAAGTTATGCTTGCCTAAGAAGAATGGGGGATTGGGTATTCGAAAATTTGGATCTATGAACTCGACTCTGTTGGGGAAGTGGCTTTGGAGGTTTGGAGTGGAGGAGGACAATCTTTGGCGGAAAGTAATAGTGGACAAATATGGTGTAAATGGGAACGGGTGGGAGAGTGGTCCGGTGAGAGGCGCGATGGGGTTTGGTGTGGTGTGTGGAAGGATATCCTTAGAAGACTTCCAGCAGTTAGGAGCAGAGTGAAATACAAGGTTGGGAACGGGACTAAGGTGAGGTTCTAGGAAGATTGGTGTTGCGGGAATAGTCCCCTAAAGGATTCATTTCCGGTTTTATTTGATTTATCATTGAAAAAGAATCAAGTAGTGTCCACTTTCAAGAGAGTGGAGAATGATGTGATTAACTGGGATTTTGGGTTTAGAAGAACTTTCAATGATTGGGAGGTGGATATGTTAGGGAGGTTTATTGCTATGGTGGAGTATACTTATGTGCATAATTCTTCAATAAACAAAAGACTGTGGACAGGAAACAAGGATAGGAAGTTCACGGTCAAATCGTTATACTTTAGCATCGCTCCAAGTAGTACAATTTTATTTCCTCATTCTTTTGTCTAGGGTGGTAAGATACCTCCGAAGATTTTAGTCTTCATTTGGTTGGCGGCTTTAGGGAAACTTGTAACTCTAGACCAGTTGATCAGAAGAGGGTTCATTTCGCCAAACCAATGTTGTATGTGCAGATCTCAAGCGGAAACGGTGGATCACTTACTAATTCATTGTAGGGTGGCTTATCATGTTTGGTCGCACTTTATGGCCTTATTCGGGATTGTGCGTTGTTTTCCCCGTTCGATCAAGTCGGTTCTGGAATCCTGGTTGGTGTGGGGTGCTTCTTTCTCATCTTCTAAACGGGTTTTGTGGTTCTTGACACCATTTGCAATTTGTTGGGGTATTTGGAAAGATCGCAATCATTGTATCTTTGATGGAAAAGTCTCCACGTTGGAAGGATTAGTTCTTTCGATTTTTGAGATCATATTTTCCTGGAGTAAACTTTATAAGGATTTCGAGGGGGTCTTCTTTGAAGACTTTGTAGTGCGTTGGGACATAGTGTGTTCGTTACAGCGAGACTAACTCAGTGGTCGAGCTCTGTTTGTTTTCTTATTTTCCTTTGCTTTGTCGCTTTTGTCTTGTTCGTCTACTTTGTACCTGGGTTGGTCACCTCGACCCCTTCTTTTCATTTCAATAAATTATCTTTACCGATCAAAAATAAATAAATAAATAAATAAAAATTAAAAGAACATATGTAATACATATGAAAAAAAAATCAGCAGCATATAATTCTAAATATATGTAACACATATCTAATACCATACATTCTTTTTAACAACTAAAACATATATAAGGCATAAAAAAACAAATAAAAAAACCCAGTGAAATACATATGTATATTTTGAAAATCTATTCACTACTTTAATTTAAAAGATCTTGAAGAAAATCCTAAGCTATTATAAAAATGTAAGGGCCTACCTCAAATCAGTACTTCCTTTCCTTACCTTCCCTCATTTCTCTTAGTGAATGGGAAGAAGATGAAACACAAATCTCAGATTTCTCTAATGAGAAGGATGATGGCTTGGATTTTAAACTTACTTTGTTAAAGGGTTCACTTAGATTCCCAAAGTTTTTGATGTAAAAGTTAGGCATCAAAACTTCACCCCATATAAATAAATAAAAACAAATATATAGATATTTTCCAAAATATGTAACTCTATTAAAATCTTCTAAGTATATAAACTTTGTTCAGTTTGACTTAGTCAAAATTTGTTGATCAACGCTTGACCAGGTCGACTTGACTTGAGTCAAAATGGTTGACTCGGTCAACTTTTTTTTTAGTATTACATACTGGGTGTGGGATCTGCCTTTGCTGAGCTTTAAGCATCTTTCTCATGTCTGAATAAATGAGAGGGGGGTCACATTGACAGTCACTATAATTTTAATTTGAAATCTTTCCAACCCCAAGTACATGTGTTGTAGACGGTAGGTAGCATCAAGGGATCTTGGTTGTACGCTCCTCATTCGTCTTCTTTATCACCTCTTGGGGTGCCTGTTGAGGTATACCTGCTGAAAGCACTCCGACACTCAAGCAAGTTTCCCATAGTCGAAGAATTCTGAGAAAGCAAAAGAGCAAGAGTTCTCCAAAATGTCTCTTTAGATGTTCCCTTTAGGGGCTATTTTTATTTAATCTTGTGGGAACAGTTGAAGGCATGCGAAGCCATGAACTACTTCGTGTCTTGATTACATGCTTGTGTAGTGCCATGCATTATAGCACAGTACCGGTCATGGTGGTCAAATTGGTCAAGTTCACATGTTTCCAGCGGTTCATACATTCAGATCGGCCAGGTTGTTTGGATAATCTGGTTAGCCACAGTGTTTGGACAATTGGGTCGGCCAGACATTCTGTTTATCCGGGCTGGTCAGGGTATCCAGATAGTGAAGTCGGCCCAGAGGTTACGGACCCTTGTCAACCCAACTCCATCTCCCTTTGTGTTCAGTTTAGTTCTGGTCTCTTGATTTGTCTTGAGGCGTGCTACCTGTTGTTTTTCTGCACTCGTTCACTTCTCAGTGTGCATTTATTACTATTGGGGTTGGGGGGAAGTGACGTGTATGTCTGGGGAGCATGCATATTTTCTTTTATGCTCTTAGAGTTGGAGCAAGGCTTTGTTGATTGAATTTGTGTAAAGATTGGATTCCTACTATGCATGTTGCCTCATACTTATTTTATATTAACGTGAGTTTAATATCATGGCTAGGAAACCAAAGTTTTCACTTTTCACTGGGAAAGTTGATTTGTTTATTTATTGTCGGAAAATGTGTTCTATACTCTAGTAGAAGAGAAGCACCCATCTTATTTTATAGAAATCCTTAAATACAATCATTGTTTCTTAGACTTCTTGATGATTTTATGTACCATAGCATGTGCCTGTACATCTCCACATTCTGATGTTGTCAGTTGTATTATGTTCTCTTTCAATTTTTCAAAATGTTGTCACCTTGGTATCATATTTTATTATTTCTAAGAATGTTTTTGATGGTAATCTCTAAATGGATGCTAATATGAATGTCTTGCCCTCCAGCTTATTATTGCCTGTAGAAAGGGTGGAACGAGCATTGAAGATCTAGCAGAGAAATTTCCTGATATGATAATTAAGGTCATTCGCACCTCTCCAAGCATTGACTTATGAAGATTCAATCTCTTTATTATTGCTTATTATTACCTTATGCTTCTGATTAGGTGCCCATAGATGTTTTCAAAGGAATTACTGATGAAGATGCTGCAAAAGTTGTTGATGGGTTGGCTCCTACGGTAGCAGATAGAAATGCCTCCATAGAACAAGTGAAGAAGCTCTACAAACTTTTCTGTGACTGTGATTGCACAATGTTGGAGGTGAACATAAAGTTTGTATGTTTAAAACATCCTGTAGCTTATCATGCCCCACCTTCTCTTTTAACTGATATTTGAGTTGGTCTGTTCAGATCAATCCCATTGCAGAGACTTCGGATAAGCAGTTGGTAGCGGCTGACGCAAAGTTGAACTTTGATGATAATGCCGCTTTCCGCCAAAAAGAGATATTTACTCTTCGAGATTCATCCCAAGAGGATCCCCGAGAGGTCTGAATTTATTTATTATTTATTGTTTTCAAGTTGAACCATTGATAAATTATAACCAGTCTATAATGCGGTTTTTTTTTTTTTTTTTTTCTGGTTGTAAGAGAAACACTTTCCTTACTTGGTAAGATTTCACATCTGTGAAATCTTACCAAGGGTCATTGAGTTCAAATGGTTACTAAATTGGCAATCCAACATCAAAGCTCTCTAGATTTCATGGAAAGACTCAGATCCAAAAAAAAAAAAACAATCTTTTTGGGCTTGATCCAAGGTTTTGAAAATGAACGGCTACTGAACTCCCAAATTTAAAAATTAAAATTTAACTGTGAAAGTAACTTTTTTTAAAAAAATTTCTCAATTGATAGAATTTTTTCCTCTACATCCCTGTGGCATTGGATCATGTTTTTGGATGCGACAAGTTGAGCTCAATTACACTTGGTAAGATTCAAAATCTTACTAAGTTAGTAAGGCTAGACTTACTCGTGATGTAATATGTGAGACTGAATGTCTTTCTATTTTGATTCCTTATTAATAAAATGGTCGAAGGTGACAAAGGAAGAATCATTAGTATAACAAGTAAAAAGTTTGGTAAGAAAAGAAAGGAGCTGTACCATTATACATTCATTTTGTGATTCTTTTTATGCTGTGTTCCTTTTGATAGGTTGCTGCAGCCAAAGCAGATTTGAACTATATTGGCTTAGATGGAGAAATCGGTTGCATGGTGAATGGTGCAGGATTGGCTATGGCTACAATGGATATAATTAAATTGCATGGTGGAACTCCTGCTAATTTCCTGGATGTTGGTGGGAATGCCTCAGAAAGCCAGGTAACTAAGTTGCATTTGGCTGCTAGTGCGTGCTTTATTTATTTTGATAAGGAAAGAATTTTATTAAAAAAGAGAATAAAAGAGCGATCGAGGTTGACCAACCCTGTTACAAAGGAAACTCAACAACCCCGCAAGAACAACTTTACTCAGCTACAAGACTATGAAACCCTGTCCCATCTTACAAGGAAATCTTCAAAAAAGACCCCCCCTAAACACCTTAAAAACTTTTCCCCCAATAGAGCAAGAACACGATAACTGAGACAATTAAATCCTGTATAGGGAGTTTTTTCCATTTAAAAAATGCGCCTATTCTTCTCCTTCCAAATAGCCCAACAGATTGCTAGAGCTTACTACTTTATGCCTTGCATACCCTTGATTTAGGCCTCTTTGCTCTACCTGATAGAAAATCTGCCTTCTCATTCTTAGTGATTTAATAGATCTGCCAACCATAATGTTTAAATATAAATATTTTAACATCCTTTTACTGCGAATTGCTTGTATAGTCTTTGTTTATTGGCTATTTTCCTTTTGAATGATTCTGGGCTGTGCATAGGCTGATTTGTACCTGCAGAAATACATGTTTTATGAAGTTGTGGGACTGGTTTCTTTATGGTTCATTGATTAGGATATGCTAATGCCTAGTGTTGTAAAACAAATATTTGAATTGTGTTATTGGGTTGTGTAATAGGCAGGTTCGTTACCTTATTTTGAACAAATTGGCATATTATGTAATGTTGTACACAATGCATTCCCCATCATGTGTATTTAAAAAATGTTTGAAAAAACATGTTTCAAAATGAATTTTGAATTTTGAACCTAAATGATAGATAAGATGGTAAATAGCAGCCTCCATTTTCAAAATTGAGATAAATAGCAGCTGTAAATAACGGCTGTTTGACCCAGTGATAGAACAGTCATTATTTTCTGACAAATGGAATGGGTTCTGAAATATCATTATAGCATATTTTATTCACTGTTAGGTAACATTTCAAAAGTGTGGTTTGAAATTCCTTCTCTTTTCTGTGGGTTAGTGAAAAACCAAACTTATAAATGTATGTTTTCAAGCTCTTTACTCACTTTCATTCTCTTTTTCTTATAATCTCTTTTTTCGTCTTTGTTGTCACCTTCGTCGTCTATTATTTGATATTGTGACTTGCGCAACTCTTTTTCACTTCTTCCATTTTTTCCCCTTTTCCCAATCATGGTCTTTTTCCCTCATATCCAAACTTATTAGTGTTCTCTTCACACTTGAACTTAGCCTTTGAATTAGTTTATTGTAGAATGCCAATTCTGAATTATATATTTCTTATATTATATATGCGTAGTGCTCGGTGTCTCTTTTGATGAACCGATACCCTCAAGTAGTTCCTGGTTCCTAGGCATGTGATTCTCAATGAAGAGCTTTGATATTCAAACAGTATTAATATTTAAATCATATTAAACAATTCTTACAGAGATATACATGCCTGGTCTCATTTGTTTTTTATTTTAATTATGTTGAACAGGTGGTGGAAGCATTCAAGATACTGACATCTGATGACAAAGTAAAAGCAATCCTAGTCAACATTTTTGGAGGGATCATGAAATGTGATGTAATTGCTAGTGGGATTGTCAATGCTGCCAAACATGTAACTACCAGACTTATTTAACGCTGCTTCCCATTTCAAGAAATTACCCCTATACTGACATCTTTGTGTCAGTCGCTGCTCATCTTTAACGTAGTTAGCTTGTTATTCTCTCTTCTCTATCATTTGTCAGACAAGTAATATGAACTTCAACTGAATTTAAAATGCATGCTTTGATAGTTTGATTTGTTTTGTAATTCCTCATTTATGCTGAAATCAATCATCTCAACTTTTTGTGGGATTTGTTTACAAGGTTGCATTGAAAGTACCAGTTGTCGTTCGTCTTGAAGGCACGAATGTCGACCAAGGGAAGAGAATTCTGAAGGTAATAATACACAATTTCGCCTGTCAAGCCTGATGCATTTATTTGATTTTCACAGAAATTTTCTAATTATTTATCCAACAAAAGAGGGTCTAGCATTAAAATTTTAAAATAAAATCAGATGGTGATTATATATATATTTTGTCTGATTGGTTACAAAATAACGTGTAGGAGAGCGGTCTGGCACTAATCACAGCAGAAGATCTGGACGACGCGGCTGAGAAAGCGGTTAAAGCATCAGCGAGTTAAGGAAATTCCTTCTATCCCAATTATGTCAGCCAGATTTTTTATAATTTGTTTTTTTAGAATTAAATCCAATTTTGCTCCTATTGGTTTTTGTGAAGCAATACATGTAATTACGAGCAAATGGAAATCAAATTGAAGATTCCAATAGGACGATCTTCCTGAATAAAGCTGGTTGTTTTGCCAGGAGTGATTACAGAATTCTAACAAAAAACTGAAGTCTCTTTGAATTTGAGGGTTTTTTTTTCCCTCTTTTTTTCTTGACCTTGGCTTTTCTCACTAGTTTCAATGTTGTGTGAGACATGTTTCAAGAAGTAATTTGGCTTGGCATTATTTCATAGTACTCATGTCTCAAGATTTTGACTGATTCTATATTTGATTTTTAAAAATGTTTTTTTTTTACAGTTTTACTCTGAAGTTCATTTAGGGTTGGATATCCAGTGAGGGCACTTTCCCCTTCCCACAAGAATTTCGAAGTCTATGGATTAGTGAGGTGTTGCGACAGCCTTTTGTGGCGGTGATAAAGACACCTCCCCCTAACTATTAATTTTCGAAGTCCATGGATTAGTGAGGTATTGCAACAGCCTTTTGCGGCGGTGATAAAGACACCTCCCCCTAACTATTTTTTTTCATTCTTAATTGCCCCTACAAAAAAAAAAATTCTACTCTTGCCCCCACATGGGCAAAATCTTAGCTCTACCCCTGGACTTACATATGATCAATGGGTGGGAAAATGATTTTTCTTAAAAAATGCAATCTTTGGGTGTGATTACACAGTTTCCCTAGATTTTATTTTCCCCTCCAAAAGCATTTTCCCAGTCTGGAGGGAAAAAGTGTCCTGCCGTAACCCAAGACTAAAGGTCAAACTCTCTTATCATTTTTTGTGTGTGCAGAAGAATGGTGAGGTGCGGTGTCTAATACTTAATGATAGAAATCAGATATCCAAACAGTATCAAAACTAATCTAGAATTTATATCGTTTGCTAATTGAAGATTGTTCATTTCAGATTAATGTAAATATAAAAATTTTCACTTGCATTTATTGAAATATTTAAATTCATAATTAAAATATTCTTACATTTTCATTTTTCCCTAAGAGAGAAAAATAACAACAACAAAAAAAACATTAGCTAAAAAGGAAAAATATTGAAATATGACAACTGCCCATCATAGTAAATCTACCAATCTATCAATTTTTTTTATGGCCAATAATCGATGTGATTAAATCATCTCTAACATCTGATTGATTCAATTTATGGGTTAGTATAGTAGGAGTCAAAAAGAACAACAAAGAACACTTCCTGCACTTCAAGTGCCGATTTGAATTTCTCTTGATAATTATAAAATATGTATTATTTTTATTATAATAATTTTTTCTTTTAAGTTTTTTTTTTTTTTATAATTTCCCACAAAAAAAAAAAAAATCTCTACCATTGATTGGTTAAATCGTGACTTTCGTTGTGTACTCCACAGAAAACAACGAAGAACACTTCCCGATTAATTACCGTTTAATAGGAGTTCAACGAGAGCCACGTATGACGGCATGAGCTCCACTCACGTGACCCACCCTACATCTAGCTTAATATGGACGTTAGAATTGTAACGGCTACATTTTCGTTCAAATCTCAAAAACGATTACTCTCTCTCTCTCTCTCTCTCTCTCCACTCAATTCTACTTTCCTTGCTTCATTTCAGCTACTTTCTCAGTTCTCATCATCTCCAAACTCTAAATCAACTAATTTTCTTCTCCAAGATAGATTTTCTCATCAAATCCCTCTCTTTAAACCCTTAAAACAGAGTCCACAATCAATTTTACAGTCTAAATTCTCTTTAGAAATTGAAGAAGTTTGGAATTCCGATCGGGTTTTCTTCAATGGCTCCTACGCCTTCATCTAAATCTGTTCACAGCCAAACAACAACCCCATCAAAAACGCCTCAATCCAAACATCGAACCCAAATCAACTTCACAAAAGCTACTCACCCATCTGCAAATCCAACATTTACAGCCAAAGAAACCTCACCATCAGAACATCCGGTCGAAGTTATTGGCCGAATACGAGATTACCCAGACAAGAAAGAGAAACCCATTTCAGCATTACAGATCTCTGCAGACCATCAGAGTATTCGGGTCAGGACCGATATCGGGTACCGAGATTTCAGCCTTGATGGTGTTTCTGTCTCTGAAGAAGAAGATCTTGATGGGTTTTATAAGAAATTTGTGGAATCGAGGATAACTGATGTGAAATTGGGGGCTAAATGCACAATTATGATGTATGGGCCAACTGGTTCGGGTAAAAGTCATACTATGTTTGGGTGTTCAAAGCAACCAGGGATTGTGTATAGAGCTATGAGAGATATTTTGGGGGAAAGGGATGAAGAGAAGAACACGGATGGTCATCGGTTAGGCGTCAGCTCGTTTGTACAAGTTACTGTTTTGGAGATATATAATGAGGAAATTTATGATCTTTTGTCGAACAATAATGGAGGAGGATTAAGCTTTGGATGGCCAAAGGGGAATACTTCAAGGGTAAATTAGTTTGAAGTTATGGTATTTGTGTTACTAAAATAGTTATCTTAATTCTTTATGATGTGCTCATTTTGACTAAATTGATGAACTTGATTTGTATCTTAGGAAATTTTCTAAGTTTTATACATTTTAAAGATCTGTTATTTGAATTTTTTTGAGAAATTTCAAGTAAAAAAAATCCAACCCTGGAAAACTAGACAATTTTCAATAATCTTTGTGTATTGGTTATCATCAAACTGCAATTTCTTCTCCTTGTTTTTATTAGAACTTTTAATTGCTAATGCTATCAAATAAGAATATTGTAATCTTGTTGAGGTTCTCGACCAAAGGCTTCTCCCTTCCCTTTTTTTTTTTTGTGTTTGTGTGAATTGCAGCTGTTTAAGTTAGTTCTTTTTGCAAACAAGAATGTAGGTCCTCTTTCCTTCATACTTGATTCATAGAAGTCTAGTATCTTCATTGTGAAGTTCTGTTATCTATTTAAAAGTGTGGTGATCTCATGGTCTCAAGCACTAATCATTTAGGAAACCAGAGAAACTTGAGAGTAGAAAATCTTTCTATTTTCATAGAACTTTTAATTATACTATATATAGGAATTAGGCAAATGGATGAAAACATGCTTTGCTAAGTTCCCTGCATATGGGTATGGGTGTTTGATTATGACATGAGTAGTAAATATTTTAGATATGGAAAACGTTGAAAAACAACATTTGTGGAGCCAAGGAGTATATTTGTAGTTACTGTCAACAATGATAATTTTTATATAATAAGCCAACCCCATTGTTTGGTATAAATTTTGATTTAATAATAAGGATACTAATGGACGATATGATGGGATATCATCATCATTATTATCCTTAGCATTAATATTAAGTATAGGAAAGAAGGGTCTAGGACCACATGCACAAGCTGAATCTATAAATATGGGAAGTCCCACAAATCAAGGAGAGGACTGGATTAAAACATATCGATTTCCCGAGCAAAATGAGCATTGTGTATGATGGGATGTCTAAGGATATGTATCATGTACCCATAGTATCTGCTTAATAGAGGATTTAAGTAGAAATGTAAAAACCCATAATCCATGGTATAGAGATTAATTAATATCTTGCAAGTAGGGAAAGAAAGAAGAAGAAAGTAGGCAAATTTTGGAAAGGTCAAACTATAAATTCCTTTGAATGTTGGAATCTGATATGTGCTCGACATGGATACTTTCAGCCATTTAGAAGAATGAGAGTGCTGTAATATAGTTGTATTTGCTCATTTTATTTTTGGGTTTGCAGGTAAGACTTGAAGTGATGGGAAAGAAGGCAAAGAATGCAACCTTCATCTATGGAAATGAAGCTGGGAAGATATCAAAAGAAGTCGCAAAAGTCGAGAAGCGAAGGATTGTTAAGAGCACGCAATGCAATGATAGAAGCTCAAGAAGCCATTGCATGGTTAGTTATTTCTTCCTCTTCCCTTATATGTGCTTTCTCCAAAGCTTTATTAATGTATGACCTTCAAATTCTCCCTAAACTTGTAGATAATCTTAGATGTCCCATCAGTAGGAGGAAGATTAATGCTCGTCGACATGGCGGGTTCGGAAAATATTGACCAAGCTGGCCAACTTGGATTTGAGGCAAAAATGCAGGTGAATTTGTTTTTTTTTTTTTTTCCGTCAGAGCATCTTGTCTTTTATTTTAGTTATAATGCTAAACTATCCTTTGTTTCACTGAAATCACAGACAGCGAAGATTAACCAAGGGAATATAGCCCTTAAAAGAGTAGTTGAATCCATTGCAAATGGTGACTCTCATGTTCCATTCAGAGACAGCAAACTAACTATGCTTCTTCAGGTAATCCCCATTCTTCTTAAGCTTAATTACATTGTTTTGAGAGTAAAAGCAATCAATAAGATTTCTATGATTGAAATGTTAATCACTTTGTTGATTTTCTTCCTTATTTCTAGGATTCTTTCGAGGATGATAAATCGAAAATCTTAATGATACTATGCGCGAGCCCTGACCCAAAGGAGATTCACAAGACAATCACTACACTTGAATACGGGGCAAAGGCAAAGTGCATAGTTCGTGGCCCACATACACCGATCAAGGAGAAAATTGGTGAGCATTCATCATCTGAAGTGATTTTAGGTTCAAGGATTGCAGCCATGGACCAATTCATTTTCAAGCTACAAATGGAGAACAAGCTTAGAGAGAAAGAACAAAATGAAGCTCGGAAAGAGCTATTGAAGAAAGAAGAAGAAGTCGCGGCATTGAGAGCTAAGCTTGAGTTGATAGAAGGGAGGAGACCGATTGCATGTGAAGAGGAGGTCAACATGAAGGTCAATGAGAGAACCCATATGTTGAAAATTGAAATAGAGAAGAAGATACGAGAGTGTCAGAAAACGGCGAATGAGCTTGTTGAATTGGATAGGAAGAGAATGGAGGAAAAGATTTTACAACAACAAGAGGAAGTTAAAATGCTAAGGAGGAGATTGGAGGAAATTGAATCCGAGCTTAGCCAATTGAAGGATACAAATATTGAGGGAAGTAGTTTACAAGAGTCAGACGGGAGTAGCTTTGCCAAAAGGTTGTCACAAATTTGTGGAGATGGAGACCGAGGGATGGAGATATCAATGGAATTGGATATGGGGGACAAGCAACCAATAATCATTCATGAAGTGAAAGAGATTGGTGAGGGCGATCGTCAAACCGAAAACTTAAGCAACTATTCATTGTTGAATTCTCGATATTCGGCCACAAAGGAGGATAATGAAGATGATGATATATTAATTGCACCAAATTTCACGGAGAAGGTGTGCTTGAGTACTGTATTTGAGGAAGAAGAAGAGGAAGATGAAAGGAGTACGGAGGACGAAGAGGTGGAAAAAGAAATAGTAGAGGAAACAGCATTACATGTTGGTGGGAAGATTTATAGTCCCAGTCCGGGTATCGATTTCAATATGGGGAAAGCAGATTACAACCAAGATAGATTGGAGGAGAAGAGTTTGGGTCTAGGATTGATTGGTGAGTTGGAAGATGCGAATAATGCTGCCTCAGCTAGAAGAACCAGAATCCAAAACATTTTCACGCTTTGTGGGAACCAAAGAGAGCTTGTTCAACATGTTAAGACCCCTACACCCGCAAAGAAAAGAACTGAAGCCAATGACGTTCGATCATCTCCAGTAATGCTTGAGAAGGATTCATCTGCAAAATCAGTTTTCAAAGAAATCTCACCCCTTCAAATTGATCCCATGCCAGAGCTTGGAATAGAACATTTGTCCAATATAAAAGCAAAAAACACAATAGAACCATTTTCCCCACTTAAATTTGCAAATGAGGAACCTCAGCTAATGAGTAAAAGCCGGGTTTCTTCTGAAATCCCACAAGAGTCAAAGGAGAACAGTAGACCAGAAGACAAAGACACTTGTTTTGGTCTGATTGAAGTGTATGTGAAATGGGAAGCCTCAAAGGAAAATCCAGGGAAGTTCATCACAAAGTTGAAGGTAGTAAAGGATTCAAGCCTTGCTGATCTACGTAAGCTGATTGAGACCCATCTAGGCAAGGAAAATAGCAAGCAAGCATTCGCTTTTCTCATGCTCCGGGTACATTACTCTTCTAATTATAAATTATTGCTTCTTTTAATAGTTATTATGTCCTTAGAATGACCACACCATATCATGTACATGTGTTTGTGCACGTGCACATGCACATGTGGATTCTATATGTCCATTTCAAGGATTGCTTCATTTGAATGGGTGCACTCATGTTTTGTTAGAATGTACTTAATAAAGAGAGTTGTGGCTGAATCTACACAGGATCCTACTGGAGCTCCAGTTGTAAAAGAGAAGGAAGCGATGCTTACAGCAAGCGAACTCCCCATCTGCAACAACCATCTGAGTGGCCACCTTGCTTGCTTGCGTCAAGTTAAGACAACCCAATGGCCTAACCATCTTCCATTTAACTCACTTGAGAACAAACTCCTTATGTCGTGTTGACAGAATGAAGCCATGAATCCATCTCGTGGAATATTTGCATGCACGAGATCCATCTAAACTTGAATTAAACTCGGTTGAAGTACCTATATGCATTCATGTAGATATCTACATGTTATGCATGTTGTGTGAAACTGGTATTGTATTGCATATTTCATATACAATTATTGTATTTGGTTTGGGGTTCCTTAATTGTTAATGGTGGAAAAATTGTAAAATCTTTTTTTTTTGGTTGGAGATATTCTTTTGTTTGTTCATTTAAGTCTGGAACTGCACATCGATTGACTAAAAGTTTTGGGAGGCATTTGGTTCAGATTCTAGAATCCATTGTTATTATTATTATGTTTGGTTCAGGTTATTATAGTGATTCTCCTATATAGTAAGAATCTAAAATTGGTTAAGATAAAATAATAAAAAAACATTGTTTGATTCGCTTGTTGCGATTTTAGAACCGTTTAATGCTTCTTTTATGCTGAAGTGGGTTTGGAAAGTGAGATTTTGATTATGGGCTATGAAAAGCATCTATGGTTCCCATACACTTTCACTTCAAGAAGTGCGATATGAGGTTCCAGCCTGAGGTCACTTCAGCATTATTCTTAATATCACCAAGCAACACAAACCCAACTGATTGCTATTATACATAATGAGGACTAGGCCTGTCAAGGGATAGTCAAAATCCGAATTCGAAATTTCGGATTTTATCCGAAAATGTTGGATATCAGATCCAAATTCGGATATTTTTAATATTGGATACGAATTTGGATATCAGTAAATCCAATTTGAAATATAATATAAATAATTATTATATTTATATAATAAAACATGTTTTCACATAAAAATTAGGTTTTGATCATTCTCTTCTCACCCTTCTCCAATCTCCAGTTTCAATCAGCAAGCAAAAATGGGTGACTTTCTCTGGCCAACCATCTTCTTCCCCGGTGGCTCCAAATCTCTCTCTCTCTCTCTCTCTCTCCTTAACCTTCAAGCCAAACATCAATTATTCTTCTCAACCTCTACCCAAAAACCCTTGATTTTTCTCCCCCAAAACCAATCATCTACGAACTCAAGCAAAACCCATGATTTTTCTCCCCAAAATCCCCTCATCCTCGATCTCAAGCCAATGAACTCTTGGTTTTTCTCCCCTAGTTTTTTTTTTTTTTTTTTTTTTTTTTTTTAATTTTTTAGGGTTTTTTTTTTTCCATTAATTAATCGAATATTAACAGATATCCAAAAGTCTAATTGGATTCGAATTGGGATATTGCTTATTGAAATCCATCAGGATTTCAAATTCGGATATCAAGAAAAAAATTGGATTGGAATTGGAATACTACCTTAATGAGGACTACTAATATGGTGGCGCCAAACTGTATTGTATCACAAGTTTGTCATCAAAGGGTGAAGCTTTCATCATTCTTTTACTTTTCAAATCTCAGAACAGTACCACATTTGATATGGCCCACCAGGTCATTGATCCAAGCCATTCGATTGACTTACCACCTTTAAAGGTCATATATGCCAGATTAAATCTCACAACTGTTAACCAAGTTTTGTGAACCAGATCAAAGTGGGTGTGACCCAATTTGCTTTTAGTAGTTGTGTTGGCTAAAACAAATGCAAATATAACAAGTTCCCAAAACCACAGCTTGCAAAACACTAACAAAATGAAAAAATTTATATAGAATAAAATCTCAAGCAGTCTGCTTCTTCAGCTTCGCAAGCTCTTGCCTGATTGCTCCACCCCTCTGCACGGTTAAACAAACTCATAAGAACCCAATGCAGAATTAAACATTCCATCTTATTTTTTGAGATTAAGAAAATTATAGCTAAGGCCACGGTCAAACAATGTCCAAATTAACAAAGACAATTAGCCCATTTTAATATTCCTGACCTCATGAAAAATGGACATAAACATAGAAGATCTAGGATATCTAATTACACAGTTTACTTCAGATCAATTTTTCAGATTGGTTAGTAATGTTGAAGAGGAGTGATTTTTGGTAGAGATGATATAAATAATGAGGAAAACTAGTTGAGGGGCGGATCATTGAACATGATATCCATGGGCCCATAAGCGGGGACTACAAATAGGGTTTGTAACAACATGATTTAAGCATAAACTAACTCATCTAAATATATTCGTCCTTAATACCTTAACATGAATTCGACTATTTAAAAAATGGATTAATCATGATAAGGCAGCCAAGAAAAAAAATGATACCTCTCTTGACATATAGAATAAACCATACATGTACAGATGCATCAGTAGATCCAGTTTGTATCTCTGTCTCTTTTATACAGGTCATTATTGAATATGTGTGCAAATACTTTTTGAAGCACTAAAACATCAATCAAATCAATTTTTTGCCGGAAAGCAACACATACGAATAGAAATGTCACAAACCTTGATTTTTGCTAACATGAGCTTGAACCTATCGAAATCATTGAGCGAAGCCCTTCTCTTCTGCACGATTAGCTTCCTTCCCCAAGAGCTGTTCTCCCATTTGTTCTTGACATCTAGCATCAGCATCATAATGTATTAAAAAATAGGGGTTCTAAAATTTCATCAATATCAGCCATGGTTTTAAATCTCGTCAGAGACCAAGATGACTTGCTCGAGTCATCACGGTATCGTCCAGCAATGAGACGGATTTACATTGTGTCTCAAACTTCACACCATCTCACGAGATAAACAAGATGACTGACGATATTTTGAAAATCTCAGCCAAGTCAACCAGAATTTTGTATATTTTAATTAAAATAATTTTTTTTAGAATTTAAATATTTATTATATATATAAAAAAACATGAATTTGTAACTTATGACTAAATATCTTTTAACCTATTTTATTATATAAAAAAATTTATAATTATTTTCATATATATATATATATATATATATATATATATAAATCATTACAAAAATGATTAAATGTTTTATCTCATTTCATACGAGTTGACTTGTTGGAGACAACTTGGTCTCGTTCGTGGATGAGATGTCAAACCAAGTTTTGAAACCATGACATCAGCAGCAAGAAGAATGAATTGCCCCTCACCTGCAGCCTCCATGGCCTCAATCAAATTCTTCTTCTTTGGGACCCTTTTGATGTCAATCTTGATGTCTGTCAATGAGAGTCTCTTGAAATTCATTTGGCTTCTCACCATGTCTGGGGAATCAACAAGAGCCTGCCAAGTTTTAAAACCAAAATAGCAATGTTTAGAATTTAGGCTCCGTATGTTGCACCCAATTCAGGAAAAGTTCTCTACAGAATAATTCTTCTAGGTCGTCACCAAACAGTAAAAAAAAATAGTTTCTAGGAAAAGTTTATATTTCAAAAAGATCTTTTTAAGCTTCTATAAATAGTTTTAAAGATCACTACCACTCCAAAGAGAATACATTTATAATCATAATTATAAAAAATAAAAATAAAAAGTTGAATAGGAACAAATGTATTACCGCCAATCAGCTACCTACTACAGCCAATAGAAAAGATAAATCTATCAAAGATAGTAGCCACATAATAGAGTAGAAGTGAAATAGCACTTGATTTAGGAAGACAATTACGAAGATAACTACGACTTTACATGCATGTGGGTGTGTCAAAAGTAACATTCTAAAAAAAACATACATACACCATAGTTCTTCTACATATTCTTTTTCAATATGTTATTACTATATAATTTACCAAAAATACTAAAACCCAAAAGTCAGAGATGAAAAGCATTAAAACTAATTAAATGAAACACCAACATATAAAACAACAAATGTGAATCAAAGTGAAGGTGACAACTTGCTAAGTTGGTCAAAGTCCTAATGTTGATACCACGACCTGGCTACTCCTTTAATATACTCTCTTCATATGCATAAGGGCAAGGGAAAGGGCGAGCATTATTTTAAAAATCATTCGAGATTCATCTCAGTATTGTTCACGAACGAGAAGGATTCACAATGTGAACTGTCTGTCCTTCACATTGACTGGTCCAAGATCCAACTATATTTGAAAATATCGACTGAGTCAATAAAACTTGGGCGGGTTTTTGTATTTTTTGATAAAATATAATCAATTCTTTCATAATTAAAAATTAGTTTTTTTTATCTAGATAGAAATATGATATCGTAATCTTCTTTATTATTATGGGGGCAAGGGATGCAAATTTTTTTTAGATAAACAATCTCAAGTGCATCTAAAGCAACACTAGATAATAATCAACACCAAAGCTTATAGTTGAACCAAACTAAAAGACCTGTTTGGATCACCATTTTTTTTGCTCCAAAAAGGCATTCTAGAAGAAAAATTAAAACAAAATATCTCTTTCAGTCTTTCCTATTTGTAGAGTCAAAATGGCGATCCAAACGAAGCCCAAAAGTTAAGCTTTTTTCGACCAAATCAATAGAACATCTTCAAAAATCTCACAAACTAAAATTCCCAAAATGTGAAATTTCTGCAAATGCAAGCTATGTATCAACATCTGAATCAAATACAAATACAAATACGTACCCTATTTTGATCGATAACGTCTACGATCACAACGAGCTTTCCATAATCTTTCCCGTAGTTCACGAGAGCGACTCTCCCAATCTCCACATATCGTTTGAAAGGCTACAAATCAAACCAAAAAAATTAAAATTAAAATCATAAAACCACTAAAATGAAATTCCTAAAGAGAGATAAACAGAATAGTTGCAGAGATTCACCATTTTTGAATTATCTGACAGAAGTATGAGCCAAAAAAAAGGTTCGAGTGAGCGGTTTTGGGTTTCGAAAAAGAGGTTAGGGTTCCTTCTCGCTTTTAAATATGGGGTTGTATTTTGGAAGGGTGATGTTAAAAGCACCCCACAAATTAATAAAGGCAACCCCAAAATTTGAAAACGTATGAATTTTTTATTTTTTTATTTTTTTATTTTTTTATTTTTAAGTTTTTACCATTATTAGGGCACCCCCACGAGTTTTACTTGATTCTACTTCTTCCTCCATCAGATTTGAACCAAGATAGTGGATGTTTTTTTCGTCCAAGAAATTTTGACCAACTCTGACAAAATATTTGGACGACCATCTCAATTTTCATCTCCCACATCCCTCCTTCTTATATTCATAATGTGAGAAAAGCCCAAATCTGACGGCCTTGGGCCGTCAAATTACATAAAATTCGACGAACCAAGAGGTCGAATTGGCATCAAATTTTTCATTGTCAATTTTTTTTTCAACATGCTGAAACTGTCAAATTAATGAAGGATGAGAGAAATTCGACAGTTCTAAACCGTCAAATCTACGAACATCAAGAATTTCGACAGTCCTAGACCGTCAAAATTCAATTTTTTAAATTCTTAGGCTTTAGCTTGTCAATTTTTTATGTCAAAATTTTCAGTTTTCACATAGTATTCTTTACCATTTGTTTGTTGAAAACTCTAACTTAAAATAAAAAAATTGAAAAAAATGTAAATAGAGTTGGAACTTCAAACCTTTCATCTATAAAGATGGATAATTTCATCCAACCACACTCTTAAAGGAAGTCTATCTATTCAAATCGAAGAAGAAGAACATGGAAAGCTTTGATCCACTGGGGTGCCCTAATCATGAAAACGGATTTGTTGGGATGCCTTTTGTACACGGGTTGCCTAAATGAAGGATTGGGGTGAGACATTTATGACGTTTTTTTAATTATTTAATTAAGATAAAAATTAATTATTTAATTTCTTATGATAAAACATTCCAATTTTTTGCTCATAGCTTTAGGATATTTTATAAGATATTCAATAATTTTTTGGGGATTTTTCTTAATTTATATATATTTAAAGATTTTTAATTAATTTTAATAAATATAATATTATTAATAAATAATTTTATACATCACCTATTTTGTAATAGAATTAACATAAGAGAGCTTACATTTGCACACTAAAATTTGTTTACGATACCCCACTTGATTCAAAAAAATTTGTTTTCCTTTTTGTGTGTGTGTGAGAGATATTAGCATAAACCTAGAAGAAGTGAAGAGGCACATTCATGAACATAAGCTCTCAATGTATAGGGTCCAAATTAGATCAAGGTTGATTTGGTACCAATCTAATAAGAATTGGATTGGATCTGAAATTGATTTGATAAGTATCCGATCAAACCCTTATCAGAATTCAACATCAAGATCCAAATCTGATCCGTTAACAATCGGATTGGATTGGACCAAATTTGATTTTATATACGAAATCTAAATAAACTTCATAAATGTTAATAAATATATAATATAATTTATAAACTATCCAAAATATTATAGGATCGAAACATGGTTGATCCAATAAGATATTGGATCAAAACCTAATCGGATTGGATCCTAATCAGAATCCAAAACATTGATCCAAACTCGAAGTTATCGGAACGTATCAAATTTCAGGTCTGATCCTATCCATTGACAATCGTAACAAACAAGAAAATTACATCGTAAGTTGAGTGAATTCTTTTTTTAAGGAGAAGCGAAAACTCATCCTTCTTTAAAAATAAAAGAAAAAGTCCCTTCAACAGGAATTATACCAATGATGTTTTCTTTTTGTATATTTTTTATATATCAAATATCCATCATTTACAATACAAACTTCTAAAATTCCAATCTTGTTTTTGTGATATGAAGAAAAAGTATTTTTTTTTAAATGAATATCTTAATTTTTTATTTTTTTTTCCCCCTTAATACCCACCATCATTGTAGGGACAATATTTTAGGTTATTAAGGGAGGAAGATGGATTTGTATAAAAAAAAATAAGATTTTTTATCTTAAAAATAAATAAATAATAATAATAAAATACAATTGTAGGAATCACTTTTGTAGGGATAAACTTCCATCCAATTAGGATAAACATCTCATCCAACTATAATTTTTGTAAGCTCACTTTATTACTTTTCCTCTTTATGCCCACTAATTTTATTGTATTTTTTCTTTTATTCTTTTAATCTATTTTATTATTTTTCATCTATTATTTCTTTACCTAAATTTTTTTTAATAATACCCCCCAATTATTTTATTTTTTTATACCTGTACCTTCTTAATCCCAAGGAGGATGTTCATGCTGTAGGCACGAGTAAACTCTAGTAATATATATTTATTTATGGTAGCATTAGGGAGATAATTTTGGGATACAAAATTTGTCTTATAAGGCTTAAAGTTTTGAATCAACCTGATTTTTTGTAAGTATGACCTCTATGGTGAAAAAATCATCCTTATAAAAAATCAACCTAATTCGAAACTTTTAATCCATATAAGACAAATTTTGTCTCCTTAACATTACCCCCCCACTCCCTTCCTATGAATGGGACCCTATACATATATATAGAAAGTAGGAAAAATTACTTAAAGGACTTTGGCGAAGGGAATTATTTATAAATAATCCCTAAGTTTTGAGCAAAATTTTATAAGACATTTAGTAAATTTTTTGTATCTTAATCGTCCTTAATTATTGGTGAATTCACCACTTTCTTATTTATTGTCGAGTTCACAACTTTTTACTGTCGAACTCACAATTATTTACTGTCGAGTTTAGCAATTATTATTTATTGTCGAACTCGACGCTTTTTATCTATTGTTGAGTTCACCACCTTTAAAATAAATAAAAAATAATGAACTCGACACCGGTAAAACCCACTCATTTTAAATTTTCGAGTAAAATACATAGAAAGATCAACTAAAAACTTGAGGTAACGACTTGTTTAGATGATTTCAACCCAAAAAAATCATTCTTGATCGATTTTCATTCAAAAATTAAGAAAAAAGTGAAAAAATTCTAATTTTTTTATATATATTTTCAAAATGTTTTAAAAAATCCTTGAAAATGATTTTATTTTCCTCTTTAAATCCTTTTTGACATAATGAAATCTTCAAAACTTGATTGAGATGCCAAAAATCTATTTTTTATTTATTTATGAAAACGAAGAGTTCTAACAATTAGGGCATTCAATAGTGAGAGATGTGGGAGATGAGGTCTAGGGTCTTTAAAAAAGAAAAGTTTATTAAATGGACTGTTAAGAGATTATCCAAAACTTAAAGGCTATTTAGAAAAAGATCCCTCCAGCAGGTCCTTCAAATAACTTTCCCTAGGTTCTTCGCGGCTGAAATGTCAAGTTGAATGGGACTCACCAAAATGGGTCCCGATAAAAACCTTACCAAAGTGGGTCCCAAAAAAGTTTCTTGCTTTTTCTTCAAAAAACAGAAATGTAATTCTTGAAAGAATTTGAGAGAGAAAGCTTCATGAATTCTTTGAGAAGCTAATAATCTATCGATTTGATCGAAAATTGGAAGAATTGAAGATCTGGGTTTTTCAGATAAACGTTGATTATCAAACTATAAACCACAAATTGACGCATTTACAGTACTTATCATACCTTGAAAATCTTGGGTTTTTTGACCTTTTTGCGGTAGAAATTGATGCTGGGGTTGATTGGGTTTCAAATGGAAAGATGAATGAGGGATTAAAAAATTATTTTGGGTGAATAATTGAGATGGACAGAGATGGTGGTAGTTGTTTTGATTGTATGTCTGGAACCCGAATGACGAATTCGGGGTCGGGAGATTTGTATTCTTTGTATGCGATTAGACCCGATTATTTAGAAGATGTTCCAAGGACGAGATTCAAGCCCAGGGTGAGCTAGCTTTCATGTTGTTCATGCAAATTAAAAATAGATTTGGATTTATTTTTAATTTTTAATTTTTAATTTTATGTGATATTTCTTTCTCATACAATACTTTAATATTTGAACAATGGGTCACTTCGCTTCTTCATGTAGATTTGTATTTTAAAAGAAAATGTGATCTCTCTCTCTCTCTCTCTCTCTCTCAACATTGGTTTCTCAAAATTTTAATATTTGAACAATGGGTCAGTTTGCTTCTACATGAAGAATTGGATTATTTTATTTTTTTTATTTTATAAATGTAATCTCTCTCTCTCTCTCTCTCTCTCTCTCTCTCTCGATATTGGTTTCTCAAATTTTTTTAATATCTGAATATTTCTAAATTTCTTCTTTATTGTATTATGCTATGTGCCCAACAAATGGATCAGTTTGTTTCTCATGTAGATTTGGATTTTTTTATATTATAGTTTTATGTGATATTTGTCTCTCAATATTGATTTCTGAAAATTTTAATCAATTTTTTCTTTATGGTATTATGCTTTGTGCCCAACAAATGAGTGAGTTTGCTTCTACATGTAGATTTGTATTTTTTAATGTGATATTTCTCTCTCAATATTGGTTTCTGGAAATTTTAATCTCTGGGTTCTTTTAAATTTCTTCTTCATGGTATTATGCTTTGTGCCCAACAATTGGATCAGTTTTCTTCTAACATGGATGGTCTTAATTTTATGGTTGTTGGTTCATTACAGCCAGGAAAAACACTTAGTGAAAGAAAGTGGCATTCTTTATTCTCTCAAGATGGTCATTTGGATATAGCAAAAGCACTTAGCCGAATCCAACGCGGTGTAAGCTATTTCTTCAGTTTTATTTTGGCTTGTCTCCACATAATTTCTTTCAAAATATGGAAGAATTGAAGTCTAGGATCCAGATACTCTATAGAGATGGATGGTCTCGAACTGCCCAAAATCAAGAATTATTGATGGAATTGGAAAGCACACATACTGACACACACACACACATACATGCCAAAGCTCACTTGGATTGGAGTTTCCATCATCATTCTTTAACATGATCTCTTACATAAATACTTCAACTTCCATTAATACTATGAAATATTGTTTTGGTAAACAAAAAAACTGAGAAAAAACGGATGAATATACATTTAGTTCAGGAAAAAATGGTTCTTGTGTTGATATATTATTTGATACTATACGGGTTTCTTATGTCATTTTTCAACACCATATATTTCATGTACTTGAGCTTTTACTTGTTATTCAAATCAGGGTGTTCATCCATCAATTAAAGGAGTAGTTTGGGAGTTTTTGTTGGGTTGCTATGATCCCAACAGCACCTTCGACGAACGGAATCAACTTCGGCAACGTAGGAGGTATCTATTTCTTTCAATTTCCCTAAATTTAATTGATCTGTCTAGAAATTTGTGTTGGAGCAAAGGAAGACGAGCCTTCATAGTCAATGAATATATTGCATTGATCTTTCAACTCTAGATTATATTGATTTTGGTAGGGAACAGTATGGAATATGGAAGGCTGAGTGCCAAAAGATGGAACCAACGATTGGTAGTGGAAAGTATATCACAATGCCTATCATCACTGAAGATGGCCAACCAATCCAAGGTCCTTCAGCTCATCTCCACAATTCACAAGAAGATGATGGAGCTACGGCTGGACCTGAATCTGATACCCCTCCAAAGCTTGAAGAGCATGCAGAGGAAGCTTCTCCTGAAAAGAAAGTGATCCAATGGAAGCTTATCTTGCATCAAATCGGTATATATTTGGTGTACAACTTTATTCCTGGAAAAAGTAGTTCACATCTCAAGATATTTCTTTTAATGCTTATAACTTTCACAGTTTATTTTTCACTAGAAGGTAGCATGTGCAAATGCACTTGTATCAAAAGGGCTTATTTGTATTAAAATATTATGTAAAGAGTTTTTGAAAATTATTATATAGTAAAAAAGGATATGCAATTTTGCAAAATAAGCAACGTCATTATATGGTCGTGGGTTGCAATTTTGTGTCGAACCACTTCTACTCCACCTTCTTGCATTATAATAGTAAAGATGTGATTGCTTTGAAATTATATTTTGTCATTTGAAATTAACACCTCATAATCTTTCTTATTCGATTGCATTTTTTGAATTTCACTAGTTGCTTAACGTGATTTGCAAATAAATTTTGGACTATAGGTTTGGACGTTGTTCGTACAGATAGGATACTTGTCTTTTATGAGAACGAAGCTAATCTAGCGAAGCTCTGGGATGTTCTTGCAGTTTATGCATGGGTTGACCAGGACATTGGTTATTGTCAAGGTGAGCTGTCTGTTAGTATTACACTAGTTGATCGTTAAACTGAAATTTTTTAAGATTTGTATGTGTTATTCTAAGGTTTTGAGATAATCCTTTTCTTGAGCAGGAATGAGTGATCTTTGTTCTCCTATGATAATTCTTCTAGAAAATGAAGCTGATGCCTTTTGGTGCTTTGAACGTGTAATGCGTAGACTGGTATGCATCTCTTATCATTTGCTCCATTTCTGTTTATTAACAATATTACAAATGAAATCAACTTAAATATAAAAAAGGTGACTAGAATCATTATGGCAGTATGGCTTACCGATGTACGTTAATTTGTTTAGTTATCTATGGCCTCTAAAATTTAGCCCGGAGAAAGTTCCATTAAGATTTATAATTGGATAATTTGAGAGCCCAGTGCTTTCTGTGTTCCTCCCCGTTCATACCAATGGATTTTATTACTATTTGCAATGACGGCCATGAGGAAGAGCACCATCTTGACACAAAACAACATACCATACATGTTGGGTTGGGCTACAATCTAGTTGGCAATACAGGTGGTGCATATGGCAACACACATGGGAAAGGATTTGGTAAAGATGGCTCAAGTTGTAGTTTACTTTCTAAGGAATGCACTGTCCTCTTTCCTGAAGGTAAAGAGATGGATTATGGGCTTGGATTTGGATTAATGAGATTAAACATCTTTAGTTCCAATGAACAAAGGCAGGGCGGATGATTCTGTGCACAAAATGCGTTAATGCTAACCTGGACCAGTTTAGGGGTTGGTTTTCTGCTTGAGTCGTTGCCTTTAGCATTTTGAAGAATACCACCATACTCAAATCTGGATTTTTCCAACCGACCATCCTACTCAACACCCAACCTTCATCTTATGTTGGATTGTCCAAGCAAGAAAATGCTGACAGCCAATGGTTCTTGTTTTCCTGACTCATACACAATTAGTAAAGAGTAATATCTCCCTATGGATGTGTGTGTATATACATGGTTCAAAATATCGTTCCATTTCATAATGTTTTGTGTGAAAAGTTTCGATTTTCCACTAAACAACACTAAAATACAAAATATATAATGTTCGATGCTTTCTTTTGAAAATTAGAGAAAAATGAAGAGAGAGCCGGTTTGTATTGACGTTCAAGGCGGTGGTGGCTGCTGCTGCTGCTTCTTCTTCTTCTTCCATTTGTTTTTTTTACGAAACAAATGTTTTGAAGTTTGACAGAAGATATGCCCTTGACCTTGGTCTTCTCTGGAAGACTGACTTATTTAAATAAAAAAACCAATTTAAATAAATATTTGAGACAACCAATGTTTTCAAATTGATTACATGCCCTTTGACCACAAGATTCCTTTTAAAACTTAAAATAAATATATTGAATGTTTAGGTATTTGAAAAAACCGAAACATAAGATCGAAACAAGATTTTAAACCATGTGTATATATATACACATAGGGTTGGGTTCCGTTGACTCAAGAAATGACACAAGATTTTGGCCTTATAAACACAAAATCCAATGGTTGATAATTATCATTGAGATAAGTATCATCGGGATATGTATTGTTAATATATGCATAAAATCTGGACCGTTGGATTTTGTGTTTACACGGTCAAGAGCTTGCGTCATTTCCTGAGTCAACGGAACCCCACCCTATACTTTAACATGGATGTCTATTATTTAAACTGTCAATGCTCGAATATGAAGCTTAGATACCCTTATCATGCCCATATTATATAGCCATGAACTTTAATATATTTATGCCACTCAATTGAACTACATTGTATGCTTTGGTTGCATGCCAATGCAGGATAGTCTAAAATGCTGTCTGCTTTATTTGTTGTTGCACACATCTTGATTTTACTAAACCTTAGAATAATAGTTGCAGAACTAGAATGAATTTCTCTATTTGAGCTCATATCTATTTTATTCTAATTGTCTTACATGACACCGTTGCCACGTTCTTGAATTCCATGACTCATATATAGTTAGTACTTTGTTGTTTGAAAAGAGAGGAAACTTTAAGAGCACAACAAGTTCTATTGGGGTCCAATCACAGCTGAGTACACTTGGAGCGATAATTAAAATTGTTGATCCCAAGCTTCATCAACATCTAGGTATGGGTTTATAGTTCTGCTTTAAATATTTTATACTCTTAATTGGATCAGTTGTAGAATTTTAGGTTTTTGTCTATGATCCTCATAGTTCAGTTAATTAGATTTGGCTTCTCATTTAAATAGCCCACTCTATCTAACAAAACTACCCAAAATAGTACACATGTTTAGTGACATTATAAATTGCCCCAATTCCTGACCCTCTAATAATTTTAGGAGTATTTACAATATATACGGCAAACTTTGTGACTTGGACCATGACCCACATGGTGTTACACATGTCAATGATTGACACATCTTAAAGGCTTGGGAGGCTTATGCCTCACTTCAGGATGATACTTTCACAAAATTCTTTGAGGCTTTAAGGGAAGGTTTTTTTTCCTTCAAAAGCTTATGTGTCCTTTCCGAGTCATTGAAAAAGCTTATGCCTTAGGGGAGAGGTTCATGCCTTTTTATGCCTTTAGATTGAGGCCTATGCTTTATGGGGATTTTTTTTCCTTATTTGTTTTTGTAGTATTATCACATTGTAGTCCTTATAATTACGAAGTTGTCACTGTTATAGAACTTAATTTACATAAAGGTCCTTTTGGCCATAATGTCTATAAGTCCTAGTTGTCTTATAACTCTAGCAATCTTTGTCCCAAAATTTAAGGAAAGGTCCCTTGGAGTATTTTATTGTGGATGATGTAGTGTTGGTCAGTGATACTAGCTAGGGAGTATATTCAAAGCACGGCTATGAAGTGATCTGGTTGTTTTAGCACCTACATGAAGCAAGAGCTTTTACCTATCAGAACAAAAAAAAGCGAGAGCTTTTAGCAACCCATCTTTATGAGCGGTTTGTTTCAACCATTTAAACTACCCTACCTTACCTATGTTTGGTAAAGGATTCTACATGCAATTCACTTGCTTGATTTTTACTGATGATGTTCCGGCTGTTCCCTCACCTCAATTAGGAGAACGAACAATTGAATGTGGTCTTTCACCTTTCCTTGATTTTCCATGTTGTATCCAAGTATGATGTGTATACATAACTTTAGTAAGGACACTCAGAAGGATGCGACTCTGGTTAAGATTGAAGTGAAAGAAATATCCCAAGGAATGGGATATGACACAAGATTATGACTGAGTGGATGTAACAGATGAGTGCTTCTAGATTGTTGTGTGATTGATTTGAACCAGTATAGTGAAAGAGAAAATTTTACAAGATGTCAAAGAGATTAGGCATACTTAATGAATCTGAATTGTGGGTGATCAAAAAGCATCTTGTTCAAAGAATAAGTGTAGCAACTATGCTGAGATGGCTGAATGGTAAAAACAATACGAACATACTGAAAAATGGCTAAATTTAACGTAATTTATGAATAGCCCTGAAAGAAATTCAATTGATATCATATGGACATGTATAAATGAAGATCTATATAACACCAATAAGTAGGAATGCTTTGGTGTAATGGCTCTAAAAGGGAGAGACGAAGATAAAAAATGACATGGATAGAGGTAGTAAGAAAATATATGAATCACATGCTTCGATTGAAAATTGATCTCAAGATAGAATTCACTGGTGAAATACGATTCATGTTTTCGACAATATTTGGGACAAGGTATAGTAGATGGTAACAACAATGATGATGATTCATCTTGGAAATGTTCCATAACATTAATGTCACAAAATTTATAAATAGAGGGAAAAATAAAGAGTGGGAATGTGAAGTAAGCCAAAAAGAGCTTCTACAGAAATTAAGATTGTATTACTGACTTGAACATCAGAGTGTAATTGACAAGTGGCTTGATGGCAGGCATTGAGATTGATATGAAAGGATGGAATCTCAACAGCTTGTGGCCCATATCTCAAGCATTCTCGGGAAATTGAATTTTCCCCAACATGTATCATGTACCTAGAGGCAAGAGTATAAATATATTCAATGTTAAATTTGCTACAAAGAAAATCTTGATTGGAAATGGCACTACTCAAAATCTATGACATGCTAATGAATACCTTGCAATAAGGAACATGAAAAAAATTGAAATGTTAAAACATAGTCTGGGGGTTGTTGGAATCTAACAAATATCTGACACAAGTACTTCACTTCTTTAGTAGTCCATGCTACATACATTTTTTTGGCCTTGTTTTACCTCTCTTAGATGGTGAGGGTCTTCGTCACCATTATACATTTGTTAGTATCCTCCTTTAATAGTGTGATTGATTTACAAATTTACAATATAAAAGACTCAGAAAAAAATACAAATATTAATATTGCGAATGAAAAGTGATAACTTCGGTTTTGTGCCAATAACTGCTTGACCCACGTCAAGTATTTATATGATACCCAAGTGAAATATTTTAAATCTTGATATTGTTTTCTTTATCAAATATCATTGGTCAGTCAAATACTCAAATTCTCATTATTCTTGCATTTTTCCTTAAATAAACCTTCCTCATTGATGAAAGATAAAATATCAACTCATGATGGCAAGTTGTGGATTACAGAGGATCTAGATGGAGGGGAGTATCTCTTTGCCTTTCGCATGCTGATGGTACTTTTCCGCAGAGAGTTATCATTTGTGGATGCTCTTTACCTTTGGGAGGTACGCAATTTGTTCTCTTCATAACGTGAATGCCGTTGTCTTCAAACTTTGGATCTTTCTAATTTTCCCCGCTTTCACTATTTCAGTTTTTTGTATTCTATAATTTCTCTTTGTGATGTAGCTAGCTCAAATTCACATTTTAGCTAAAACTATATATATCCATTGTTAATGGAGGAAGAATTTAGATGTACAAAAATTCTCCGAGAATAATAGAGATTGATTTTCAGTTAATGTGGGCCATGGAATACAACCCAAGCATCTTCTCATTGTACGAGGAGTCGAGTTTAATTTCAAATGAGTGCGTGCCACCCAAGGGAAATGATAAAGCACTAAATATGTACGGGAAGTTCGAGAGGAACAATATGAAGATTGGAAGCAAGGACCAACAGACTTCCCTCTCTATATTTCTTGTTGCCAGTGTTCTTGAGGCCAAGAATAAGCGGCTTTTAAAAGAGGCCAAGGGCTTGGACGACGTTATCAAGGTCTCCTCTCTCTTTCTCACTCTGTCTCTCTCTATGAATATCAACATTTTCTTACTATTGGAACTTTTGACAGATCTTGAACGACACCACTGGAAATCTAGATGCTAAAAAAACATGTAACGAGGCATTGAAGGTTCACAAAAAGTACTTAAGCAAGGCAAGTTTCATGTTTCTGCCATTTTTCGCTCTTTTAAATTTAGATCTCTTAGAAAATTTTGAAGGATTGTTAACTCATCGTCTTCGTGTGCAGACCAAGATGTCATAGTTAAGAGACCTGGCATTATCGATCTGTTGCCAATCCGATTTTTTGCACCCAATTGGTGCGAGCTTAGGCAACTTAAAGCACATTTAATCTAAAGTTGTTTCTTCAATTTGCATTGTTTCGTCAAATTTACAATCTGGCTTCTCCTTAAAACTAAAGTGAGTTGGATGCTTTCTTGGAACATTATTTTGAGATCGGCTGTTGTATCTGTAACTTTGTTGTATCAGAAGCAAATATATTTATGGTATTTTACAGTGATTTATTTATAGAAATTTGTACACATACGAAGGCACGTCTCCCTTCGGGTTTGTTAGAGAGTAAGATGTATCGTATTATGATGCAGGGGATACATTGAATCATTGGCTATGTATCTTGTCACAAAACGTTGAGACGAAGAAGAATATACTCTATTGAGAATTCTTGGATGATTATTACATGAACCCTAATACAGGGGACAATTATTATATTAAGATTATTAAAAAATCAACTTGTGGGTTGTGCAAATATTTGCTTCAATTAATGATTGATGGGAGTGCCATGAAGCATCCATTTAAAATTTTGTGTGATTTACTGTTGTACTTTCTAATATGCATATTGAATCAAGAACATTTAGCATAAAAATTCCTTAGGTTTATGCATTGGCAGTCACTTTTTTTTTTTAATACTCAAAATAAGGTCATTTGCGACAATAGCTCATGTTTTTGGACAAAAATGCTTCCACGTATAATTTTTTAGTAAACCCTTGAAGAATATTCTTTTAAATTGTAATTTTCTCCCTCTCAACCTTTTATACCATCGAAATAGAGAGAGATCTCTCCATTCTTTCTATCAAAACCCACCAAATAGCCATTGAAGCTCACTGACGAGATTCTAACTTTGAGGAATGATAGTGAATCTTGTAGATTTGTCCAGTCATGATCTATTGGAACATTTCTCCAAATGTTACCACTCTTTCTTCTTTCTTTCATTTATTTTAATTCGTTTACATATTCTTATCAGCCTAGACATATTTTTTAGTTATATAAATGAAAAATAATAGTAAAAAACTAAACGATTCCCTTAAATTTTATAAGGTATAATTCATAAAATTTAGTGTCCAACCTCAATGTTGGAATGAATGTATTATAACGCCTATTCAATACATAAATAGAACAAGCAACGGCTTCTGCCAAAAAATGCTTTGGTAATTTTTTTTGGATTTCAACATGCATCTAATCATATCCATAATTGGTGTTTAATACTATGATTTGTATAAAAATCATCACATGCAAAGTATTCACCACCCCTCGGTCCTCAAAACTTTAATACTAAACCCATTTTGTTTTTCCACATTAAGTCTTGAAAATTTTAATAATATCACATACTTTTGATTTTTGTTTCAAAAACTAAACTCAGACTTTTCTACTAAAACCATCAATAAAAGTAAGAAAATACTTGTTAGTATTTGAAGCAACCTCCAATGGCCCACATAAATCTGAATGAACCAATTCAAAAGGCTTTTTATTCAAAAACCACTTATTCTTGTGGTTTTCCTCTGCAAAATTACATGTTAATAATAGAGTCTTAGGATTATCATCATTATTTTAAGCAATATTAACATGAATGTCTTGAGTGTTAGATTTTTTTTATATACATTCTCACTTGTAGTCACCATATTTTTTGCAATTGTAACAATGAATATGTGATTTATCGTACCTTGGATTTGAAGAAGCTCAAACTGCCTTCGTATGATTTGCAATCTCACCTTCCTTACCTTTTCGACTCCTTTGTAGGAATTTTCTTGGATGTCCCGTGCTTCTTTTGTCAAAGTTGCATTGATAACTTTTTCAAAGACTTGACCATCCACAGATTGAAAGATTAAAAAAAATCTTGTTTTACATTCTTTCTTTCTATTCTCTTTCAATGCATCTCTTTGTGCCTAAGTGAGATTTGCTTCCCAAATCTTTTGATATTCAAATAGAAACTTCATTTGGATTCTCTAATGCTCAAAGTTCTTGCCATCAAACTTCAAAAGTTGTGGTTGAAACATGCCACGCCATAGCCATTTCTCTTATACCAATTGTAGGATCAAATGATCAATACCTTCGTGCACAAGTAATCTCTACTCACAAAGAGAAGAAAACGAAAAACAAAAAAACAAAAAAACAAAAGAGGAGAATAAAATCAAAATTTAGTTCATTAATTAAAAAATTTTCTACATCCACTTCTATAGATAGATTTTCCTAATAAGACTTCTAAAAGGACACAAACTTCTATTCCTATTAAAACAATAAATAAACTAGAAAAAGAAAGAACTATAATTCTAATAGAAAATTAAAACAAATTCCTAGTAAAACAAGAATAAAATTTCTAATAGAATTTGGAATCTCGGTTTATGGATTTTCAATATCAGAAAATATTTTGAAAAGTACGATTGATTTGATTGGGATTTTGTATTTTTTGATTAATTTTTTATAATTTAAATATTTATTTTTTAAATAAAAAATGATGTTTTAACTAATGATCTTATAATTATGGTTTTAAATCTTGTCCGAGACTGAGACGACTCATTGAATTCATTTTGATATCATCCACCAACGAGATGGATAAACTAGTCATCTCAAACCTGATGTGTTTATCAAATAAGGCGGATGTCAATCATTGTTGAATGAGACGACTCCAATGAGTCATCAAAACGAGTTTTAAAGCAATGCTTATAATCCACCTTATTTTATGAAAAATTATAATTATTTATACGTAAATATATTTTAATAAATAATTGCAAATCGAGTTAAAAGGTTTATTTCATACGAAATAACTCGGTTTCATGACTCTTGTCCGTGAAAGAGACAAGACGTGAAACGAAGATTTGAAACCATGATCTGAACCCTATATTAGGGATTAGGGGGAGAAAGAGGAAAAAAATATATCACAAGTTGTAGGGGTGTTTTTGAAAAGGGGTAGAACAAAAAAAAAAAAACAATAAAATTGAGGTTATTCTTAAGAAGGGGAAGAAGAGAGAGGACAACTGTTCTCAAGATACTCTATTTATGTTATACAAATCTTGAGACAAGGGAGTGGGGTCTACCATTATGTTTTATTACATAGATTAGAGGTTGCCCATGCATATGGCATGAGTATCCTCTTTAGGGTAAGGGGGTATTATTAAAAAATCTTTAAGATGCAGGGGTAAAAGAGAAAAAAATAATAAAATTGAAAATGTATTATTAAAAAATGAGGAAGAAGAGGATATACATATTGAAAAGGGGTAGAAGAAGAAAGAGAATAAGGTTAAAAGCATTTTTGAAAAGAGAAAAGGTAAAACTTGTCCTCAATATACATTACTTATGAGGTATAAACTTGAGACAAGGAGGATGGAACTCATCATAGTGTTTATTATATAGACGAGAGTTTGCAATAAACCTTGAGACTGGGAGATTGAAACTCACCATAGTGTTTTATTAAGAAAGAAGAGAGGAGGAAAACCAATAAATTTGAAGGGGTAATACTATTTTAATTTTTTTTTAAAGATCAAGGGTGGTTAAGCAGACCGCCAACAAAAAACCAAGATTTTAATTTATCATAGACATGCTCACATGTATTCTTACATATGATGTTCTTAAAATCACTTGGGAGATCCAAGGGCTCAAAAACAACCCTACCTAAAGAAGTTAGGTAGGAGCTAAGTAGCCAACAACTTATTACATTCTCTATATTCAAAATCAATCCCAAGGCAGCTCTTGTCATGATGGCTTTAACAAGTCACCCTTTCCTCCAAGGCACTTTACTCACCCTATTTTTTTTTTTTTTTTTGAAAGATCAACAGGGTTAAGCTAGACCCACACCAACTACAACCTAAGGAAGGGGAAACCTCTTTGATGTTGAGACACAAGAAAGGTAGACAGCTAGAAATAGTCCCACAATCAATTTTTAAACAACTCAAAGTACAAATAGAAGATGCAAGATGATCCGCCACCTTGTTGGTTTTTATGAAGATATGAAGATTTGAAGCTTCTTGGAAGCATAGTAAAATCTTCTTAATTAATACCGTCTATTGCCACTTTGATCGTGTAATACTCAAAAATGGTAGAAGAAGAAAAGAAATAAAGTTAGAAATATTTTTAGGAGATAAAGAAGAGAAAATGTAAAATTTTTCCTTGAGATACATTCTTTGTGGGGCATAAATCTTGAACAAAGAGAGTGGGTTCTACTATTATATTCTATTATGAGAGATTCTATTGCCAAAACAATTTTGCTAATGCCACCCTAATTCATATGTAAATCATTGAAGAATTGGTACATATCATGGGGTGGCATTAGCAAAAAGAGTGGCAATATAAACTCTTTTTATTATATGAATTTCCCCTTATTCTTATTATCATCACTTTTTTTTAAAGATTATTCTTCTATATCCACTACAACATTCAGTTTATTGGGCCGATCTGTACATTATTAATTTGGGCCCATCTTTACATTATTAATTTAAAACCGATTATACTTTCGTACGTGCGCACAACACGATCGAAAGTTGAGCCTCTCGTCTCGAATCAATTTTATTCTAACAACGTGGGAACAGCACCGCACTCTTCTCTCCCTCTCTCATTTTTCCGCCATTGAACCACCTTTATCAACCTTAATTACACGCATCTCGACGCAGCACAACTTTTCCTCATTAGGCGATCGTGAGTCACTGAAATCGAATCGGACCCAAAATTTCGATTTTTTCGGGACAATTTACTTTGGTCAGATCTCTAAACGTTATAAAATTCTAGTGCTGGATTTCTGATCTTTTGAGATTAATAGTTGATTTTCATTTAATTTCTGCCTCGAGGTTGTATCCATTGCGAAAATCGGTAGAAAATGAGATATTTTTTTTGCATCAATTATGATCTTTATGCGTTTTTATCTGAGTTTATGATGAGTGCGAAGGACGTATTTGAGTTGATTATTTCCGATTTAAAGTAATGCAAAGTTTTTTTTTTTTTGTTGCTTAAATGGGATAGATCTGATTGAATAGGTGTAGATTTGTTTAGTTTCATAATCTGTATTCGAAGATTTGTGAGTGAAACTGTTAGATCCATTGAATCAGTAACGATTTATTATCTTTTTCATAGCGTAGGCGATGCTAGTATACGATCTCCCGCTAGTTTGCATTTTGAATCATCTGTTGAGATTCGAGTTTCTGTGTAAATGATCGATTGGTTTCCTGATCCTCAAAGTATGCTGTTTCACTTTCAACACTATCTACCTAGGATCTTATTTAGATATTGTAGATTAGGATGGCAGAGATTGTATGAGAGATCATAAATTCTCTCCTTTTCAAAGTTTCAATGTAGGACTTAGCAAAGCCGCGGTCCATAAAAAGAAGAAGAAACAATTATCCATTATGTATTTTTGCATCCTAATTTTGTGTTTCTATTTCAGTATTCTTTTGAATATGAAGGATTCTTCACTTGAAATTTCATTTGAATTTTCACTGTTGTCTCTCTAGGAATCTAACAATTTAGTTTAAGGCTCTGTTTGCAGCATTTAGTTTTTGTTTTCTACTGATTAAATGACAGCTTCACAAACAAGCATTGTAATTGTGTGTGTGTGTGTTTTTTTTTGTTACATTTGCATTTTCTTTCATGTTTCTGTGCATGGGAAAATTGTGATAGAGTGCTAAGGTTTATGTTTACTATTATGTTTAAGCAGTAAAGAGTAAAGAATGGAGGGAACTGTGTTCACCCCATGTTTGGAAGGAATGAAGCATGTCAAATCTGAAGAAGGGGAAATGCTAACCAAGCCTTTCTTGGATGTGTGCAAGCTTATACTTCCTGTTATAGGTATTATTATCTGATTTTTAACTTGGAGAATGGCCTTATTGCATCTCAATTTATGTGTTTATTTACTTTTTTATTCTTGTGCTTTCACATACTTCAGTGACTGAAAGGTCCAACTACAATAAATTTCACATGTGTATTTTTCTTTATTGTTACTTAAAATATATAATACAACTGTACATTTGTACTTTAGTAAGTTACACATTGTTCTTTTCATGTTGGGGGTGTGGGGTTGCGTAGAGTCAGTTTTTTGGGTAGTAGTTCAAAGGTTTAGATAGGAAGTGATCCTGGATTTGGTATCACCCATCCCCACATTGTGCCAACTTTACATGCTGGTGTGAACAAGGTTGTTCCTTACCGTGAATAAAATTTGCCATTTTATTCTGCATCTGCATGTTTTGCCATCATCATCAAATCATATTTTTCCATTCACTCTATGTTGAGCTGTATCTTCAGTCCAGGCTTGTATCTCTGTATCTTCTTCTTTTTTAACCATATCTATTCATGTCATTTTGGCATTGCATTTGTACAAAAGCACTCCTCAATGATGTTATTGGCCTTCTTTTTGCATACCCAATCTATCTCAATTTAGGGTAAAGCATACAATATATACTTGTTATTTATATTCTATTTAGTTGAAAGTAATTAATTGAATAAAAATTAAAATACATAAATTTAATAGTTAACTCTGTACATTGCACAATTTGTCAAAATGGGGTGAGATTATAGATGCTAGGCCCCGAAAAAGCCAAACTAGAGAGCAACACAAGCAGATTACAAAGGAGGTTGAGTTTTATGAGGCAAGTGGTTGCTCTTCTTTTCTCGGACAACACGGTTATGTAGGTCTATCTAGTTACCAAACATTTGTATTTCACATTTATGTACTCAAAAAACACTTGGGGGAATGCACTTGTGATTCAAGTGCTGCTTAAGTAATGGCATTATTTTCAATGATTAATGGGTTCTTTGAATAATAAGATTTTTTATAGATAAGAGTGATGAAAATGTAAAGGGGTAGTTACAACTTACAATGGTTATATTAATTTTTTATATACATTATTTTTAATCATAAAAATCAAGTTTCCAAGGGGATAATTGGAAAATAAAAAAAGATTCATATTTAAATTATTATCATTGTTTTTTTGCATGAGATTTCTTACTATATTAATTTTATCTCAAGCCAACTTAACTGTTTTTTTTTTAAGAACTCAAACAAAACAAACTACTTTTAATTGTCTGACACTTGGGTGGGGATATGGTTGGTTGCAATAAAATAAATGGGAAGTTTTAAGGAGGATGTCGCCTCTAAAATGAGATTCGGATGGATAAAGTGGGCTTTTGCAATGCTGTGGCGGCAGTTAGAGAGACTATGCTTTCTGGATCTGAATATTGGGCAACTCATAAAACATATTCTTAGATTGAGTGTGGCAAATATGAGGATGCTAAGTGGACGAGGAAAGACTATGAAAGATGGAATTTAGAAAATGTAGCAGGCTCAACAAGCGCTAAACTTTGTGAAAGTCGATTAAGATGGCTTACTCATGCACAACTACGGCCAATGGTAAACCGAGTTAGAAGGAGCATGCAAGTTGATGGTTCTAAAAGAACATGAGGAAGGTCAAAGAAGTAGTGAAGGCTAGATATGCTAGTCTTTGCTTCTTTGAAACAAAGTTGCATCGGAGAAAGTGTAAGGATATATTTGATCTTTTTGAAAATAATTTGCAGATAGCATGCTACAACATTATTCCCGTAGTTTTCATTTAGAACTTAATGCTATATACTGAATTTTCACGAGTTCTCTATGTTCTAATGGCTTGCCATTGATGCAGTATATTATTGCTCTTTTCTCTATGAGAAATTCTACTTGGGTTTTATTGAACTGCTGCTGTTGCTGCTTTTTTTTTTTTCTTAAATTATTATGTTTTTTTTATTCCAGATAAGTTTGGAGCTGCCATGGTACTTGTAAAATCGGATGTTGGGGGTAACATAACGGTAAGACTTTTTTTTTTCTTGCTTTCGCATGGTATATATTTTCTGCTTTATTGGTATCACAGTCATAGATGTTTTCTGGTTTATTGGTATCATAGTCATAGATGTTTTCTGCTTAATTGGGATTAACGTTGCTTCTCTTTACATGTTTGGTGATCGCTTTTCCCCTTTAATATTGTTTGAAGAAATGACATTTCAGTTTTCACCGGAATGGTGAGATTATTGGGATGTAATGCTTGTAAAGAAAAATTACAGTTTATGTACGACAGTTGCAAAGTTGATGTTTGTTTCTGTGATTGTAACTGTACTTACTCTGATGGCTTGCTTAGCTTTTTCATTCTTTAAACTTCCCCACCTGCTCTTGAATTGAAAACTTCAGCATGTGCTGTTCTTTATTCATTGGTATTTTTGGACATCTTTTCTGTTGTTGACATTGTTGTAGCCATTAATGTTATGTTCTCAATACTATTAAGAAGCCTCTGCTTTTCATCTTTGAAGTCTAGTTAATTGATTGTGATAGTGCTTGCAACTTTGAAACTCAGTGATAGTTTCTTGTGCTTCTAGACTAACACACCTTATCCAGACCCCTTCTGGTTATGGTACCAATGTTTTATAGGATTCCTTTTGGTGGATAAAGTTATGGTTGTTTGTAAAGTATGCATTTAAAATTATATATACCTCTACAGAATGTTACAGCTGCAGTCTTATATGTTTAATAGGTTTCTGTTGCTGGTCAACTTGAATATTGATTTGCACTTTTATTCGTCTCTAGTTAGAGAAATCTCACGTGAATCAATTGTTAGACTGGGGTTGCTGTCTGGGGCCACAAAATGTTGTTTCATTTACACATGCTTCCTCATCTAAGTGATAAATTTCTATTTTAATGAAATTTAAGGATAAATTTCTATTTATCAAAGAATAGAAACTATCTTTACCTATCAATGAAAACCTTTTTTCTATTTTAATGATAAAATCAGTGCTTGCTATTAAGTGCTTATTCTCTGTGTTGATTTTCCATTGCAGAGGTTGGAGTCTAAATATACTTCAAATCCTTCAGAATTTAACCATTTGTATAGTATGATACGACCAGAGATTGAAGCTAAAACAGCAAAAGGTTCATCCAGTTGCACAAACGGTCTTCTCTGGTTAACAAGGTGCAGAGTTATGTCTGTCTGTGCTTGTGTTTGCATCCATAAGTGAATCATTTGCATCTTTTGAGTTGATTAAAATATATAAATAAATAAATTGTCTTATAGCCTTATTCCTGATGCTTTTGATTACACTGATGTCATATTGGTATCTTCTTAGGGCCATGGATTTCCTGGTGGAATTATTTCGCAACTTACTGGAGCATCAGGATTGGACTATGTCACAAGCTTGTACTGATTCCTATGTCAAAACCCTGAAAAAATGGCATGGCTGGCTTGCCAGTTCAAGTTTCACTGTAATACCTTTTATGCCCATATATTGAAATTGAAATTTATGCCCCTTATGAAATTTTTCTTTGAAAAGTTTTCCTAAAATATATTTCGTGAAACTGCATTTTCTACTACTATTTTGGCCCACTGTTAAAATGATATAATTTTTTTGTTAAGGAAATAATTTTTAGAAAAAGTTTTCCTTTTATTAAGATTCCATATGGCGCCGTGTAAAAAAGCAGAAAACACTTAGAAAATATAGTTCTCTCATTGGTTTTACACTACGTACTAAATTTGAAGTGCTTTCTCCAATAGTTTGTTATTATGAACTCTGTAGAATCAGTTGTTAGCCATTAATCTGCAATCCTTGTCCTAAATATTTTTTGGAAATTCATCGAGAAAAATCCTTTAACCCCTTTCAAACATTTCATTGTTCCGTCCTTGTTTCCCCCTGGTATTGGTCTACAATTTTTCTCTCCATTGGTATTGGATCCTTGTATACTGTTCCTTCCTTTTATCAGTCTAATATTTCTTAGTCCTTATGGTAAAGTCCATTTTAGGTTGGCCAGTATCATGCATGTATGAAGGTGGAGGGTTGCATTAGATAAGCTGCCATCTTAAATTTTTTGCCAAATTTCTCGTGTCAGATTAGCTTCCATCCTAGAAATTGTGGCAAATCTCTTTTCTTGAGCTCTAATTTGTTGCTTTTGGACTAGTCGGGTGTAGCGCTGTGTTGCATCACAAATCAGAGGCAGTTGTACATGGGCTAGGGCTGGTTAGGATGTTTCTAGTAGTGATGAGCTGCGGTGGTGCCCCAGAAAGTATTCTGACACCTAGTTAGCATAGGTTTAGAAGCTTGTATGAGCAAATAAGGTTTTGTTGGGCTACTTGGTATTTAGGGAGTTAGAAAAGGTAAGGAGAGTAAGTAAGCTTGGTTACTCGGTGACTGTGGACTTTGAGATGGTTAAAATGGTGGAGGGATGAAGGTGAGTTAAAAATGCATGTTGATATGTGATGAAGAGCCCGTCATAAAAAAGTAACTGTTTACTTTTAAAAGTAAGAAAGTCAGTTTGGACCAACTTAGGGCTCGTTTGGATACAAAGTTGAAAGTAGAAAGTAATTTGGAAAAAAGTATTTTTTAAAAGAAAAAGTCTGTTTGGTTAAAAGGTCAGAAAGATTGTTTGGTAAACTAATTTTTATAAAGTCAAAAAGTAATTTTTTTATATCCAAATAAATCAACTCACCGCAACAATTAAATGAACAAAAAAAATAAAAACATTCACAAACAAACAAAAATCATATACAAGACCCACAATTCAACCTAACCCCATTTCTTCAATTACACAAAATCAAGACAACTATAAGTTCTGATGCACAAAAGCAATTAAAAAAAAACATTTAATCAGTTAACCTAATCCAACCTTTTTCTCTCCCTAATGGCGACCTCTGCTTCTCTAACACCACTCTCTCACATCGTTCCCATCCCAAACTCTTCTCTTTCAAGATCTCATCCATCTTTGCTTCTAATTTCAGAAACCCATGCTATCTCTTTGATCTAACTCTTCACAACCATTGAATCTCATCATCAGATTGTTGGGAGAAGAGAATTTCTCAGAGGAATCAGTTTGATTTCAGTTCTATCGATGGAACCATCGATATCTGAAGCTTGAGAGGTCAAAGTTCGATCTTATCTTTCTCCATTGCCCTCTGATCCTTCCTTCGTCTTCAAGGCCAAATATGGTGAAAAGATCTCAAACACTTGCTCTCACAGAGAGAGAGAGATTACTAGATATGATGAAGAAAGGCTTCTCTTCTGACTCGGCTGAGAAGCATGAAAGAGAGACGTAAAAGGAAGAGAGGAAAAATTGGACTTGAAAAGTTGATTTCTATTTTTTAGTTTTGAAAGTAGAGAGTAATTATTTTTAACTTTTTAAAAGTCTTTTTTTATGTTAATCCAAATTGACTTTTTAACTTTTAAAAGTAAAAAACGTTACTTTTGGATGTGTATCCAAACGGGCTTTAAAAAATTTTAAAAATTATGATTTTTTAAAAAGTAAAATAATAATTGCTTTCTACTTTCAAAAGTAAAAGTAGAAGACAACTTTTGGCAGCTTGATTTTTTCCTCTTTTGTTCGTTTCTCTTTTGTGTTTCTGAACCAACAATCTTGGTCACTTTGTCATAACTAGTAAGCTCAGACTCTCTCTCTCTCTCTCCCTCCCCCCCCCCCCCTGTGTATGTGTGTGCAACAACAATTCTTCTAGGGTTTCATCCAAATGGGTCCTAGTGTGATTGATTGAGTTTGGCGTGGAAGTATTCGATCGATGTGGGTGTTGGTGTGATTGATGCCGATTACTGGGGACCAATTGGGATTATCTTGTTCAATCACTCTGATGTTGATTTCTAGGTGAAGCTTAGTGATAAAATTGCCCAGTTAATCATTGAGAATATAGTAACTCCAAGAGGTTTTGGAGATTGAGGATTTTGATTCAACAGTGAGAGGATTTGGAGGGTTTGGATCTAACTAGGGTTTAATATTTTGTTATGGATCTGATCCAAGCTGTTGTTTATGTTCTCTTTGTTTTTGTGAATGGTTTTGGTTTGAAATGTACTTCTATTTTTACTAATAATCACTTGTTCTTGCATAGAAAGAAGTAGAAGTTTTCCTACCAACTGTTTGACTTTGGGTCTACTTGGTACATAAAAATTTTCCTAATTTTTTTTTGAAGCATATCAACCTTACACTTGGTTCATGGTTTCAAACTCCTATTTCTAATTCTTATTTGAATCTATTGGTTTAAATTATGTTTAGGTATTTATTTAAAATGTTTGTTGATTTTGAATTGAGTTGATCTTTTTTGGATATTCGATTCGGTTCTAGACATTTGATAGGTAAGGCGGTGAATCATGTATATATATATATATATATTGCTTTTTGACTTTATAAAAGTAAATGTTTACCAAACATACTTTCTGACATTTTAACCAAACAAACTTTTTCTTTTTAATAGTTACTTTCCCCAAAGTTAATTTTTTCACAGTTACTTTATACTTTCTACTCTGTATCCAAACGGGCCTGAAATATATCTGAGAAAGCATAGGAAATTGGATATGACTACACATCGTTTTGCATAGAAGAGATGAAAATACATGAAATGAGGTAGGTATGATGCTAGAAGATTTAATAGATATGTCGTAAGTGTTTTACTCAATCAAACTAGTCATAGTGGATGAGATAGAGGACTGATGAATTGTTTAGGAAATTTTAGATTGTAGAGGGGGCGCATATAGGCATATAGGGAAAGAAAGTAAAAGATATTGGATATTGGAGGGTGTATGGAGGATAAGGTTTGGAGATTGAAATGACATGGGGATTACAATCCATGAGTTTTCTGTAATGACTTGAAAAAATAAAATTATTAAAAAAATAAAAAATAAATGTGTTAATTAATTAATTAAAATACTAAAATAGATTAATTTTTAAAATTATGGGTTAGTGTGTAATTATGTTAAAGTAGGGGTGATAGTGTAATTAGGATTAGGAAGGGTGGGATTGTTTTTAATAAAAAAAATTATGTGGTTGTGGGTCATACCACCCACCTTTCATTTTCTTTCTTCCAAAGAAGAAAGGGGCTGAGTTCATTTGATTCTTAAAAAAAAAAAAAAACCTAAGACTATTATGGGGAAGTGTAAGTTTTCCTACCTCTTTCCTTCTTTCTTCCTTCCTTTCTTTCTTTCTTTCCTTCTTTCTTTCTTCCTGTCCTCCTTTCTCTTTCTTTCTTTTCTTTCTCTTTGTTTATATTTTTTTTTTTTAAGAATCAAATGGATCATCCCCTTTCTTCTTTATAGCAAAGAAAAGGAAAGGTGGGTGGTGTGACACATGACACCACTCACAACCACATAATTTTTTATATTAAAAACTACCCACCCCTACTTTAACATAATTACACACTAACCCATAATTTTAAAACGTAATCTATTTTAGTACTTTAATGTTATTCCCAGATGACATAGTGTTGGTTGATGGGACTAAGGGAAAAATGTGAAATTAGAAATACGGAGAGATATCTTGGAAACCATATGTTTTAGGGGTACCAAGACAAATCCAGGGCTAGTAGGGTACAAAAGGAATGAGGCGTTGGAATTTGTTCTTTAATGTGCAACAAAGTACTATGTTTCAAGGAGTGGAGTCCTCTTTTCAGGAGTTGTTTAAATATCCTTGGATTATTATTTTTTTGGTGTAAATTATTTGTTGAGTTCAAAGGTGCTCTTTTTGAGGAGTTTGTCTTTAGGTGGGAGTTTGTTTGCTTGATGTAATTTTTTCTCTTTGTTCTTAGGTCGGTCAACTCAACTGCCTTTTGTACATTCTTCTCTTTTTGGAATAAAGTTATACTTACCAAAATATGGAAGTATAAGTACTGAAGTACATTACGACAGGTTTGATAGCAAATATAAAACAAATTTGTATGAAAAACACTTTTCACTAGTGAATCCACCATGCTTTATGAAAAAGTAAGAATTGCAAATTATTACTCTAGATTTGATTATACATAAAAAAGGAAGAGATAGGAGAAAATGTTGGCCGTAGAATTAGATCTAAAGTGGCTATAGTGAAACGTCCTTTCGGTATGTCATGTGGCTGACTTGTAATGATCAAACACTGCAGAGTGGAGTGAGTTCTTTTGGATTTTCAAAATCCAAAAGATTATGCCAAACAATGCAAAAGAATGTCAAGGTTGGTCCGTAGAAGGTTTGTTAAGTGCAGCTGTGTTCTTTGGAGGCTTCTTCCCTGCTTTTTTGTTTTTTTTTGGTGTAACGTTTTGTAAATAACGTAATAGTAGAATGTATGATAAAAATTATTGGTTGCTTTAGTGATCTTGATGTTCCATTGATCGGAAATCCTTAAAGGAGCTTCATTACATTTTTTCCTGGATATTCTTTAAATTGGGTGCGGTTATTCATGGTCTTAGAGGCTTCGTTTTGTGGATGGCATTGGATTACATCCCCCCTTTTCCTTTGATTGCACGGTCTTTTGAGTGTTCGTTGGCTTGGGGCCATTTGTTCTCAAAGTCCAAGTGTGTTCTTTGGGGCTTGGTTCCTTTCGTTATTTGTTCAAGTCTGTGGAAGGAAAGGAATGCTCATATTTTTTTAGGAAAGGAGCAGCCATTTCAGGAGATCATTGTGGTTTTGTTGGCTCTGCTGTTTTCTTGGTATAAATTTTTTTAAAGAGTTAAAGGCTATTTTCTTGTTAGGGTAGTTGTTTGGTGTTGTGTTGTTTTGTTGTGTTTTCTCGGACTGGTCATCTCAACCTCCCTTTTTAATAAAATTCATCTTTACTTATCCAAAAAAAAAGGTTTTATAACTTGTTTATGTAGGTGCATTTACCCCATCTTGTATTTAATATAATATGCAATAAGATCAGTTATGTTTTATGGCACATAAGACTAAGAAAGAAAGAAAGAAAAAAAAAAAGTAGCACATCTGGGGGAAAAACGAAAGTTGATGTAGATGGTTTGGGCTCGTAGAACAAAGACCAAGACTGCACTAGTGAGTAGTGTTGTAGTGCAGGTTGAAAGCTTCAACGAACTGAGAGAAAGCGTAAAAGGGCATGGTCTAGCTAATAAGAAGATATGTATAAGACAGAGCTCTAGATAGAACTGAATAGCGAGTTATGGTTCATGTTTGCTGACCCTAAATAGCTGGGATTAGGCAATCTGAATGATGATGATGATGAATATTATGAGATTGAACATAAGTTGTTAAACATTACTTATTTTCCCAAATTTTCTCCTTATGTCTCTCTTTAGTTTCCATTTGCACTTATTATGTATCAAAATTACAGGTTGCTATGAAACTTGCTCCTGATAGGAAGAAGTTCATGGAAGTGATAGGGGGAACGGGTGATATCAATGCTGACATTGAGAAATTCTGCACAACTTTTGCTCCACTTCTTGAGGAAAACCACAAGTTCTTGGTAAGATGTCTCATATCGTAGGGTTGGGTTTTGCTTACATTCAACTACTTTGTTGATGAGACCCATTTCATAAAGAAAATCTGAATAAGATAATAGAATAAAAGGAAGCCCTGCATCACTATAATCATGAATGAGTTAAGACAATGTTAAATCTCCGTGTTAAGGTAAAATAGAAAGAATTGGATAAATCAAGAAAAATAATGTCTGTTCATCTTGCTATCTCAGAGGGAGGGATTGATAACTGACGAGGAAAAAAAAAGAAGAAAAATAACATAGGGCTTGATTAGCTTACGAAGAATTGTGGTATTTAGGCTGACAATGTAGTAGGGAGCAGTGAATTAAGTTAAAAATGGGTCACAGAAATCATGCTGCCACAAGATGATTTTTCAGAGGAACAGAATTGAAGTAAATGGGATATAAGCACAGTAACGAAGTTTGGATTTGGTAATTATTTGGTGAGGGTTCAATTTGGAAATGTTTCGTAAAAAGCAATCTGAAATTTTATTGGATTTCTTACCAAAACCTCTCAATCTTCAACCACTTTCTAAATCCTATCTTCTTCTTGATGTTTGAATGTTGAAAAAACTAAAATTTTGGAGGTGAAGGTTAAAAAAAAATTACCATATTCTATGACTAATTTTTAATCGGCTAACCCCTAATTCGGAGAATTTTGTTACTCCAAGCAAAGCACGGGAATGAGAAAATCACAATATTCATTAAATTCTGTTACTAATCAAGCATTTTTTTTCATATAAAAGTATGATTTGTTCATTATTTTATTTGTTTACCTTCACGGCAGGCTAGTGTTGGCTTGGACGATCTGAAAGCTTCTTGAGGAGAGTAGTCTCCGAGTAACCAAATCTTGCTTTTATTTATCGGTGCTGTATTTCTTTTGAACTTGACTATTGACGTGAAAACCTTCACAGACAGTTAAATTATTATCTAGTTGCAGTTATCATCGAAACTACAGGTTATATTCTTCGATTTTCTTTATTATCTTTTATTGTAATTTCTTTTTTCAGTTTTTGCAGATTTCTCGCTGAATGTGTTATAGGGTTATGAAAAGTCATATAGATGAATTTACTTTCATAGAAACTGAAATGCATTTAGATTTCCACCTCCAGAAAGAACTCTCTCTCTCTCTGGAGATACCAAACTCTATGAACTCTGAACTCAAAATTCTCCAGTCTTTTATTGATTCCTCTTCATATTTATATATGAGCCAAAAATCTAAGATAATCTTGGATCATTGGATTCCTTCGAAAAACCCTAATATTAGGATAATTTTGAAAAAAGAAATTGTTCTCTCATATAAGAAAATAAACTTCTATCGTCATCATCATCAAAGATGAAGTATCATTTGGGGTTGTCTTAATGAATCGTGTTCTCCATTATCATGTGTTGGCGGTGCCAACTTAGCTAAGTTGCTAGGGTTTGAGGAGCGTTAATCCCACGACTAACCCTTGCCTAGCATATTCCTTCTAACTCTTTGTACGGCTTTTGTGAAATGTGTTCAAATCATCCTAGTTGACTTTATCTTAGTTTATTGTCTGTTGGAGTAACTGCTACTTCTTTTTTTTTGAATGAGTTCGTTTCTAATTTTATCTTTTCTAGTCTTTTTACTAGTCTATCTTAGCATCATCAGCTCTGTCACACTCAATCTATCATTATGATTTTCTTTTAGCAATCCAACATTCATTTTCATAAAGCATAGATGGTCTTAATGCTGTCTTATGCAAATTTTCTTTTAACTTGATTAGTATTTGTCGATCTTATAGCATTTTAAAAGTGCACTTTAACCATCTAGCCCTAATTTTACAAGCAACATACTTCCTCTATCCTTGTGTTGGAAACGACTTCGACTCACGACGAGTTGTCTTAATCATTTCATGGGAGTTGGCTCAGAAAATTTAAAAAAAAAAATTGGGAAAAATTTTGGACAATTTTATGATGAGGATGCCAGCACAAAATCAAGAAGATTAGAGTAAAAAAAATCAATGATTATTCTCTACTAGTCTATTAGTGGCTGATTTATTTTTTTTAAGATACCCTTTTTGGCATTCTTCCTACTTTAAGCAAAAATCCCATGAATTTAGTGACAAAGATTGGACATGTTATTAGACCATTATTACACACTGAGAATCTGTATATAGTCCATTTAATATTGACCTCTGTAGAGTTTAGACATATAAGTTTCATTCAAGAAGCCTTCACGCTACTTGCATTATGGAGTCGACATCATTCATGAAATCAAGGACTGAATGGTCACTAAAACAAGTGGTTTTGTTAAAGTTTGTTTTTGTAGAAAAAATAACTCTGGGTTGGCTTTAATCATGAGAATGTGTAATATAATGGGGAAGGAGGTTCGGTTGAATTGATTATTTAATGAATAGAATTGTATTATCGAATTTGAGGGGATTGGTCCATTTTATTAAGTTAAGAAAAAGGTAGATTCTGCCGAACCACCTAAATGAATCATGATGAGTGCTTGTCCATGGTGGCCAAACCTTCTAGATGAAGCATGATGAGGGGTCAGCCATGGGGCCCGAACCACTTAGGTGAAAGATGATGAGGGGTAGGCCTTGGGGGCCGAATCTCGTAGAGGAAACAAGATGAGGGGTCCGTCGAATCACCTAGATAAATCACAATGAGGGACCAGCTCCCCTTGGGAGCCAAACCTTCTATGATCTCAGATTGGGTTGGATTTAATTTGGTTGGGTGGGATCAGGTTGGCATGGATACAATTTCCTTGATTTAGTAACTTTGCTAATCCCTAGAAATGAAAAAAAATTTGATTCCTACAAGGATGCATGCTTAAATGAATATACTCAAATTGGATTCAATTCTTATTGGCACATGGTCTTTGTGGGAACTACTCGATGGATATGGAGTGCCTCATTTTGGTACCTTTCCTTTATAGTGCTTAGTGCGTGGTACCTAAGGAAAATGTACTTTCATAAATACCTAAGAAGAAAGATGGTTTGTTAATAGATGGATAGAGAGAACTTATGTTCACGATTGATTGATGGACTAGTAACTATACCACATTAGACGTGATAGATAGATAGATGGATCGATAGATTGATAAATGGTTGGAAATAATACAACTCTTGGTTGGAGGTCACTACTAGAATCTTGTTTGTATATATATATATATATGGGGGCGGTTCATGGGACATATGTAAAAACAATGGTTTTTCAAAATATGGGTTAGAGGTTTTGGATTGAGCTGATTTTTTGCGAGGATGGTCACTATGATGAGAAGATCATCCCCACAAAAAATCAGCTCAATCTGAATCTTCTAAATCCATCAAAAGTGATTTACAAATTATTGGCAAAAATTGACAAAAAATCAACGGTCCACATTCTAAATCACTTTTAATGGGGTTAGAAGTTTCAGATTTGACTGATTTTTTTTTTTCCGAATAATCTTCCCATCATAGAGATCATCCTCACAAAAAATCAGCTTAATCCAAAACTTCTAACTCATATTTTGAAAATTTATTAATGTTACATTGTTTTTACATATGTTTTTTCACCTGTCCCTTGATCCGTTCCCATATATATATACATACAAAATAAAAGTATTTTGTTTATTAAAAAATAGTCATAGAAAACCTAGAAAGAGTAATTTGTTATTATATCTTTAGAAACGACGAATTAATCTAGGATAGCATTGTGGTTTTATGCTCCTAAGTAATTGGGATACCTTGGAGAGTTGTACAATTAGTGAGATCTAGAAATTTCTTTTCTTCTTTCCCAATAAATATTTTGTGTAAAAATGGTATTTATATAGTATAGAGACAGTCGAGATTTACATTAGATTTTCTAGTAGGTTTAAATGTGAGGAATATCTCCTGGACTAGTGATCACTAGGAGTCTGTAATCGTCAAATGGTTGACCTTACCGTTACTTGAACTCAATATTGGATTTTTGATCAATGATCAGTCTAAGTCGGATATATGGTCACCCAACGATGGTATGCAAGACTGGCTACAAAATCAGATAAGAACGGTGTGATTCTACATTGGAGTTTAAGTATTGGAATATTGATTGTCATACCTGATACGGTTATATCGATGTGTTCCTCAACACTCTTATCGACTACACCGTTATATTTGTATTATGTATTTTCTTCATTGTGTGTTAATAGATAGATATATTTATTTTACAAAACATGATCGAATTGATAATATATTTACATGATAGATTGATGATTATTATTATATTGTGCTTGCAGTATTTAAATTTTAGTATGATTTAACATTGCATGCATGACTAGATGTTAGAACAATTGATTTCTTATTGAGTAACTCATGTTACTCACCTTATCATTCATCATTTTAGATTATTCAACCGTTCAAGAGTCATTTTATGAGGAAGAGTATTATGATGGAGTTCCCAAGGAGAAGTGTATCAACGAGCAGCAATCTCCTTCAATCTAAGATGGGTTAGAGGTTTAGGGTGTTTAAACGTTTTGCTTTTAAGACTTATGTCAGGATATTGCGTGCCACTTTATTCAGTACTACTTATTATTATGTTTGTTTTAGTTTTGTGAGACTTGTTTTATGAGTTATTATGTTTATGGATCATGTCATAGTTGTTGGTTACCTTCTGCACTCTGTTAATTAGATGGTTGTTTATCTTTTCACTGCATTTAACTATTGAACATAAGTTGTTATCTATTATCATGCCTTGAGACCTAATAGAAGAATCATTGGGATTCGTGTTGGATCGACGGGACGTGACAACCCAGTTCTTGCCTGAGCGACAGCCAATTGTAAAATTACTAAGCCAAATCTACTATGGTCCACGCCTTAGGCATAGACCTGGCTTGCAAATGATATTAAATTCTAAAGGACTTTTTTCGAATCTTTGGCTCTCTTGACCTTTTGGGCATTGAGAAGATGAATATGGCTTATAGGTTTTTGGGAAGTTCTTAGGGCTACCCAACCTCTTTCCAAAAAACCCTTGATTTTCTCCCTTAAGACCATCATCTTCAACCTCTCTGTCTGAAAAATTTTCCATTGTATTCCACCTTGGATTATATCTCTCCACCCTTCAAATCTTAAGAAAAATGTAAGATTTTTTTGGATGAAAAAAATCAAGGGCTTTCTAAAAATTGGCTTAAGATTAGATATAAATAAGGATAGAAAGAAATTAACTTTACAAGGTGAAGAACTTAAACATGACTGATTCTTGGGAGAAAAATCAAGGGTAGAGCATATAGATCAATTTTTTTTTTTTAATAAAAAACAGCATTCACAAGAGGGTGGCACTATTTGCACACACTGAGATGACTAATTGTACCTATTTTAAGTGAAAAATGTTTTAAAAAATAAAATTTGGATTTTTACCCTTTTGTATTTATTGATTGCACCAACCACAACCTACTGAACCAAAAAAACCTACTTCCTTTTTTTTTTTAGTTGAATCATTGGAGATTAGATTTTAATATTTTTTTTTCTTCAAGTTACCTCTTTGCATTTAATCTAGAAAGATGGAAAAATCACTTGTAAAACATCTTTGAAAGAACTCAAAGATTTTTTGACAGATTTTATCTTAAATTCAAACCGAATTTATTTTATTAAATTCGGTACCTAATGAATATTACTAAACAGATTCAGTAGATTCATACTGACTAGAACTTTCTACCACATATTACAAAATCAATTTAGATATTACAAAAGGGATTCAGTAGGTACCTATCGAACATAATTCTCTCATGTATTACTTTGACTTAATTGGAGGTGTTAGGATAAGATAAAAAAAGTAAGATCAAAACTTAAAATCTTCATTGAAACCTTTTTACATACAAAGAAGTATTATGTCTATATATGTGAGAAAAAAAGGTTTGGTAAGTACAATGAGCAATAGACCAAAAAAAAAAAGGAATTAAATGTGTGCAATAAGACATTTTATCTTTAAGATGGCTATGTAGTAAGTAAAATTAGCTATTTGGGTGTGTGCAAATAGAGCCACCCTTCACAAAAACCGGCTGTGCACAAACCATGCCAATTTTATAACAAAAGACCTGAATGAACCACATTTGCCACATCTGACACCATATTATGAGTACATATTTAAAGAAAGTTACAAACAATTAGCAAATACAAGGGATAGATACCTTCCGGAGAACATATTGGTCTCACAGAAAAAGTTCATGAAAGTGAATGATGATGCTTATTACAAGTATCCCGAGTCTCCGAGATATTTATTAACATTCCCTAGAGTGAGCTGCTTTTTCTTAGGTGAGTCTACAATACATTGTAAGGGGCAAAAGCATCCCAAGACAAGATATTGAAAATGCTCTTAAAGAGGAACCAAACCGAACATCAACAAACTTCAGCCACGATGCAAAGGCAAGGTAATAAATGCTCGGAACACAATGGAAAAAAAGTAAATGGAAATTTCCCCTAGACATGAGCGACATTTTTTTTTTACCATTTGGATTTCCCAATTGACAGGAGTTCAAAACTCCGTAAAGGATCATCACCAGCATTCTTTGCAACTGTGGTACGGTTGAAAGATGATGATCTGGTCTCGAACCCAGGTTGGATCCTTTGAGTGGTAGACGTTCGGCCATTGAATGATGCTAGTCGACTTGTCCGACTCTCACTAGGTTCACCAGAGGAGCTTCGTCGGCCGCTTGATACAAGAGCCCTCTTGGAAGAGCTACCATTCCTTGAGGAGGAAGTACGGCCTCGTTCGTGATCAGTTGGTACCTGAGAATATAAGCAGGAAATACTATTAATAAGCAGACTATTAAGAACTACAAATGCACCTCTCTTACTTCTCATGAGATGTAACTAGGATACAAAAAGTCTGTTAGCGGACATGAATAAAAAGCACAATCTCAAAATTGTTCAGCACTAAGTTGACAATGTGTTTGTAGATTCACAATCCTAAGAAGTTAATTCAATTGCACAAACAGTGCATCAGATAAGTGTACAGTTGAAATAACAAAAAGGACGTCAATAAAATGAAATAAGATTGAACAATATAGCGCATATGTACCATACAAGGTGTATAAAAAACAGACATGTTAAGGTTCAACATAGCAAATTTACTAGTGGGTTCTCATGACATGTTATTTGAGAAAAAGAATTTCAGCAATTAATTGATAATGATAACAGGAAAGATTGACAAAATATAAAGAGTTAGTCCAGCCTTACTAACTTGGTAAGATTAAAAAATCTTACTAAGTGTGGTTGAGCTCACCTGGTGGCATCCAAAAACATGATACGATGCCACAGAGATGTAGAGGACAAAATTCTATGAACTTATAAAAATACCCTTAAAAAAGGGTTTTTTTTTTTTTTTTTTTAACTGTTAAATTTTAATTTGGAAGTTCGGTAGTCGTCTATTTTCAAAAGATTGGATCAAGCCCAAAAAATCATAATTTTTAGAATTATTATTATTGGATCTGAGTTTTTTCCATGAAATCTAAAGGGCTGTGGTGTTGGATTGCCACTTTGGTAATCCATTTGAGCTCAATGACCCTTAAGTTAGTAAGGAAAGTTTTTTCCATATAAAAACTTACTTTAGTAGAAAAATCATTCGAAAAAAAGGAATGATATGACATGTTAAAGTTCTCCAAAACTGATTAGTTGTTGACATTCAAAACAAAGTTCAGTAGATTTCTTTCAGGAAAAGGAAGAGAAGTTGAATCACCTTGAACAAGAACTAAATACACATAAAAACAAGAACAAATTTGACAAGAAAATGTAACAAGTTTTCTACTAAAGCTCCTTTCATTTGGTTATGGTTAGTGCCAGTATGATAAAAAATTTAACTACTTACCACCTCCTTGGATGATGGTGGATCATCCGAATTCTTGTGCTTGAAGTGATCACCATGCAGACCAGAACCTGGACTGTTTCTTCTAGCAAAAGCTTCGACTGCACCTGAAAATCTATCACGAATCTCTTGTCCCACTAGACACAATGAGTAAATCACAATATCAAGCAATGAAAGACTCAAAGTAGATGACAATGCATCCAAACAATATTGCCAAAAATAAACTTTACCAAAAAGTTTAACAAAAAAGTATTTACCAAATAGATCGTGTTCTGGGAACTAAGAATTGGCCCAACTAAATCATGAGTCCAATTGGGATATGGGGATAAAATTGATCTCGTATTAAACCAAAAACTCTGTTGGGGTTTGAAAACTTTGAAGTCTTAATCCAGTATCATGGAAAACTTGATCAAGTAATTGAAAAAGTCCAAATTTTATACTGTATTGTCAAATGTCTAAATCAGTGAATAAGAATTAACTGAGATTCAAATCAGACCTGCAGTTCTTTCTGCAGATGGTCCTGGGTTCACACCAACTTTTCCACCGGGCAGCTGAAAATGGACGTAAAAATAAGAAAGATGCATGTAAGTAGGAATTTTCTAACCTCAAAGGAAATATGAGGTCCTCTCCATCAGCAACATGGCTGAGATGAGAGGAAAAACACCAATTTCCTAGAGATCAGTACTGGTCTTCTCTGATTGGACAGATTTTCTTTAGGGGTCCATTTTCTTGGAAACCCACACCACCAGTTTAAAACGCACTTACCCGTGTTCTAGAATTGGCACCAATCTGAGGGTACTTCAATACAGTCCAATCGAATACATAGTCAAATTGATAACCTGCACAAGTGACAATATCAAAATCCAGATAACAGCATCTAAAAATTTAATTAATAATATTTAAACCATCTAAATCACACCAAAACTATAAAGAATAACATGGAGAGTTATGACATAAGAATTGGGAAATGGAATTTTCAATCCCAACTTAACAATAAATGTTTAGAGTGAAGGACGGAGGGAGTGGTCTTACCTTCTCGAAGAAATAGGTCACGGAAAAGCCTCTTCAGATATGCATAATCAGGTTTGTCTTCAAACCGCATTGATCGACAATAGTGAAAATATGATATAAATTCTGATGGATACGATTTACAAAGTGCCTGCAGCAGGATAATATTAGAATTTAAGATAAATTCACACTAGTGCTTGCTAAAACAATTTTTTAAGTTGAGAATGAGCTCAGGTAAGGCATCCTAGACTCAGTACTCAGCAGCTTGACCCAAATCAAGCATTGCAGTGTACAAAACTCTACAGCATCAGTGTTTCTTAATGTGCTAAGGTAACTGCATATAACCAGTGACAATAATACTTACGGTGTGGTTTCAAGTCCAAGCTTACCCACTAAAAACAAAGAGAGATTCTCAGCATAAAATTAGCACACATCTTAGAGGTGCTCCTACTAAAAGTTGGTGTGGCAATAGGGGCACTCTGAAAAAAAGGGAGTGACAATACCTCTATGGGAGTTAGCATCTTCTTTTCACTGATTTTATCGTACTTCTGCTTTTTGGTTCCAGCCTTCAAACCCTGCCAGGGCAGGCTGATACACAGTAATCACAAAAGATTAACTCAAAAAATGTGAAGGATAAGAAATAAGCCCATAAACTAAATGATCCAGAATCAGACAGAAGAAGTTCAACAGAATAGGAACAGTAAAGATGACACAAATATGTTCAACCTTCCCCTCAAGAAATACATGAGCACATAACCAAGAGACTCCAGATCATCTCTCCTGCTTTGTTCTGAGAGATAAGAAATCTCAAATTAGAGTGAGTATGATGTAGACAATGTCTGGATCCATGACAATGAATGAGAAATATATTATATAAAACTCAACCCACCAACTCCGAGGTGAGTGTTAACACTTGCATAGCGAGCTGTTCCCGTGAGATTCTTGTTTTCCCTGCGAGCGAAGACCAGATGAAACTTCCAGACAAGTACTCAAAGGTTAAGACATATGAAAAAATCAGAAGTTATATTTACAGTTATATAGGCAATGTTGGAAAAGAGTAAAAGATGCCCCCAAAATATTGGCAAGAACACAAGTATAAGTATAATGTGCAATAAAAAAATCAACCATTACATATTCCCTAAATCTAATGTTTAAAAAGGACATTCTAAATTATCTATCCAGACATGAGACAATCATGAATCACCTTGTTTTACGTGTTTGGCAGCATGTAAGTTCAGCGGTTAAACTCCCAATTTGTTCTGCTCAGAGTATCTAATGTTTAACCGACCATAGAATGCATAGTAAACAGAAACCTTTTTTTTTTTAAAGTCTTGTTTGAAATGTGTTTTGTACCTCTACGATTAAAACAATAAAAAGAACTCGACTTTTTCACACACACGCGTATTTTCATTTTAAACACATTATTTCAAAAGAAATAAAAAATAATAAGAACCCCATTTTTTCAATATCTCGATGTTATGTGTTTTAAATTTTTTCAATGGTATGTTATTTTGCTCAAAAGATTCATGGATGGACTTGTTTGTTTTCATCATAAACTATACAATTATGTGTGAAAACATGTTATCATGCATAAATACCCAAATTGTTTTTTCCCCTCAAAAATATATTGAAAACATAGGCTAAATGTCTAATACTATATATATATATATATACATGGGTGGCATTCAGCAGCCAACGTCAGGCAGCCAATGTTAGGGAGCCAAAGTTGTCCTATATGGCTTAAAATTTTTGGATTGAGCTGATTTTTTGTGAGGATGATCTCTATGGTGAGGAGATCATCCTCACAAAAAATCAGCCCAATCTGAAACTTCTAAGTCCATCAAAAGTGATTTACAAATTTTCGGTAACAAATCGATGGTCCACAATTTCTAAACCATTTTTGATGGGGTTAGAAGTTTCAAATTGGGCTTACTTTAAGCCATATAGGACAAAAATGTTGGCTCCCTAACGTTGGGTGTCGAACCTGACCCTATATATCTATATTATATTTTTTTCAAAGTTTTTTATTTTATTTTCTATATTTTTGGTTTTTCTCATTTCTTTCCTGTTTTTTCCGAAGTTCTCCCTTGCCGTTTTAAACTTGTATTCCGACTTTGTGGCTATATTAGTACCTTCTACCCAACTATCACAAAATTCGCTAGCATGAATATGTTGATTCATCCATTCCATGAACCTTCAGTGCATCCTGGAAAGTAATGCTGATTTATTTGGTAGAAAACAGCATATGAATAGAGAAATGGTGATAGAATAAATATCGGTACGGGGTAGTAGGCGTTAATCCATATAAACAAAAAAGGTTGAGTGTCTGGATCTCATCATCATATTTAACTAACACATGTTTTAACAATGTTTTCATTAGTTAGATTTCAAAAACAGAGAAACAAGCCCAACTCAAATAGAGAAAGGTGTGCACACCTATGGATTTTACAATAGAGAAAGAAAGCAAAAAAACCAAGAACAGAAAATTCTGATCATGAAATTCTGAATTATGTACCTGTATGGTATGTGCTTATGATGATGATCCCTGTACTTTTTTGCAAGGCCATAGTCAATAATGTATACCTGTGGTAAAGAGCATACATCACATTTCAGACTGAATTGCAATACCAGATTAGCTTCTTTTTTTCTAACCAGTTAACTGCAATACTAAAAAACAAAACAATATACCCTCGGTAAAGTCGGAATCAAGACACAGGAACAACTCTAGGTAGTTAATAGTTAATACCTAATAGATAGCTCCCACATGGAAAGGAAAAAAGTTCAAAAAGGGAAATTAATAATAAAAAAAGAAGCAAACTAATGAGAGTGAAGATATTGTTTAGTTGAAAAAATGGTAAGTAATTTAATATATTAAGTTACACACAAGCATTTAATATATAAAGTATAATAACTCATTTAATAATTTCATTCAAAGGAAATTAGATAAGTAATTAGCAAAAGTATATGGAGTTAAAGGCAGCCTTGTTGGAATTCAGATTACACTAGTTGCTCCCAACTCCTAAGAGTAACAAGAGGTTCAAAAGTGTTACAACTAGCAAGGTTTGCACCAACAAATGCCCTCAGTGATAACCACAAACTATCTGTCATAACATCTCTATGAAAATCTCATAACCATTCCTTTCTGCTGAAATCAAAATCGACAAGCCTTAAGCCATATTTAACGAAGTGTAAGCTACATCTCTAGGTGTGCGACTGCCTCCCAGACTAGTAATGGTTAAAGGAGAAAAATCTATTAAGAACAATGACCTCGAAAAAAAAGCTTAGACCCAAAGCTCACCACAACAATAGAGTTCCAAGAAACATATTTGCCACTTTAATCGAGCAGAACTAGCATGAGAAAGTCTTTTTCTGCTATCTACACTTTAGATATTTAAGTGGAGTACTATGGTCAATAATATAAAGTAATTAGGAAAAGAGTCGTGCTGGAGTAACATTGAAATTGACATCATTTGGGACATTGGTGGGACAGAACCATAGATACTTTTCACTCATATCTCGATGAAAATCATCTATGGTTCTATAGACACATCCACGTCAGCAATGTCTAATCTAAAACTATGTCAATTTCAATGTTACTTCAGCATTTTCCTTAGGAAAAAAAAAGGCTCCCTCAATTCCCTTCCATTGTGAGGTGCAGGTTCACATATATTATAGAAATCCATAACATACCTTAAATCCATAAGATAAAAATTAGGTAACAATCAACTACATGTTTTGAGCATTATAACGTTCATAATCTAATTAGTTTAATAAGGTTTGCAATGCCCAGTTCCTTGCAAGGAATGGAGAATTTTCATATCTGAAAAAGAGGATTTGGGGGGATTAAGCTGGAAGAGTACCAACAGCTTAAACATTAGAAACTAAAATCAAATTGGACAAATTATAATGGAATGAAAGGGAGTCATCAGTCATAGGAATAAATAAAGAGAATCAAGGTAAGTCCCAGAAAATACAAAAAGTTCAATACTTTGTTGAATTTTTTTGTATCGATGATGATGATAATTCTGACCAAACAATGTGTCATCTAAGGAATTACCCACTTCCTTGGCTCCAATTTGATTTTCTTTGATTAAATCCCCTAAAAACATAAACTCCACTTCCATTCGTGCATAGATAAATTTATTAGAATATAATTGGAGAAGTTTGAAGTTGAAACTTGGGTACCCATTCTGATCCAAGGTAATGATCCGATTCCATACTAGAATTCAAATTTCTCCAACCTAATCTATAAAAATATGCTCTAGGAGTAGAATGCACCAGATATATGGATCTAAAATGCAATGAGAACAGATTTGGAAAGGGAAACCCAAAACTCTTCCTATTTTCCATAAGGAAGTTCGATTCAAGGTGGGTAGAGGTACTAGTGTGCACTTTTTGGAGGATCGTCGGTGTGGAGATTCATAACTCAAGGTGCAATTTCCTGCTCTATTTGAGTTGTCTCAGAAGAAAGGTCAGCCCATTTACAATTTCTTAATGAGAGAGGGTAGGGAGGTCGCCTAGGAGTTTGGTCTTAGGAGAACCTCCAATTTCATCTATGATTCCAATTGTTTCTGACTACCAGACCCAAGGATGTATAAGCTAATGTCCAAAATTAACAAAACAGTCAATCTTCTTTTCCATGCTGCATATTTCCAAACTGGTCAAAATATTTAGATTTCTAGGTAGACCAAGTGCACCTCAAAATCTAAATTCAAACCTTGAACAGAAGCAGTTTAAAATTTTCTTACAATCTTTATTGGTGATTAACCTTATCCAAAAGTGGACATACTCCCTCCCCTTGCAAAATCTATATGGGACTTTCACAAGACAACTACTATTCAAGAACTACCAATTAAATGTCCTATTTTACCTAATCGCTCAGAAGTACAGCAGGAAAATAGCTTTTAACGGAAGAAAACAACCAAAGAGAATTACAGAAGTCCATGAAAACTAAAGGATTAATTAGCTGGGCCTCATTATATAAAAAGAGGATGCAGACATTTGATTTGTGATAAGTGCAATGATTTACTAAAAGAAAATACAAGTAAGGTGGTTGGGAGACAACCTACAGAGAAATCCCAAGCAGCAACACAGCCAAAGGATAGTTATACAAGGAAACCACCTTAGCTAGCATAGAGCATCACAGGATGCAGACATACTTGATCTGAATGTATAAAATTGATGATCTGTAGAAAAATATTACCTGATTTGCTCGACGCCCTAAACCCATTAAAAAATTGTCAGGCTTGATATCACGGTGAAGAAAAGCCCTCGAATGCATGTACTCGACTCTGTTAATCTGCACAAAAACAATAAAGAGAAGCATTACTGTGGCAGCTAAAATCATGAGTCACAGATCAACCTTTTTTTTTTTTTTTTTGATAAGTAATTCCGATCAACTTTGATGGAGAAGCAAAAATCATGTTTACTTACTAACTGATCTGCAAGCATCAGCACTGTTTTCAATGTGAACTTCCGATTACAATAGTTGAACAGGTCTTCCAGGCTTGGTCCTAGAAGGTCAATGACCATGACATTGTATTCGCCCTCAACTCCAAACCACTTCAGGTGGGGAATCCCCGCTTCATATAAAAAGAATAATCAGATTACACCAAATCATTCATCAAACAAATGAATCACATCCTTTACTTTTCCCAACACCAAAGCAATAATTTTTTAGTATGAGTTAACTCCATTCCTCCCTTTAGGATAAAACCTGCCACTATCAAAGAAAGAGAATATGAGGAAAAAAATAAAACTTACTTCCTCCTTGAAGGAGCACATACAATTTTGACTCATAGTGAAGTTGAGGGTGCTTGGTCTTCACATTTTCCTGATAATTACAGTAGTAGGGGGAAATAAAACTAAAGTTTAGAACTTAAAAATTGAGCATTTGTGTAAAAAGATTGAGAAAACACAGATGTTATGTATCGATGATGTGTTTTTCTTCATTGTTTCAAGTTCCAACATCCCTAAAAGAAGAGATTAAGGATTTTTTTTAATTTTTGTGGAATGCAAGATGGCCTTGAAGTTGAAGCTAACATTGAACCCATTTAAGAACTAAGACGTTGTCGACTATCTACTGATATTTCATGGCAGCTTAAAACGATCATCATCATCATCATCATCATCAAACCCTTATCTCAGACATCATGATAGATTCAGTAATTGTCCCACAATATAAAGAAGTAAATCAATGATTTCTTAAAAAAATACATATATTTTTGGTATTAATGGGATCGTGAATGCTGAGAATAAATCCAAGATGGAGCAAGATTCATTACTTAAAAGAAAAAAAGTTGAATCAGACATATCTCACGGAGTGAATCAATTGCAAACAATAAGAAATGACAAGGGTAAAAAAGGGTTTGATACAAAAATTAAGTATTTGAATCTCTTCGAATGCTAAAATGCAAGTGTCGTAACTAATTTCAAGGTGGGATCACAAGATTAAAAAAGATAAAACTTTCATGGAAAAAACTGATCAATCCAGACCTAATTATGGCAACAAAAACTGGAGGCAAATTCTTAACTTGTTAATAAAATTTTAAAAAAATAAAAAATAAAAAATAAAATTGATACAAACCAAGAAATATAATAGAAACTTCCAACACATTATTAAATATAAAATCATGGGAAGCCACCCAACATTGTAAGCTAAATTTAATTTCTCAAAGAAAAGAAAGATATAACATACCAGCTTGATAGCTACCTCCTCTCCACTTTGTATGTTAACACCTGAATGAAATCCACATACAAATACATCAAAGACAATAATTTTTTTCAGAAAAAATAAAAGAACGAAAAAAAAAAAAAAAAAAAACACCATGCAATTGCAGACATGAAAATTACATTTTTTTAACAAATAAAAAAATGGGAACGACAGACAGCATACCTAGATAAAGCTCACCGAAAGATCCACTACCGATCTTCCGCCCAGCCTTAAACTTTCCGCCCATGATATGCTCCATAATTTGATCCAATTAAACAAACCCAATTGAATGTGTGGAGAAGAAACATAAACCTTCACCTCTTCCCTTCTCAGATTTCAACGAAATCCTTAGATAGCTTTAAAAAATAACTTTCAAATTAAAAAAATCTCACCTTTTTTTCCTTGTACAATCCACCCAAACTTACTTTAAAAAACCTTTAATCTCAAACAATAACACCATTACGAATAATCAAACCTAGAAATGTACATTTACCACCAAATCAAAAACCCCAAAATCTCCCTCCCAATCAACCAAATTTCGATCTACGAAAAACGAAGCAAATGCACAAAATCTACAAAACCGAAGAACATAATACCCCTAATCTCCACCTGCGGACAGATAATTGAATTTGAAACCATAATCTCATGAACATTAGACAACATTGACAAAGATGAGATCAAATGTGATTGAAAATCAGTATTAAAAAAATAAAAATAAAAAAGACGGAACTTTTATCTAAGATCTCCTAAAAAAATAAAAATTTTAAATTTTTTAAAAATATAAAAAAATGTGTAATTTTACAGAGGAGAACGAAGAATTTCGAACGTTATTTTCGGATCTGGGGAAGAATATTTGGGCTTTGAGAGGGAGAAAAGAAGGGAATGAACAAGAATAAAAAGCTGGAAAAAGATTGCTTTTTTTTTTTTTTTTTTTTTCTTTCTAATATATATAATAATTTTGTTTTAACAGGACAGCGAATTCTGGAGTGGCGGAACAGAAACCGTTTCCTGCTAGGTTAAGGATTTTATGCGCTTTGCAACTGATGTGATGAAAGGGGTCCATCTCTTGATTTAATTTTTTTTTGTCTTTTATCAGTCTAATAATAAGTCTTTGCCACGTGGAATAGAAGTAGTTCGACACCATAATTTGAAATCCAAAAATACCCCCCCACCTTAACCTTCAAATTTAATATAATCATAGTAATTGTGGTCAAAAGTAAGAAAATTTCAATCCCACAACCCTAAAATCACCATGCCATCTTCTTCTTGATTGTAATAGAGAAAATTACAAGATTTATTTTTATATTAGACTTGAAACCACTTATAAAGAAAAAAAGAATTGTTGGAATAAACATCTAACCCTAGTTAGCAATACGGAATACGATAAAGATTTGATACCTGAATTTTTTTAGTTCCATTCGATTTTGGATTGCAAAAATATGATCAAATATGCGTAAAACAATAAATATGCGATATATAATTTATTCGTGTATTATATGTTCTAGGCAAAAAAAAATTATTAATATAATTATGTTCCTATGCATTGTTTTCTTAGAGTTTCTTAGGTAAGTGAAGTGCTACCCTAACAGTGAGAAGTAGTAGTGTGACCAAAATTTAAAATCTCCACTTTGGGTAGTGTGTCATTAAGGAGAAAAAAAATTAGATTATCTCTCAATAAAAATCAAAGACAAAGAAAAATAGGTGATGATCCACGATATCTTCGTTAAAAAACACTTTCCTTACTAACTTGATAAGATTTCAACTCTTACTAAAGGTCATTGAACTCAAATGGATTACTGCATTAGCAAAAACAACACTATAGTCCTCTATATTTCATGGAAAAACTTAGGTAGGAAAAACAAATAGCTTATTTTGGGCATGATCCAAGGTTTTGAAAATGGACAGCTACCAAATTCCCAAATTTTAAATTAAAATTCAATTGTGAAAATTAACTTTATTTTCAATATTGTTAAAAATGTTCATAGAATGTTGTCCTCTACAAACTTGCGGCATCAGATCATGTATTTGGATGCCACAACATGAGCTCAACGAACCTTATAAGATTTGAAATCTTACTGACGTAGTAAAGCTAGTCTGGACTCTACTTCTATGTGCATAAAGAGAGAAGGAGAGAGAGGGATTCCAGCTGGAACTTGAAGTGGTTTGCCTCTTTAGGTAACTAAAATGTATCCTATTTTCCAACCTAATGATACTTTAATTCAAAAAAACGCATTTAATTTCAATTTCGGACGAAAAAATGAATTTTGCCGAATCATACAATTAATTCGGAAGAATAATACTTTCATTCAAAAATACAAAAATTTCATGAAATTTTTCGTGAATTAAACGGTTGATTACTAATAGGGCTCTAATTGATTAAATTGGCAATCTATTGGTTTGCTATCCCAATCAGGATTTTCTTATCCCTCTTATCCCTAGAGGTAAAGGATAGGACTTTTTCTTTTGGATTGGTTGGGGGAAATGAGAGATTCGAAGCCCCAACACTATGGTTTTTAGGGGATTTTTCAGTTCTCCCACTCTTCGAGATATGTATTTCAATTAATACGACTCTCTGATCTTTTCCTCTAATGATCCTTTAAATTTTCGATCGTCTTCTACGATGAACCTTCATTTTTTGGATCGTCTTCTTCGTTTGCTTTTACTTAAAAAAATATTGGTGTAATGTCGATCAAAGAGCCTCCAACGATTAAATTAGTACTTGATGAAAATTACAGAGTAATAAAAAAAATGAGAACTAGAGTTGTGTGGCTTGTACCTTGAATTTTAACATTTATGGTAATAAAAGTATAAGATGCTTTGATGATAATAAAGACTTACTCGTCATGGTTCTTCTAACCTACATGAGAAGTGACAATAACTATGTAACTGCTCCAACTCGATGATTGTTCAATTCCTCTAGTTGACTCAGTCAAGGTATGTGTTTACATTTTTTTTAGCATCATGTGTGTTTTACTTTGGTGGTAAAGCATGTTGTAATAACATTTGCTACTTAAATAGCTTTATGGTGACTAGTTATAATACTTTACTATGTTGCTACTCGAATAGCTTTACACAATCCCTTTAATATATCAATCTCTTTAAAGTAATTTCCAAAAGTAGGAGTAGGAGTAGTAGTATCAGTTACTGAACAAGAGCAAGAGAAGGAGAAGAAACATTAACACTAACTACTAAGCAGGAAAAGAAACAGAAGTAGTAACATCAACTATTACTGCTGACAAAACTTGGTCGAATCACTTTAGTGTTTGAGAAAATGCTCAATCATGGTAATCGAACCTCTTGCAAATTGAGAGTGGGGGTGGACATTGTATTTGAACCCCTAACAAATTGCAAGGGGATCAGACATTTTGCTCAAACCTCTAGTAAAATGAGAAGGGGGTCGGACATTATGTTCGAACCTCTTGGAAAGATCAACAAAGAGGTTCAACCACGATGGCCAAACCACCTAGAGGTTGCCAAAGAGGGGTTCGGCCAAGGTGATTGGACCTCTACTTTGTTGACCTTTTTGAGTTGAAGGTTGTCAACCCCTTGAATTGGGAGTTGTCTAAACACAACTTGATTAGTGTAAAGCATTGGCTCTTAATCATAAACTTAGAGTTCTATTGTCTCCTTGAAGGGAGGGGGAGGGGAGGGGGAGGGGGAGGGGGGGGGGGGGGGGGGGGGGGGGGGCTCCCAATGCAACTCGGTTAAGAGTGAAATTCAAATTCCTGATCTTAAATTAGGCATCATGTTAACTCTTTTAGTTGGGAGTCAATGACCCTATGCAATTTGGTTTAGAACAAGAGCTCTTAGTCGTAAACTCCTCGTTGTGTCAACTCTTCTAATTGGGAATCGGTAGTTCCATGCAACTCGATTTAGAACAAAAGTTCTTAGACTTGTTGTCATGTTGACTCTTCGAATTGGAAATCAGTAGCTCCATGTGACTTGATTTAGAGCAAGAGCTCTGATTTTTTGGGCATGAGCTCCTAAAACATGGGCTCTTGAGTTTGAAGCTCGGGCTTCTTTAGACCATGAGCTCTTTTGATGGTGAAGTGAGAGCTTTTTTGAGAGCGAAGACTCTTCGATGGTGAAGCAAAAACTTCTTTTCTTTGAGAGTAAAGGCACTTTGATTGTGAAGCGAAAGCTTATTTTAAGATGAATTAATTGATTAATCATGGAATTGGATAATAATTTTACCCAATTACCTTAAATTTTTATCATCCTCAACCTTCAATTTTCAAGAACAAAATAGGGGTTTTAGGGAGGTTGAAGATATGGGTTTTGGAAAGAAATTCAAAAACATAAAAAAATCCCCAAACTTTGTTGATATTTTTATGAAAATTTTTCAAAATTCCTGAAATCAAAATAATTGAACCATTTAGTGAAATAATTGTTGAATGGAATCCAACCTTGGTTACTATATGTGTAGCATTGTTGGTGGCTCAGTCAATTTTGGGCCGAGCATTAATTGGGTTGGTTCTAATCAATCCTTAAAATTCTAACCCAAATCCAACCCGATTAGTAGTTGAATCAAGAAAATTAAATTTCATACATATTTATTTATGGGTTTTGTTAACGTGTGCCCTTAGTAGTTGAATAAAAAAATGGGCATTTTAATTGGTGTGGCCATAAATTTCATACATATTTATTATGGGTTTAAGGGCACATGGTAAAGTGCATTAAATATGCATAGGGATTACATTTTCATATAAAAATGCCCCCAAAAAATTCTTTTTTATCAAAAATACCTCCAATGCTTGTTCCCAGGGTATATGTAATGCACTTTAACATTAGCCCTTAGGGCACAACTTAACAAGATCCTACATTTATATGTTTATATTATAAAATATATATATCATAAATGAGTTTTCAGGTTGGGCTGCCCTATAGGCTTAACTTCCAAAGCCAAACCTAGCCAGGGGCAGATTTAGAGTGGGGCAATGGGGGCACTTGCCCCCATAAGTATTTTCAAACTTATTAGAAAATAATGGGCTATTGCAATAAATAATAGTTGTGGATAAAGAAATCTGCCACTATTGCCCAAAAAAAAAAAAACTAAAAGAATTTACACTCTTAGTTGCCCCACAAAACTTTTTGCACTCTTACATTGCCCCCACAATATTCTTTTACACTCTTAGTTGCCCCCGCATGGGTAAAATCCTGGCTCTACCCCTGAACCTAGCCCTAAATATAAATGGCCTAGCTTACCTAGATCTGATCTATTAACACCGCCTACCTCATATCTTAAAATACGTAGTTATTCTTTCTAGGCATTCACTTTTCTTTGAATTCAAAAAAGTCCTTTTGATGGTTTACTTGCTTCTAGTATATGCTGAGAGCTCTTTTGATCATTAACTAATGTCATGGTTCAAAGGTACTTAGATCTTTAAAACACACCCCATGAATTCAATGTACCACTAAAAAGACATAGGGAATTTTTACTCACATAAAAGTCAATCTTGGATTTCATAGAGTCCTGAATGACCAATCACACAAGACAAGCCTAACGAGGGCAATTTTGTAAATTGAGAATGACTTCAATAAACATGGGTTCAAGTGATTGGTTGAAATGGGATGAGCAATTTTTTTCCTTTCAAAAAGTCTATTTAAATAGATCATCTTAGTCAAGTCTAAAAAATAAAGTCAATTATTTTCAAAATTTTAAAATGTTTTTCAGCTAAACCAACTTACAAAGAGTGAAAGAATTGAGAACGGAAAACATCCGTAGATACGGAATAGAGAAAAAGTCATGATTTTCTGACTCCCTCGCCAACATAAACTCATGACGTGGCATGTGCATAGAATCATAGATTTTTTTTCCGTAGGATACACAACTGCACATATTTATGGGGATTTGTAATTGTGTATCCCAAGGAAAACATTTATGGTTCTATGCACATGCCAAGTCAAGAGAGTAGATAGGGAGTATATCAGAGAGGGATCCCTCAATTTATCATTGTCTCCATGCAGCACACATAATATCACAATGAATTAAGGTGTGGAATACAGACTTCTCTACTTATTTACTCATGAGACATTGGTTTCCTTTTTGATATACCCCAAACAGTGAAGTTGACAATTACAATTTTAGTAGCATTTGCTATCCAAATGAAAACTCCATTTTGGACGAGATTTTTTATGCTCCAAATAGCATACATAAGATGCTTTTGAAAACCTATGACTCTAAATTGATAATTATAGAAAGATTTCATTGAACATACGACATTTTTCCTTCATGCATTCTAAGGAATCTTGTTCTCCATCTATATTAGGGTAGTGTTCTGCTGCCAAAGTCCTAGTCAAATTTCTAGTCAAAGTGTTTTGTCCTATATGGGCTAAAAGTTTCGGAATGGGCTGATTTTTTGTGAGGATGATCTTTATTGTAAGGAGACCATTCTCACAAAAAATCAGCCCATTCTAAAATTTCTAATTCTAGTTTATAAGTTGAAGAATCGTGAATCGTCAATTTTTAATCATTAGTTTTGTAACAATTTTTCATTGGGTCAAAAGTTTCAGAATGGACTGATTTTTTGTAAGGATGATCTCCTCACCATAGAGATCATCATCCCAAAAAATCAGATCATTCCAAAACTTTTAGCTTATATAAGATAAAACTTTGGCAAGGACTTGACTATTGAACCTAACCCATATATGTATGGGACGGATCATGGGACATATGAAAAACCTTATGAAAAAACAATGTAATAATAATAAATTTTCAAAATATGGGTTAGAAGTTTTGGATTGAGGTGATTTTTTGTGAGGATGATCTCTATGATGAGAAGATTATCTTTATAAAAAAAATCAGTTCAATCCGAAACTTTTAACCCCATCAAAAGTGATTTAGAATGTGGACAGTCGATTTTTTACCAATAATTTGTAAACCACTTTTGATAGACTTAGAAATTTCGGATTGAGCTAATTTTTTGTGAAGATAATTCTTATCATAGTAACCATCCTCACAAAAAATCAACTCAATCCAAAACCTCTAACCCATATTTTGAAAAACCCATTGTTTTTACATATGTCCCCTGATCCACCCCCATATATATATAGATGCTATGCGAGTCAAGGACTAGGGGCATTTTCCAATTGTTGAAATTTCTTCTAAAACCAAAATTAAGAATACCAAAATCCCAAGAATACTTCTCCCCGGCTTGCATGAAACAATTTCATAGAAGATAGAAGATATAGAATGGGATTCTAACCCTGAAATGATTTTGATATCCCACACCATTTGTCCTTGGAATTTGTTACCTCTTTTCTTAAAAGATATATATTTTCCAAACCCTAAACTCAAGTCCTAAGATCTCCTTTTTCCCATTAAAGGGATCTCTCCCCAAACTTAGCCTTACTTGATTCCACAAACACTGATTTCCTATTCTCAAGAAAAGAATTTGGGAAAGACAATGATCAAACATTTATAATATACATATATTAGCGTATTTTTATGAAAATAAAATAAGATAATTAGGGTAAAAAATCACGCATATTTTTTAGATTCTCTACTAAATGTAAATGGGTCCATGAAAATTGAACGAAGGTCTGACCAATTTGACAAAGTTTCTATCTAATCATGGGTTCGATTCCTAAAATATTGAGAATAGGTGAAGGAACTTAGAGTTAGGAGATAAATTACACATTACTATAAATGATACAAGACATATTTCAACCAAAAAAATATTTCACACACATAATTATTCACACTCATTGCTATGTAGAAACATGTGAAGTCCAAGCAGACGCAGTGTACAAGCTAGTATCCTTCCATCCAAGCCTAAGAGTCCCATCACCATGCACAAGAGTGTACCCATGAGCCGGAGGAAACATGTTAAGGATGAGCTGTGCTTGAGCCATGGAATTGCCACTCATGGGCACTTGCACAAAGCAATGGCGTTCCAGTTCGGCTCGCCATTGATTGAATTTTTCCTCGCCACTTCGAGCCGGGCCTCCAATCGCAAGTATGTTGTTGATCTCTCTATAGAGAAGGCAATGCTCCACCCGTTGGCGACTTGGGTCTTCGCTCGATAACGTTGCACCTAATGAATCAAATATGGTAGAGTAATAGTGAAGGGACCCTACGAAACGGTCTAGGAAGGACCCCCCATGTATCATGTCCTTCTCTACCAATGTGATCACCCTTGGTGATAGTTGTTGAAGTAGTCTCATTGTCTTCCAATCTGGTCCGGTGGCATCGTACAAGGAGTGTTGTAGCCAATGCACAGCTACGGTCTCCCCTCTCCGAGTCTGAACCATTGAAAGATCGATGTCCCCGAACTTTTTCCCGATTGGGTGGAATTCGAATGGCATCCCTAATCGCTTAGCGAAATTCGATAATTGATTTCCTGTCTCCACCAAGAGATCCATCGACGCACCCATTCCTGTCATCCTAAGGTGTGGGGGACCTTCGATCCTAGTCGCAAGGATATGAAATAGTGCAGGCCATTGCAACCCTTGCATGATATCCACGTCAATAATATGAACCCTATCCCTTTGATGGAAAGCTTCTAGGATGGCTTGGTTAGAGGTGAAATGTGCAAATTTGATGAAAGGAGAGATGTTATTGAAGAAATGAAAGGCACAATGAATGCTCTTGTGGTTGATCAAAGGGGAACAAATTCCTAGCCAAGAGTTCATAACCCTACTAGACATAGCCATGGCAAAGTAAGCCACCACCCTCTCGGCACAAGACGGGCCATATGGTGAGGTCATTTGAGTGAGCTCAAGCAACATCCTATGAGCCTCACCCAAATTATCTACCGATATAGCAACTGCACACTCGAGAAGAAGTGTTAGCAAGCTTAACCCATGCTCGTCTAACCTATTCAAACCTCTACTTCCTCCATTCTCAGTCTGATGTCGAAACCCATTACTCCATTGATGTTCATCACCATTACTACCACTATAGTTATTTTTTCTTGCAGTTTTCCGAGGTCTACTACATTCACTTGTATTAGGAGCCAAGAAGGTCTCCTCGGGCATCAGTGTTTCGGTTTGAAAACTTTCGGTGCCAGTCTCCGGTGACCCTTCCGAGAGCTGCTTGGAGACATGTTCCATCCAATCAGAGAGTTCAAATCTCTCTGTGTTAACATTCTGATTATCGACGAATGGCCTTGATAAGGAGTTAATATTGCTAGAGATGTGGTGAGTGCCAGAGGAAAATCCAACTGGGTTGCAATCCCATTGTTCATGTGGTTGGATCAAATCAAGAGCTCCATGAACTACTTCAAATTCTCCCCTCATCATGGTGTTTGAATCTATAACTTAAGTAATTAACCAAAAATGGTGTGTGTGTGTGTGTGTGTGTGTGTGTGTGTGTGTGTGTGTGAGAGAGAGAGAGAGAGAGAGAGAGAGAGAGAGAGAGAGAGAAGGGAGGTAGAAGGATTGGGATGATGGGGTTATTAAGGAGTGTTGCAGGCCATTTTTTTAAGAGAAGTTGGTTTGAAGGGGGACCAAGAAATGGTCGTTATGTAGAAAGATTCTTACTTTCTTAGTAATTTAATGAAGATCTTGGCCGGCATAGAAAGACATATAGATGAAGATCAATAGCTAAGGACAAAGACACATCAGTTTGGTAGTGATTTAGTTATTAATAATTTTAAAAGGGGATTTAGACATACCACTCCAGGTTTTGCTCAATATTAGAGATACCCCCATGTTTTCAAATTACCGATGACATGCCCCTTGACTTAGGTTTCATAATTAAGACTAACATAAAATGACTTCAATGACCTTATCCTACCCTTGGTTTCTCCCCCAAACTAGTCATCTTCAAGCTGTTCATCTCTAGTTTCAATTATTTTTAAATATTCGACCTCATCTTCAATGTGTTGTAGAAAATCATGACTTTTCTCCCAAAAAATCCATCATTTCTGTTCTCCAAAAACCTACTGTGTTCTTGAGTTTTGAAGGTTGAAGACAATCCTAGAAAGCGATCATCTTCAAGTTAATAATCTCTAGAGTAAATCTTTTTAAACTTATTCAACCTCGTCTTCAACTCATTATCTTTAATGTCTCGTAAAAATCTTTATTATTTTAATCCAAAAATCTATCCTTATACGTTTCTAGAAGTCCAATCTTATTCTTAAAGTTTGAAGGTTAAAGAAAATAGAATCTTAAGAAGGTCGAAGAGAGGGTTAAAAACTTTTGACCTATTGGTGAAGATGACTGATTTAATTTTATTTATTTTTAGATGTTGAAGACAAAGGCATTTAAGTCATTTTATGTTAGTATTTATTACAAAACCGAGCTCAAGAAGGCATTTCATCAGTTTGAAAATAAGAGGGGTATCTATAATATTGATCAATTTTGAGAAGTACGTCTAAATCACCCTAATTTAAAACAATTTTAGATGTATACACACTTAGATTGATAAAAAAGAAGGGTTGTGAGAACTAAAAAAATAATAATTAAAAAAATGTTGAATTGGGACTGTGAGATTTGAGTATTATAGATGTTTAGTGGAATTGGAAAGATGGGGAAAGAAGACCAACCCATCGAATAAAATATATATAAAAATGAATAAAATAGTTGTTGTTTGTTATTTTAATAAAACCCATTTGAATGTTTGGACTAGAAAAGGATTGCTGTCATATCACCCATTGGTCTTTGTTGAATAATTTAATCTCAGAGAGAGATGAGCTGAGATGAGGCTTGAAATAAAATTCACCAATGATCCACAATGGCTTGATTAAGATGATGAGGTATACTCTTTTTTCAATATTTAAAAGGAATGTGGATCCATACTCATCCAACTCCATATCTCCTTTGTTGCCATGTGGCAAACTCTTGCCGGCCTTCGACCCATAGAAGATTGGTCCACCTTTTAGGTAATTTATATATTTTGTTTAGCCATCCGATTCGACGATATTTTCATCATGATAATGCTTATAAATCAATAATATTCAAAGAAGAATTTTAATCTAATTAGATTATATATATATATATATATATATATATATATATATATATATATATATATATATATATATATATATATTTTTTTTTTTTTTTTTTTCCTTTTTTGATTGTGTGTTTTGAATCATGTAGGCCACACTTGACACCTCTTTACCAAACCACAATGACAGTTCAATATTTAAACAACGATAAATTAAAGGAAATGTTGGGTCCGAAAGCCATCATCGACTACACCTTTATCTTAAAATATTGGGGTCGGCCACATGAATCCTATTTTGCTTAGGTATGAAATTCTAAAAAGAAATACAATTATCTCAGATGATGCAAATTTGTTGGAAGGATATTCCTAATCATACTATTGCTAATTTTAATATTTAGAAGACTTTAATTATATGTGTTGCAGTTTCATGTTTTAGGTAGTTAAAATTACTTTAAGGATCTCCATGTATTTATTTTTCATCACATATAAGACAATTATGCAAGTAAGCTAGAGGTAAACCCTAAGCCTAGGGATTTTTAATATAGTTAACTACCTGAAAATTGAAAATTTCTATAGGAAAATTCCACTGGCCATGACCCATGAATTTCAGAAATCAAAATTCGACGGCCTAGAACTGTCATAACTTGTGATGTTCCCTAGATTCGACGGCTTAGAACAGTCAAATTTCTCTCATCCTCCATTAATCTAACAATTTTGACTTATCAAAAGAAAAAAATTTTGACAACCTTGGGCCGTCAAATATGAATTTTTTTTCACGTTGTTAATTCAACAATGGATGATGCTTGTATGTATGTCTCTTCGTCGACGACTATTACACATGGTGTACGTATCAAGTGATTAGCATGTATGCATAGTTTGATATATGTAAATAAACTCAAACTCATGTGGTGTAGGTGCACTGAAGTGACGAGTTAGCTAGTAAGGGCACGATAGTGAAAATCAAATACATTAAAATGGTAAGACAAAAGTCAAAAATAGTAACATATGGCATTAGCGAGAAAATATATGAAGGCAGATGTTCTAAGTGGATATATTCCAAAATGTTCAATCTTCCATGATCAATATTATGTGCCAGTTTCGACGATTGATAATGTGAGGCTGAAACATTCAAAATGGTACACAATTTTGAACCATGCACTTGAGTATTCTATGTATTTGTGGCCAATTCAGTCCTATGGTAATAACCTTGAAAATGCATGGTTGATCTTTTTCTTTAATGTTTTTATTTTATTTTTTATATTAAGATACATAGTATCACCACTAATGGTAAGGTTATGATAAATTCAAATTAACTTAAATAATTATATCCCTAAGTACATGATTTGATGTGCAATTGATTTAAACTTTATTTAAATGTGGATAGAGACCACATGTAATAAACATATATATGTTCCTCCAAAGACGTCTATGGGTCTCTATCATCATTATTGTTTGGATGTATTATTACAGTGTCCAGCGGCACTGGACACTAAAAATGTCCAACTCGTGGAACATGTGCAAGGGAACCTTCACAAAATGCAAACTTCATTAGATTGAGACAGTTTGATCCCTCGGGCCCTTCCAGATGATGGTTTCATTTCCAAATGCATGATTTAGAGATACAATTAAAAGGCTTTTCTAATCTCGATCAGCGTGGGAGGCAAAACATCAAACATATGGTTGAGATGGGAAGAAAAATATACATCTTATGTAAGAATTAATACAAATTTTTCGAGGATTCACTCTTTTATGGAATCCCTAGGTAACTTGTGTTTTTCCTCTTATCCCAACTGCAAACTTATTTTAAGTTATAAAAAAAGTCATGATAATCTCACTACCCCACGTGGGAAACTCAATCGATTATCTGACGTGACAAGTTCGAGAATCGTAGAACTGCACTCTTAAGGATACATGGTTCACTCGAGATACACCTTTTATAAGGGGGGCAGGGAGGGATGTGCTTTAAGAGGTTCGGATACCCCTGTTCAAAAAAAAATCTCTCTCTCTGACAAGTTTCCTTTCTTCCAACCCAATCCCCCTTTTTTCAATAGAGAGAGAATAATGAATGCCTTCTCCATTTTTTCCAAAGATCATTTGAAAAGGTAATTTTTTTACTTATTATAGTGATAATTTGAATTGTTTTAACATCTGGGTTTTGATGAAAATGTTGTTTATTGATCAACCAAAATAATTCTCTGATTCAATTTCTTATTTGATCATTTCGAAGTATGACGGTAAAATAGTGTTATACTTTGAACTTGTTCTAAAAGACTAAAGCAAAAAAAAATTAGTGCAATTACACCAATAGAATGGAAGTACTGCTACACTAACTCCATTGGTCACTACGTTCAACAATGCTGATGTGGCAGTCCACTAATAATAATAAATTTATGTCATCGATATACAAGTAAAAAAAAAATGAGTCGTGCTAGAGTGAACTTAGCGGGGTACACCTTGACGTGGTGGCAAGCGCATGTCCATAGATGCGTTTTACTTGTATCTCGGAGAAACACACACGCCACCACGTCTAGAGGTCTCCTGTGTGTCTTCACTGAGGTCTCTCTAGCATTAATAAAAAAAATCTACAATTCTCTTTGTGCTGCCATGTCTATGCAGTGTTGAACACAGTGTCGAACAATGTCATGTTCAATATTTTTCTTTTTGAGAAAATATTTCCTTACTAAGTAAGGAAAAAGGCCTTACTAAGCCTCATCCACAGTCAAAAAGACCTTAGACTACATAAAGCAAAACCTTGAGATTTATTATGAATCTTGAGGACTTTTTTTATGAATTTCGAAGTCTTTTTTTAATAATGGAAGAGACTTAGTAATTAAGGCCATTTTAAGTCGGACTCTTTCTTTTTCGAGATGATACAGTGCACTCAGTCCTAGTTGGACAACCTAGACTATCAGTATGATGGACAACCTGAAATGTGGTTTGAACCCTTGTTAGCAATTCAAAATACGATAAAATTTTGATTCGTGAAAATTTTGAGTTCCATTCGATTTTGGATTGCAAAAATCTGGTCAAAAAATCGATAAATGGAACATATGCGGCATATACTTCATACATGTATTATCCGTCTCATTTCAAAATTTCAAAAACAAAAAATTCGATAATATGATAGTGATGGTGATGTTAACGGTGATGGTGAAGATAATGATATATTGGTGATGGTAATAATGATGGTGGTGATAATGAGGGCATTGAGGTTATTATTCCATTAATATATAAAAGAAGATCAAAGTTAATAGACAAATCATCAATTTGGAAAATTAAGGTATAATCTCAAATAAATGAAAAGGGTCGTGTCATTATTTTTTTTAAGATAAAAGGGACATTTGTCACGTAAAAAGGTGGATTCCATCAAAATTTTGAAGCACGGCCACTTCATAGTCAACTTGGGTTACACAACACAACTTACAAGTTTACTTGCAAATACAATAAGTCACAGTAGCATTTTTTTTTTTTTTTTCATAGAGTTTCAAAAAAATTTGTAAAAATCGTGTTTTATTGCTTTTAAACTTAAAATGCGTGAATTATTGAGAATAGTTCAATAATCCAGAGAATAATACTTTCATTGAAAAAAATAAAAAATTCATGAATTTTTGAAGAATTAACGAGAGACTGCCAACCTGGGTTTGAACTTTGAACTATTATCTTCTAACCCAACTTTGAAGCAGAAAGACCATTTCAAAATTTTGAAAGAACCTCCTTGTAGCAAGACACATTAGATTTTGAATATATTTATCAACTCTATATTTCCACCAAAATTTGGGCTACCTCCTTGGAAATGCCACATGTAACCCAATGGAGAGGGTTCCTTCAAAATTTTGAAGGGCCTGCTTGCTTCTAAGTTTTTCCCATTATTTTTTTTTTATGTTCCCACAAGAATTAATTGTAATAAAATTTAGATGTATTTTTCAAAAATAATAATAATAATAACATAGATCAATTAGTAATTTGAACATAATCCCAATTCGCCACATGTTAGCTAGTCATTATAAGTCCGTTGTAGTCACAACCATAGTCACCAAAATCTGTGACTTATTAAAAAAGTCACAATTAAATCATGATATTTTCCTTCACCAATTTAATCGCTACTTTTTCATTAAGTCTCAACTTTTACAAGCATCACGATTTAATCACAAAATTTGAAATTAAATTGAAAAAAAATATAAAAGATGTCCTTAATGCACTAGTAAGAGAAGACCACTGATTAAGTGTTAGATAATGAGAATGCAAATGAAGACGACATTGATTTTGATCAATTGATGAATCTTAGCTTACACATGATTATTGTCTCTTTAACAATATAAATCGTGATTGTGTAGTGTGCTTGTGGTTACTTCTTGTAATGTAACATGAGGTTTGGTGATTTGTTATTGTAATTTAACATGGTATTTGATTATATAATATTAGAACAATCCCTAGTTGGAACAATTACATGGTCCTAACCCTATCTTAATTTTTTCACTTTTTTTTTTCCGATTTAATCATAATTTTCAAATTTTTCCTTGACGCCTTATTCCCAAATCCCAACTTGGTAACTATGGTCACAACTCGTTACTTAATAAGGACACGTGACTGCTTCTTTGATCTCCTCCATGTCTCCATACTTTCGGGATCGATTCTATTTGTACAAAAAGATTCTCCTAACAATCAAAGTAGGGTATTTTAATGTATGATGATCAAGGAGCGAGGTCAATCTAGACCATCCATCTGATGATGGATCCTTTAGATGGATTACAACTTAAATGAATAATATTCCTCCACATGTCATACTTCAATTGTTGATCCCCCCACGCAATCCGGATTTTACAATTAGTGTAACATCAACAACAAAACTTTATCCCAAAGATTTGGGGTTGGCTAAACCAATCTTGTCAAATCATCAATTATTGAAAATTGGTTTATATATGCTTTCATTATCTTCATCCTTATTTTTAAGTATTCATGCTGTTATTTTAGGATCTTCACCTTATATATTTCTCCTAACTAGGATTTTAATCGGCTTTGTAGATACGTGGGTTTCAAAGTTTTTGAGGGTTTGAGCTCATTTACACGGGTTTAAGAGTCGCCACCATTCAATTAAAGTGTGAATGGGCACCATAAAAATATTTTAAAATCTATTTTTCTTTGACTTGTAATGATTCACATATCCAAAGTTAAGGGGGAGAGGTCTACTTAGAGATTTTATGGTAAGGAGTTCGGTTAAGGGACAATGAAGATATTAGGCATTTAATCCCTCCCATCCTAAGATAGTTATCAATTGTTGATCAAAAATGAAATTAGAAACTCATTTTTGGGTTTTAAAGATAGAGGAAGTTATAAAAAATTTTACGAAAATTGACTATAGTTTATTTCTAAAAAAAATAACAAATCAAGATGATAAGTAAGCCCTTACTAGAAGTAGGTACTTAATGGATATTTTTGTGAGCTTGGGACTTTGATGGAAATCCACATGGATTTCATCATTTAAGGTTCAAAAGCTTTAAAATTAGTTTATATGCTCCCTTAGGAGACTTTATTTATTAGTTTGATTTTTAAGTGATGTTCATGGATTGAACAAAACCATGTTGAAACCAAATCTTATGCATTAAATTTTTGTCCATTTTTTAAAATGCTCTTGTTGACTCTAAAGATTAAATATAGGTCCATAGGGACGTATACTCTTGCCATTAACCATTTTAGAAGTAAGTATACGCAAAGTGTATATAGGTGATGGACTCATCAAGAAAAGATTACCTCTTAAGAAGATTTATTCTCTAGCTCTATTGCCATCAAAGAAAAAAAGAAAATACACATCTAGTCTAGAAAATTAAATTTACAAGAAAACTAAATGGAATGCATGAAGATACATAAAAGTAAAGCATCATAATCTAATGTTTTCAATGAACTTATTGAAGACTTGTTGAGGGAGATGACCTCTAGGAGGGATTACTCTCTCTCCCCAAGCCTCCAGACTAAAGATCTAGGAAACTATATTAGAAAGCATAAAATTAAACGTGTAAATAGGAAAAGTGTTTAAAATAAAGAGATGGGGTAATAAGAAATGAGATATTAGAGAGAGAGAATAAAGGGTTTTACCTCGCCTTAGTCTTCTTCTTCTTCTTGATTTTTTCTTATATAGATTTTGGGAAAGGTTTGAGAGAATAGGGAAGCTTAAGAGAGTAAGGAGGGATTTAGGTCGAATTTTGGATCACCAAATGAGATTTCCCATTTGCCTTGGGAAGTCTCCTATTTATAAGATTTTGGGAAATCCTTGGAGATAAATTGATCATAAATCTTCAAGTTCTCAATAATTTTACTAAAACTTTCATAAAGAATCACAATTACTCATCATTTCCTTGGCCTTGATGGTTTTTACCCTCTTATTGAGTCTAACCAACCTTAATCATCAATGGGTAGGATGGTAAAAATCCAAAAATTCTAGAGAATTCTTAATAGAGGTTAGAATAGTCATAAAATCTTGATCTTGAGTCAATTGTGAGGGAAGTAAGTCAAATGACATGTAATTAGATGATAGGTTTTTGACCTCTTTAGTTACTTTATTTGGGAGAGTCTCCAACAAACTAAGTATAGGTTAATCATTGGGTAGAAGTTCTATAAAATTCTTTAGGGTGGATAAAAATAACATAGGCTTTGAAAAGTGGTCAATTTACATAGAATGTCTCATGAAATCCCTTTGATCTTTAAAAAAAGTTAGAAGGGTATAAAAGGGATTTTCCTTTGATGAGTCTCAACAAACCAAGGTTAGTGGAAGTAATTGGCTTTAAGTAAGGACCAAGAAGACTTTGGGTCAAAATTAGGAGAATAAGTGATTTATTAAAAGACCATATGTAGAAGGAATTATGAGGGATTTAGCATTGGTAGAAGTGGAATTAAGAAGGGATTTCTTGGAGAATAAATCACTAAGAAAGAGGGTTAAGAAGTCATTTTTCCTAAGAAAATTCGAGTGCACATGGGTTGAAAATTGTTCTAACTGTCTTGACTGAACTCAAAGTTCGACCAAGTTAAATTTAACCCTGGATTCAGTTAGGCTTAAATTAAGCTTGGCTAGATCTCTCCAGATTACTGAGTCCTTGTGCTTAATCTTCGGACTTTAAACTATGTAAGAAACTCTCCGTGTCAACTCCATTCTCAGAACATTTTTATGCTTTCCAGCTCGACCCAGGCAAAAATGGGGTGTCTACAGGCCTTTTTTGAGTAATTGTCCAAAAATAATGATTTTCTTACTCCCTCTCTCTGACATATTTATTGGGGATGTGCAATTGTGTATCTTGAGGAAAAATATATAGTTTTAGCACATGCCACGTCAAGAGAGTATAGGCTTATGTTTGAGGGGGGAGTTGGAAATCATGACTCTTGTCCAAACTATCTCATCAATAGATTTATATTATTTTATTGTCTATTAGAACTACTCTTACATTTTTGTTCGATGCATTCATTTCTAATTTCATTTATCCTTGTATTTTTATTTATCCATCTCAACATCCTCATTTATGATATACTCAATTTATTTACATGATGTTTTTTGACCGTCCAACATTCAACTCCATAAAGCCTTGTTGATCCAATGGTCTTACTATCGGTTTATAAAATTTTCTTTTTAATTTATTCTTTATGTGTATGTCATATAACACTCCAAAAGCAGACTTTACATTAACGATCCAATTTTAATTATATTGGCAACATCTTCCTCAATCTCTCCTTGTGTATAATAGATCTGAGATAACGAAAGTGGTTGTTCCATAGTATTTCCAGACTGTCAAATTTTTTACTAGACAATCCATTGTCTATTGTCAATGCGTAAACTTACACTTCACATACTTGGTCTTGGATCTAATAAAAGTTCTTGGTCTCCAACATCTCTTTTCCACAAATTTAGTTTTGTGTTGACGCCCTCCATTATATCATCAATTAATATACTACATCATCTGAAAATAACATACACCAAGGTATGTTCTCTTGAACATGAATAGTTACTTGATCTAGATTGTTGATGTATCTCATCACCTATGATAAGTTGTGATAATAGGATGAATCTATTTGGTTAGGTTAATTTTGATTACTATCAATGAATACTTTTTTTTTTTTTATTCTAATACTCTCTCTCTCTCTCTCTCATTCATGTTCAACCACCATGGACTTAGTTTAGGCTTAAATTAAAACTACCTCACTAACCCTAAAATCTACTCATCTCCCTTTTCAACAATCCATGCAAACAAATTTGTATTCCTAATATTCACACATTAGCATAACATAACTTGTAGGACCTAGAATTAACCAATATAATAATGAATCCTAAGATAAATGTATGGGACATGAAATCGTACTAACGCCCACACATCACATGCACCAGCTAAGGGAGGGTGCAACCTCATGGGTGACCCCTAGGGAATTAATTCTCAAACTAGGTATCAAACTCACAACCTACGTGTGTTAACCGCTTATTGGTCCGAAATTGTCATTGAGCCAATCCCGACTTGTTATTTATATGTATATGTATATGTATATGCATATATTTTTGTGTTTTTTTTGCTAAATGTATGTATATGCATAAATGTATCCATATGACATTCAAGAGGTAGTAGGTCCATAGGATATTTTTTGAGGGGTAAAGTAACAAAAAAATCATGTATGAGGCCAAAAATTATTGGCTCAGCCATCTTTTCAAAATATTTATCAACCAATCAATGTACCCATTTGGAGATTTATTTATTTTTGCTGAAATGGGTACCTATCATATTTGTAAATTTACCCATTTTAGTCTTCTTGTGACCCTCAAATAAAAGATGATGTTTTTTTTTTACAAAAATATGAAAAATCCATAGCTATAAAGAGTACAAAGGAAAATTCAGCTAAATGGGTAACCTTTACGGAAAACTCAGTTTATTTTAATGAATTTGGAAAAGAATAAAATATATATAAAGGTAAATTCAGTTTAAAACACATGGAACTCCCTGTAAAAATTTCCATTTTTAAATGTTATAGAAAGGCCCAAAGACCTCTACAAAAGTGTGGAATTCTCTAGAAGAATCTAGAAGGTTCTAATAGTATTCCATGTTTTACATAGTAGGTAGTTTTAGAGTGTGTTTAGATATTTCCTTGGAGAGTTTTAGATTTATGAAGTGTAGATATTTTAGAAAGATTCTAGAATTGAGGAATTATAGTAAGTTTTCTAGATAATTCTTGTAACCTCCTTCCAAGTCAATAAATAAGGAAGGAGTCCTCATTTGTAATTAAGCTTGAAGAATGAGTAAAGTTTCCAAGTTATGTGTTTGAAAAATTCTTTCTAGTGTGTGTGTGCCTAAGTGAGTTAGGGCGACTCTTGGGACACTTGGGAAAGACTGACTTGAGCTAGACCATGGGGATTAACTTGAGTGCCACATGGGCGCAAAGTAACATGAGGGACTAAGTCCATGACATCCCGTTTTCTTCGTAGCATGCAGCCCAATGTGTTTAATCTCCAATAAAAACATGCTATGTAGATACCGTATGTTGCTATAATAACAAAACACCCTTTTGGATCATGACTCTTTGATGAATATTTTAAAGAATCAGGATTAGGTAAGGTGTCTCGTTCCTATAGAATAGGAACGTTGTCTATGTGCCACAATAACCAAGCTCTACATGGCATGTAATCTCCAACCAAAACCTGCCACATAATTGTTGTATGTTAATATAGGGACTGGGGCAGAGTCTAGATCGCGACTCGATTTCAAAAACCCACTCTCACTATTTTGTTACTTAAAATGATAAAATTATGGATAGAAAAATCTAAGGTTTTCCACAAGAAGCCAAAGTAGAAAATGATCAATGAAGATAAAGTTAAATAGAAGAGTTGCAATATCATGGAAAATTAGAGAGCTTGAAGATGGTTGGTTTTGAGAGGAAAAATCTGGGTTTTTGAATAGAGATTGAAGATGAGGCATTGAAGTCTACTCACGATAGTCGATTTAGAAGACTGAGGTCAAAGGATGCATGTCATTAGTTTCAAAACATAGGGGGATCCAACTAACATTCAATAAAACGTGGGGGGAATGTCTAAATCACCCTGTATATTAAGGACCTGGTGCAATAACCCCCTAAGTCCAAGCTCATCTCATCATTATCAGGCCCAAAAATTGAATCAAGTTCAACCCACTGAGCATATAATTGTAGCACCAATCATAGACATTGAGCCCAGCGAGCCAATCCATACCTTCGACAATTCTTGAAATAGTGATTTTACAGTGAACCATCCCAATACAGTATCAAACACAGCCATCTCTGCTGGTGAAGTTAAACAACAACAACAACAATTTGTTTCATTAGGAATATAAAAGAGTAACATACATTGAAAAGCATTCCAAAGCCTGATCTTATTTCCTTGAATCTACAAGGTGTACAAAAGGTACATGCACGTAACTTAAACATTATTAGTAAAATTATATATAAAATACATTATTCGTGCACTTCCCGAGATGGAAGAACCAAAAAATATGTATATTTTAATAGGAAAGAATTGATATTTACTCACTAAATTTTTTACAAAGACTCCAATCCAAGCAAGGAACAAGGCCACTTGGAACCTTTCAGTTTTCTTTGGTCCTTTCCCCCATAACTTGCACTGCAATCGAATTCGATCTCCTGTCAGAACAGAAAATCCCCGAGGGAGATGGCAGAACTTATAAGTACTGAAAAGCCACTTGAATCAGTGGTTTGGAGTTACTTGACTATATAATGTAATGAAGTTAAGCAGCGCCTATTGGGGCTGGCTTTGGTTCTGAGAGACTTCTTCTTGGCAAGGTAAAAGGTTGTGGAAGCTTCCTTGAACAGATTGATTACCATCATCTGACTCATCATCTGCAACATGTGAGTGAAATAGATTGAAAGAATGAATATTGTGAGAAAAATATATTTGAAACCATCTCTATTCCTCACTATACGTAGTAGACATGATTTTATCTAAAGCTTTGTGGTAACAAAGGAAGCTAATTGTATGCCAGCAGAACTGATTCAGACTGTTTCGAACTGTTGATTTTTTTACGTTATTTATCATTAAAATGTTTCATGTCGGTGAATGTCTCGATTTTTACCGAAACAACACCTAAAACTTTGCTTCTAGACATTGACCATTAATGAGTAAGACCACCAAGACATGAGGCCAAATATTGCCATTGAATTCAATATGGCATGCCACATTGCATACTGGTGAGATTTTTCCATTAACGGGGGAAACATTTATAAATCCTAACATGCCCCAAATATGGACCAAATCTAGATGATGACCTGGACAAAAATTCAGCAATATCATAAGATCCTAAATGACCAAGCAATTGTATTCAATTTAAACAACCAGAAAGAAAACCCAAAAAAAATCTAAAGGGATGTGTACTTGTAGGATGTTTATGTTCATCTGTTCAAACTAATCTTGTCAATACCTTCCCTTACATGGGTCCACTGCTCCAATTATCCATTTCAACACAAGTATACATGATAAGGACCATGTATCACTACCACCAAGCATATACATATTTTGACATATTTCCAGGAAATATACCGAAGTACTCTCATTTCCACAAGGTCCGATACAAAATATAACTAGCAATTTCTTTTTGTAAATATTTCAGTGGCCTTTAAAGGGGTCTTTTTGGAGGAGTTTGTTTTTAGATAGGATGCTTTGTGTTCCCTGTAAAGGTCTTTTTGTTATTTTCTTTGGTTTGGCTTTGTTGTTCTTGAATTTGTGGTTGGTCATCTCGACCGCCTTTTATCTTCCTGATTAATATATTTCTGTTTACCTATCAAAAAAAAAATTCGGTCGAACTCCAATTCATTTCACGAAATATTTCTGTAAATAGTGAATTTTGAATGAAATAATCTAACTTTAGGTATAAAATTGCAGTCGGTGATCGATAAATAGTAAATTTTGACAAAATATCCTTTTTTTGAAAACATTATTCAACACCATATCATGGTTGAAGGGACAATCCGCCTCAATATGTGCTAACTTAAATCCAACTCCTTACGATTTTGTACTACAATTCTACTTGAAAAAATTGGTCTGTTAACATATCCAATGGTGATTGAAAAGAAATTGGATAAGTATTTTTCAGGTGAATATAAGGGTAAGGGACTAAGCTTACCAAAGAGGGACTTGATGGAGGGTCTCTTTGTTTTGGTGCTCTTCTTCTTCAATTCAGCTGCAAATGAGAATATAAAAAAACCAGTTACCACAAAAGATGTTGTTCAGCTGGGAAAGTATGCATGGCATAGAAGATTTGCGTTAAATAGATGAAAAGCAGTCTGGATTTCTAAAGATAACTACTTTTATATTAAATGCAACAAAAAAAACCCTTGAATTGGCATTATTATTTCCAAAAATCCCAAAGTAGCATAAGATTCAATCTCAATTGCCACACAGGATAGATAATCCTTGGGAGTGGTTAGATACCTAAAGAAAGAACTTGCTTCTTTATCCCACCCTATCACAAAAAAGGACAATTGGTTCTTTTTTTATGTGTAATTGGTTCTTAACTGTGGAGTTTCTTTGATAATAGAGAAACTGATACAGATAAATAAATTTTTCCATGTCTCCTCACAAACGCATCAAAGTGAGATATGGATATAATGACACAAGGAACAGAAGTACCAGAAACTAAATTATGCAAGTAGTATACCAAATGAGAGATTACCAATCCCAGCCGCTTGATGATCGTTGACAATTTCAAAGTTCTTGTATGTGTAGCCCACAAAGTTGATGTCCTTCGATGAGAGCATCTGCAAGCACCCCCAAAAAGAAGCAATTGCAGCATTAAGTCCATAAACTGAGGATATAAGGGCTGGGCTGTTCTACAGCAGCAGAACCAACAATCTATAGCATATTTAATGCATTATTTCTTTTTTGATACGTAAAGTAATATCAATAAACAAAAAGAAGATACATGGGAAGGGAATGCCAAAACAGATGTCGAGGAGACCAAACAAGAACCAACAATCAAGAAAAACCCAAAGAAGCATAATACTCCACCAAACAAGCACAACCACCAAAAAAACAAAACCAAAAATCCCGTACACAAAATCTAACAGCAAGAAAACCAAAAAAAAAAAACACAGCGCACACGACACAAAAATCAATAATTATTCTTCTCCAGACTCTTAAGATGATCAACACCTAAAATTTTATCGAGACTAGCAGAATAAATATATAAAATAAAATGCAGGCTCCTGGGGGGGGTTTGAAAATGAGAGTGAGAAAGAAATGGATAGAAAGCTTTGACCAACTCCCATCCCTGCTCTTGATCCATATGAATATCCTCCAACCTAGGGGAGAGACCTGGGAGGCCCAAAAGAAAGAAATTTCCCCAACAATCTAGCAACCAATTCCAGCTCCAAGTCATTAAACAATTTAGGAAAAATGCACAATTACAAAATCTACACACTAGAGCCAACATAGAGTTGGCATACATCCAATATAATAACAGCACAAATAACTATATAGGTAAGTGTTGCTTCCATGGATTAGAGTTGATCTGTTTGTTCTGTTCCTTTTTGAGTCTGCAGTTGACGCAATACAAATAAAGTAGATGATATTTCCCTGATAGAAAAACATTCTGTAAGCCCTAACAGGAAAAGAGCAATCCCTGTGGCCAGACAGGTATTAGCGATCTCAACAACTAACTCTTAATATGGATCTATCCCTTCTCAATTACTTCTCAAATAGAGGACACATATGAGTATGTGCATGTCTGATTAAGTCACTTCTTGTTTAACCAACAGTGCTCACAAGTATATTACATTTTATATCACATATCCATGAAGAAATACAAAATTTTGGGCACAATTCCAATACTCCGAAGAATCCTTCTAATGTCCTACTTATACAAGTCCAAGGTGCCAGTTTAACCAAAAAATAGCCAAATGGAGGTTCCAACTTATCAGATATTTCAGGGGAAAAAAAACTGTTCATCGTAGAGGCTAACTACAGAAGGTACTTCAATGAAGATATTAACATTACATGGTAAGCACGCCTAATAGCAGTTAAAATTCATGCGTAGAAGTACAAACTACACAGTCGCAGGCAGTAAGGTTACCTTTCTCCACGGCCCTGATTTTGATGAAGTTTGAACCTGTTTGTCAGACTGCAGTGGACCCATAAAAGAAGTAAAACAATGCATAATTAATGACACGAAATGCCTCAAAACAGGTGGATCAACAGATTGGTAGACAGTGAAAAGGCACATTACCTCTTCGAACTTCTCAAAGTTTTGAGTATCCAAATCATCATTGACCTCTGGAATAAATGCAGCTTCCATCTGATACAGCCTGTCCCATTCAACATCTTTAAACCATGGATGAGCCTGAAATTGGCAGAAGGATCAACCGGCCAATTCCCTAATTTGCAGTTTTATATATGATGCAAATTCAACAATTCAAACAAGAATAAGCCACACGGCACCTTTATTTCACTGGCGCCTTTTGTTCCAAACCTCTGATCAACATTGCATAAGAGTTTACAGATAAGGTCTTTAGCTTCTGCAGATAGCTTTGCTTCTTGGGGAAACTTTAAATGAGTTCTCCAATTGACTATCTGCATAAATGAAAATGAAGAGAGTCTTGAGATGAAGCTTCAAAGAAATGATGATTGTTAGTGAATAGGTGGAACAGGAACTATATTTCCATTGAGCTGAAACAGTTTCAATCTACGTAACAAGGTTCCCACCTTCACACTTACACCTATCAAAAAGGAAAATCTATGCAAGGACCCTACAACTTTCTGAAAAATCTTTCATGTCATACTCATGTGTCAGGTACATGCCAACACACTTTAAAAAGGATTTTTAATTTTCTCAATTAATTGTTCCCAGCAATTGTTTGCAAGATTTAAAGTACTTCTATAAATGCATTTTTCTATATCGTATACTCTACACATGATCTGTAGTATATTAAAAAATCTCTTTCAACATAGGGAATAAATTGTACGGATGTGTCTATGTATTGGAATTGCAGGGACAGTGTGAAGGACACTTCATAACAATGTTGCACACGCACATGTCCTCCATTTTCTAAAATTTTGACGTTGATCACTGTGTTGTGCTCATGTGTCAGACACAAGCTGATACTTCACCAAAGGAAACCCTTAGTTTATTCAAATAATTTGTTTTTGGCTATCATATATATGATATAATGTATTTCAGGTCATCAAAATGAATTACCACATATGTTGCATAGTTTCATCATCAAAGCCTCATTCTAAAAATGTGGGGTCTGCTATTCTGTAGACGAAACATAAACTAAAGTAGTTTAAAAAGAATCATCCCTAACATATGGAACAAATTGTATAGATATGTTGAATATTTGCGAAATTTCAGAATGGTGTAAGAGACCAACACACACATCCATGTTTTTGTTATATTACATAACACAAGTTCTATTAAATATTTAATTTTAATCTTTCAAAAAAAATACACAACACAAGTTCTGATTTTGAGGGGAGGTAAATGATTTGAGGTTTGTGAGGGAAAATATGGACCCAGCCACAATGTAAATCCATAGAAGAGAGAGAATTAGTATCAACAAGTAAGTTGAAAAGTATAGTTTTTGAATATTAGGATCTGCAATTCATCCGTATATGTTAAATAAGTCTAGGGTTATTTTAGTCTTTTCCTTCTTTATTTCCTCTTATGTAACTTTTATATAGCCTAATTAGGGCTAATTAATATTAATTAATCTTCTCTTAATTTCGAACTTGGTATTAGAGCAAGTTCGACCTCCAACTCCTTCTTCTTCCTCGGTGAAAAACTCAATCGATCTATCCTTCGTTAAAACAACACCCTACACTTCTCTTCTTCAACTCGTATCACCCCTACGGGGGTTCTTCTTCACACAAACCCTAATCGCAGCATGCGATAGGAAATATATAGCTATACAGAGCCTGCGATCAGGCTGTAGTTATAGCAGTGATGCTGTTTGCGACCAGCGACATCAAAAATGGCTCTGTCTGAGGCTTACGACACCCACAGTGTCTGTGTTTGAGTACTACGACTCCCAACGTAGGCTATTTCAACCTCTACGATCACAGTAACTGACTTCTTTGGAGCCGGCGACGCCAGTGGTGGCTGTTCTACCCTGTACGACTCAAGTAGGTTGGTGTTCTACCCTGTACGACTCAAGTAGGTTGGTGTTTGAACCTGTACGACACTTGTGAGTGGCTATTTGAGTCTGAATGATCACAGCAGATGATGTTCTGCTCTATACGACACTAGTGGGAGTACTTTCTTCCTCTGTTTTTTCGATTTTTTATCACAACAAGTGATTGGCTTCAGTAGGCAACACAGCAGGGTGCTGTTATAAGCTGTGAGATCATAGATTGTGACTATTTGGTGTTGTTTGCGGCTGTTATAAGTCGTGAGATCATAGATTGTGGCTCTTTGGTGCTGTTTGGGGTTGTTCTAAGTCGTGAGATCATAGATTGTGGCCATTTGGTGCTGTTTGAGGCTGTTCTACCGACAGTGTTATTACTTAAGTCTTTACGCTTGCGAAAAATGATTATTGGGTCTCCCACAACAGTGTTTAATCAACCTTTATAGCTCTTTTGATCGTGTATTGTCACCTTTAGGGTGCTGCGATCACTTTATTTTAGAGAATCGTGCCCACATCTTTGTGAACTCTCTTCAAACCAAAGTACTCGGATTATTTGATGGCTTCTGAATCATCCTCTTCCTCAATCACTGGTATTAGTAATGGATCGAGTGGTCTTCCTTCTCATTCAACTGACTTTCCAGGCATTCAAATTACTACCGTGAAATTAGATGGGCCTAACTATCTCCTTTGGGCACGATCGGTTGAAATGTTCATTGGTGGAAAAGGGAAAATCGGTTACCTCACAGGGGCTGACAAACAACTTGCACAGACCGACAGTTCTTACTCACATTGGTTTGCTAATGATTCTATGGTCCGTTCCTGGTTGGTTACATCCATGCAATCACACATTGCAGCTGGTTTTATGTTCTCCTCAACAGCAAAACAGATATGGGATTCTGCAAAGAGCATTTACTCGCAACGTCAAAACAATGTCAGGATTTTTAACCTAGAACGTGAGATTTCTAGACTCTCGCAGGGTGACTCTTCTGTTACTACCTATATATCACAACTACGTGCTCGGTGGGAAGAATTGACATTTTATTCTTCGTACTACTCCTGGAAGGACCCTCTTGATGAGACATTATATGCGTCAATTCTGGATAAGAATCGAGTTTTTCAGTTTCTGGCTGGTCTCCGAGATGAGTTTGAATATGCAAGGGTTCATTTATTGGGAATGGATCCTTTTCCTTCCCTACAGACTGCGTATTCCTATGTATTGGCTGATGAGAGTCGTCGCGCTGCTGTCATACCCTTTTCTTCGGGAGATCATTCCGCTATGCTTGCTCGTTTGCCTTCTTCACAGTCCCCCAGTGGGCCTCTGCCTACCCGTCAGCGACATAAGTGTGATCATTGTGGAAAGTTGGGTCATGTGAAAGCTCGCTGTTATGCACTTCATGGTCGTCCTAACCAGCATCGTCAACAGTCTCAACGGTCTTCAGCTCATGTAGTTTCTCAGCAAATGAATGATTTAGCAACTCCTTCAGCTACTATCTCCTCATCGGATTCGGTGTCTCTATCCCAAGCAGAGCTTGACAAGTTCAGAAAATTCTTCAATCAGATAGAGACCTCATCTCAGCCAGTTTCTACTTTCGCTCACTCAGGTACCTTAGCATCTGCACACAGTGTTTCTACCACTTCCTCACCATGGATCATTGATTCTGGTGCCTCGGATAACATGACCGGTACGTCTTCCCTATTTAAAACCTATAGTGTTTGTTCTGGTCATCGCAAGGTCCGACTGGCTGATGGTTCTTTGTCTTCCATAGCTGGTCAAGGTCATTTACCCGTTACATCTTCTTTATCCTTAACTAACACACTTCATGTTCCTCAACTCACTACTAACCTTGTATCTGTTAGTAGTCTTACAAAAAATTTGAACTGCAGTGTAACCTTTTATCCCTCTCATTGTGTCTTTCAGGATCTGGAGTCGAAGAGGACGATTGGCACTGGACATGAAGAAAATGGATTGTATCTCTTGGACGTTCCCGGTTCACCTAGCACTCATTCTGCTCTTCAGCTTAGTAGTAGTCGTAGTCAGTCTAATAAGGCTCTTGTAATGCGTTGGCATTTACGTTTAGGCCATATTTCCTTTGGATATTTGAAACACATGTTCCCTACTTTATTTCATAATAACAATTTGTTTGATTTGTCTTGTGAAACTTGTCAATTAGCTAAACATGTGCGTTCTTCTTATCCTATTAGTATGCATACTACTACACCTGCTATGTTTGACTTAATTCATTCTGATGTGTGGGGTCCTTCCCCTGTCACATCCACTCTTGGTTTTCGCTATTTTGTTTTGTTCATCGATGACCACAGTCGTACCACTTGGGTTTATCTTATGAAACACAAGAGTGAGGTTTATGGGATCTTCAAGCAATTTCTTGCTATGGTTCATACCCAATTTGGTTGTACCATTAAGACTTTCCGTACTGATCATGGTACTGAGTACACTTATAGTGAGGTCTTGAAACTTTGTTTAAAGTCTGGCATTGAGCATCAAATGTCCAATGTTAAGACCCTCAGCAGAATGGTCGCTCAGAACGAAAAAATCGCCATATTCTAGAGTTAGCTCGTGCCATTTCTATTGGCATGAATGTGTCTCAATCCTATTGGGCCGATGCAGTTCTTACTGCTGTTTACCTTATTAATCGGACCCCCTCCAGTGTTCTTCAGTTTGCGACACCCTTTTCTACTCTCTCTCCAGATCGTCCTGTGTTTCCACTTCCTCCGCGCGTGTTTGGGTGTGTCTGCTTTGTTCAAATTCTTACCCCAACTCGTACTAAACTTGACCCTAATGCCGTAAAATGTATCTTTCTGGGTTATTCCTCTACCCAGAAAGGATACCGTTGTTACCATCCTCCTTCTCGACGGCGTTTCATTTCTCGAGATGTTTCTTTTTTTGAGCATACTCCTTACTATAGTGGGTCCGTTGGTATTCAATCTGAGTGGTTTCCTCTAGACTCACCTGATGATTCTTTTCCTTCTTTATTTCCCCTTCCCATGCCTGTTTCTCCCTCTCCACCCCCCGTCAGTTTGTCCTCTCCTCCATTGCAGGTTTACTCTCGCCGTCCCCGGGATACTACCGTCACTTCTATGTCCGACGAGCTCGCCTCCTCGCCTCCAGCTCCACCTCCGTCTGTTCCCTGTGATGATCGTCCTATTGCCACTCGTAAGGGTAAGCGCACTTGTACTTATCCCATTTCAAATTATATATCTGCTTCTGCACTATCACCCTCCTATCGGAGTTTTCTTGCTTCTGTTTCCGCTGTTTCTCTTCCTACTACTGTTGCAGATGCTATTGCTCATCCTGAGTGGCGCGCAGCTATGATTGATGAGTTGACTGCTCTTGAAAAGACTCAAACTTGGGAAATTGTTCCTCTTCCGCCTGGAAGGAAAGCTGTGGGTTGTCGCTGGGTCTTCACGCTTAAGCATAATCCAGACGGTTCCATTGCTCGTTATAAGGCCCGTCTGGTGGCCAAGGGTTATGCTCAGACTTATGGGATTGATTATCAAGAAACTTTTGCTCCGGTTGCCAAGATGACCACCATTCGTGTTCTCCTTTCTGTTGCTGCTATCCGAGGATGGCCTCTTTTTCAGTTAGATGTCAAGAATGCTTTTCTCAATGGTGATCTTCAGGAAGAAGTCTATATGGTCCAACCTCCTGGCTTTCTTCCTTCTGCTTCTCCTGCACATGTTTGTCGTCTGCGCCGGTCCCTTTATGGTTTGAAGCAGTCTCCTCGTGCTTGGTCTGAGCGCTTCACTAGGGCCATGCACCAGTTTGGTTTCCATCAGAGTTCTGCTGATCATACCTTGTTCTTGCGTCACTCCCAAGGCAAAACTGTTGCTCTAATTGTGTATGTGGATGATATTGTTCTTACTGGAGATGATGCCGATGGTCTTACCGAGGTCAAAACTTATTTAGGACATCAATTTGAGATTAAGGACCTTGGCCATCTTCGCTATTTTCTGGGTATTGAGGTTGCCCGGTCCAAGTCTGGTATATTTATTTCTCAACGTAAGTATGTTCTTGACTTACTCAGTGCCTCTGGTCAGCTTGGATCTCGTCCAGCTGATACTCCTATTGAGCAGAATCACAGGTTGGCTGATTCTGAGGGGGAGTGTGTTTCAGATATTGGCCAATATCAGCGTCTTGTGGGAAAGTTGATTTACTTGTCTATGACTCGCCCTGACATTGCCTATGCTGTTAGTGTTGTAAGTCAGTTTATGCACTCGCCTCGAACATCTCATCTTGCTGCTGTTTATCGTATTCTTAGATACCTTAAGGGATGTCCTGGTCGAGGTATTTTATTCAACAATCATGGTCATCTTCGCATTGAGGCATGGACAGATGCAGATTATGCTGGTTCGGTGACTGATAGAAGGTCTACTTCTGGGTATTGTACTAAAGTTGGTGGTAACTTGGTAACTTGGCGTAGTAAGAAGCAGGATGTGGTTTCTCGGTCGAGTGCTGAGTCAGAATACAGAGCTATGGCACTTGGAGTATGCGAATTGTTGTGGCTCAAAATCTTACTAGCTGATTTATGTCTTCCTGTGCCGGTTCCCTTCTTACTATATTGCGATAATAAATCAGCTATTAACATAGCTGCAAATCCGGTTCAGCATGACAGAACGAAACACATAGAAGTTGATCGTCATTTCATTAGAGAAAAGATAGTTTCTGGACAGATTTGTACTCCCTTTGTTCCTACCTCTCAACAACTTGCTGATATTCTTACTAAAGGAGTTAGTAAAAATTCCTTTGAAGATGTCTTGTCCAAGTTGGGCATAGTTGATATCCACGCACCAACTTGAGGGGGAGTGTTAAATAAGTCTAGGGTTATTTTAGTCTTTTCCTTCTTTATTTCCTCTTATGTAACTTTTATATAGCCTAATTAGGGCTAATTAATATTAATTAATCTTCTCTTAATTTCGAACTGTATATAATGTGTTCCAGACTCAAAATACAGAGCTTTACTACAACCGAATTTGATGGCCACCATCCCACAGTATGCACATAAATTTGAAAAGAGCAATAAGAACCGAAAGGGCCCTGAAAGAGATAAATGATTTTTAGGTTTCAATTATAAATTACACTCCAAAGCTGATATGCTAGTGAAGGACATAATCCATAATGGTGTAACTAAAGGAAAACACTCTTTTTGAGAAACATAAAGACAAGGATGCATAGAACTTCAGTGGATATTTCAAACTAGATGACCATGGTTTAAAAAAAACGTATTTAGGGATGGGCTCGGTTGGAACCAATCCTGAGTTGGACTGGTTGTCATGAGAGAAATCCAATGGTTCGAAGAATCCAAACCAATCCGGATCAATCCTATAATAAGTGAATCATTGAAATCCCAAAAAGTTTCTTGTGTTTTCTTCTGTTAGGTTCTCTACAAGGTCGGAGATCCAGGCTTATATTTGTATCTTCATACCAAGAAGGGATGGGAACAGTGACAATATCTTCCCATCGAGACTTGAAATTGGGTTATTGTCACAAAAGATATCTCCCTTTAGTCACATATGTACTATGTTGCTACATGACTCTCTTTCCATATATATTGGTTAGTGAGGAGGGTTCATTCTTCTCTTCAAAAGCAAAACCTAGGACTAAAACGTCCCTCTTTATTAGTCAATGATGAGCAAGTTCTTCTCTCCAAAAGCAAAACCTAGGAGTGAAGAGCTTGTGTTTCATAAAGCCCATAAAGAGAGAATCCAAAATAAACCACTATTGCTGGCTATCCAATACAGCATAGATATAAAGCAGAGATCTTTAACAGTCCCTCCTCTCTATATGTGAGGAAATATGGGGAATTTATGTGATCTTACTGATCCCACAAGAAGATAAGCTGATCTTATGTCACGGCCAAGTCCCCTGGGAATTTTGGGTCGTTATGACGAATCCCAAGTCAAATCCAGGGAACCGACTCAGAATCAGATGAGTTCTAAAAACCATGATGAGGACTGCATGCGCTGAAACTAAACATCTCAAGGAATTAAAGTTTCAATGGCTTAAGTGGGGAAATGAGAAAAGATAAATCTAAACAACTGGCTAATGTACTGCATCTCAACCATGAGTCGCAGAACCAACTCCATCTTAGCAACCAAAGAAAGAAAAGAAAATAGAATAAAAAAATGTCATAAGAACTTAGCTTATCAAAGAAATGAGAAAAAGCAGGATGCCAGGATTAGTATGATTACCTTCCTACATGTTGACATTGGTTCATCGGAATAAAAAGGTGGATACCCCACAAGCATTTCATACATTATAGCTCCAAGTGACCACCTGTAGGAGAAAACATGACAGAATATTGTATAAAACCAATACTACTTATATAAAGAGAAGTGGGGTTCCCGAAGTTTGTTTTGTCGTTGGAACAACCAATCCTTTTTCTACTTAAAGTTATGCAGCCGACTCGATAAAATAATGATAATAGTTTTATCTACCAACTGTTGTATGGTTGTAGAAGCCATTTTTTTTTCTCTCAATTGAAGTGTTCCTGGTGTTTAGATAAGCATAAGCACGTAAAGATGGGAGTTTTAATTTATTCAAGTCTCATATTTCAACCCAAAGACCTACACAGGTCCCATGAAACTGTAACATGTCTCTACCCAAACAATTTGTTAAGAGCAAATAATATTCATACATAAATGTGGCAAGCTAGTGAGTTACAGGTAGTTGTCCTTTATTGAATACTAAAAGAAATAGAAGCTGTGTTGATCCTGTAATCTAAAAGGTTGGGTAGCTACCCAATCTCCACTTTACTTAATGCATGTGGCCCAATTTTTAGCCTACAAGACCAAGAATGTTTGGCCCATTCTTTGGTAAAACTACACAGAACATTAAACTGAATAATGAATTCTAGCCATAGAATATAAGTCCCTTCTCCCAATAAAATAGAAAGCAATAACATAACAGTTTCTTATATGTTAAGTCAACAAAAGGGTTTGCCAACCATTCATATGTTCAAAGACCAGATATGAAGCACAGGAATCAATTTATATAGAACTCTTAATTGTTCCCACTAAATTCAAAAAGAAAATAGTTCTGATCTTGTACTCCATGAAGATGGGTTCCATGTCTCCTTAAATCAGCATGTGGCTCAAATTTCAAGAGTACTGGACAACGAAAGTCCAGCCCACAATTTGGCAGAAGTGTACAACTACATAGAAAATCAGCCAGAATGATGATTCTTGTGATCTGAGGGCATATCAAGTTCTTTGAAAACAAACAAAGGCCTATTCATAGGTCAATTATGAAATATTTGCTCCAAATCAATGGTTACATCTCACCAATAAAAATCATTTTGCGTGTTAAGTCAACAAAAGGTTTTACCGGTGGGTCTAAGGGCTGGAAAGAGTTAGACACATCATACAAACAGGAGACATGGAGTGCCTAGCTACTCTAGCTCCCTGAAGTGCAAGATAGGAATCCGTAGAAAAATGTTGAGTTCAAATACATCTGTAACAGTTCCCCAGCAAATGCTTCTTAAACGACATAAATACTTAATATCAAATAAGGTTAACTAAACAACCACTCATGTGCTTCTTCTGCCCAATAGGAAAAGTCTAACAAACAGTATAAGTTTTTACAGAAAAGCAAGAAGATTAACTAACAGTAGGAAACGAAACAAGAAATGCTTAAAGTAAGATAACTTATTAGTTTCTATGGATTGTTTATTTTTCCTTTAATATTATAGTTTTATTTTTCCTTATTTTTTTGGTGATAAAAATAATTTAAAATGATATCTCATGGATGGCACCATATTCTTTCTTAAATATCCTGAGACCTTCCATATATCTAATGAATGTAGATCATTTAGTGGTAATTGAATAAGTGTAACTAATTTTCAAGAGTATTTAATCCATGTCCTTTAATTGTTTAAAACACAATCACAATCACCACTGTATATTTTATCTCATTCGTACTTGCCATTAGTAGCACATGCATCATGAGTGCCCCTCCGCTAATACTTCATTAATTTTAGAAATAGAATTAATCTATCTGTAACATACCAATCGCATTCCATTCCATATCCCTTCTTCAATAAAACTTCTGGAGCAATATAGTCAGGTGTACCAACAGTAGAATAGGCCTGCAAGTTCCCCATATCGATAGTTTTAGAAAAACAAATAAGATCCCCATGCATTCACCAAGAAACTCATTAAAACACATTAAACATGAATGCATTCATATCCAACACTCAGAATATAACCAAGGAATTCAATATACGTAGATGAATACCAAAACACGGCAAAACAATAAATCCGGATTTTTCAGTAATTGCTAAGTCAATACGGATGAAGTCTCATGTGTTTTCTGATAAATGACTGCCTTATAAAATCTTTAATCGAATAATGATAGGGAATTCACCAGCATCCTCCTGTTTCTCTGCCAATGTTGTAATTGCTCCTGCTGTGTGCGTTTTGGTGCAGCAGAGCCTTCATCACTATGTACAGAACCGTTAAGGTTGCCTCCCACAGAAAAATCGTTTTCATGGAGATTACTGCAGTCTAGAGGTTTACATAGGCCAAAATCTGACAACTTCATGTGACCATATCTATCAAGCAGCAGATTGTCAGGCTTGATATCTCTGTGATATGAAATAACAGAAAGAGTTAATCCTTTTGATATGATTTAAGAAGACCATTTAGAAGCATATGAACAAATGTCATCAACATAGATAAGAAAGTAGAGCTGCTATTGGCACCCCAACTTTTACTTATTACACCCCCAATAAAAAATAAAGAAAATAAGTAAATGGTTGAGAATAAGTAAAAGTTGTGGTGCCAATAGAAGCTCTCTCTCATTTTTGTTTTTTTTTTTTTTTGTTAGATTTCTATTTTTTGGGTTTAAGATTTTATATGAACCAAATTATTTTTGTAAACAACTACTGAAATTGTTTGAACGTTCATCTATCAACAAAAAGAAATTGTTTGAACGTGTGTTATATTGTTTTGTAATGTTGAAATAATAATTTGAGCCTTTGTAATGTTTGAATGTTGTCTTTTAATCTTTAATTGGGGTGTGATAAATAATTTAAGAAATTGGGGTGTAAGAACTAAAAGTTGGGGTGCCAATAGCAGCTCTCCAAGAAAAACTATCTGCAAACCTATGGATGTAATTATGTTTGTGGATAGATTCAATCGCCAGAACTGTTTCCCCCACATAAAATCTGGCCTCATCATCAGTCAAAGTATCCTTCCGCATAAGTAAAGTCATCATATCTCCGCCAGGTAAATACTCCATGATGAGATACAGAAACTCTTCGTCTTGAAAAGAACAATAAAGTTTGACAATACAATTACTGTCAACTTCCGCAAGAAGGTTCCTTTCAGCTTTAACATGCTCTACCTGAAATATTTAGAAACAGACTTAAAAATAAGCACAATGGAACAAAACTCCAATAAGATCTTATGGCATGCCAAGTAAAATGTATACCTGCCCTCTGCGAAGCATCTCTGCTTTCTTCAGCTTCTTCATTGCATACACGTGACCCGTTGTCTTCTCCCTACAGACTCTAACCTGAACAAGAAAAATAAAATATGTATGGGAAACCAAATTTTTAGTGACTATTGACAATGTGAAACAACAGAAAATAATGATACCTAATTGAATTGAGTATATGCATTATAATTCATAGGCAATGTGAAAACATCTAGAAAATATGCCTCTCCAAAGGTCAACTACAATTAAAAGCATCATTACGCAGACCTAGAGACTCCAACCTGAGCACTCTACATACAATTGAGATATTTCTACAAGTGCTCAAGCAGGTAGACTGTAGGCAAAGATGAGATTTTTTTTCAATAAAAAATAATAATAAAGATGTGATTTTTTTACTCAAGAGTAGAACAGTTCCAGAATATCAACTGAAATATAGAAGATGTACAAATATTTCTACATAAGAATGAGTGAGTGAGAAATGTGAGTGGATGAGTGTGCGTGAGTGTGTGTGTGTGTGTCTGATGCCAAAAGAAAACATAAATCCTTGTTATTTAGTCAGCAACAGCTACAGACAGGTATGCAGAAAACACAAAATGCAATATAGGGGACTATCATACTTGCTCAACATCTCAACCAATATAGTATAACAAGAAACATACCTCCCCAAATGCACCTTTTCCTATCATTGTCAATAACTCAAAATCATCAGCACCCATTTTATGCCTCTGAAGGCGCATGTATTCTGTTTCCTTCTTCTCCAAGAATTTTAGTAGGTTGTTTTGATCTTCTTCAGACACATCAGCATCAGCCAATTTCTTTTCCAGCATATCACGTCTGCTAGTAGCCAATGTCTATAATTAAATACTTTAACACTAAAAAGTACTGCAAGTTCAAAAGACATTACAAGCCTTTGATGATATGAGTATCCTTGAGAACTGCTTTTAATTGGTCAATTAACCAATCAGATGTAAGAAATAATCCATCTACAAGTACTTTATGATACCATCTAATTATATGCAAACTAATGTCAACTTTAGAAACATGATGCAGTTTAAATTCGCAAATCTAACTTGCTAAATATAATTTTCAGTTAGACCTTAAATAATTTTGAACCTACAAAAAGGGGAAAAATAAATGTAGGCTGCTAGCCCGTTGCAGATTTTTCTCTCACTAACCTCATGGCATAAAAAATCTACCACAATCAAGCATCACAAGGAATATGTTACAGTTTGTAGCAAGAGTTTGAGAACTACAAAATATAGAGCAATTCAGAAGCTAAGTAGTACAAAATAGTAGTTGTATCTTTAAGAAACGAGCACAAAACTTTCTGGGGCAGCATCAGATAACATTGAAAGCAATTGGAAAAGGGAGTATTCATTTTTCAGCTAATAACAATTTGGGAACATATAAAAACAAATTATGATTTACTGAATAAAGATAAAATGAAAATTGTAAAAAATAAAACAGAATTGGGGATGATTACCAACATTTATGTAGAATAATATTTTCTTTTTTGAAAAATGATATAAAATACAACAACAAAATACCAATCAAATATTGAAAATGTTATACTAAAAAGCAATGAAAATTTTAATATGCCTTAATAATAAGGTTTAAGTGGATAACCTTTGGTCCTTGTTAATTAATTCCATAATGTGACTTCAGTTTATTTAAATCACTCAGTTCAACTAAATACAGTAACAAACCAAACGAGCCTCCACACCGTATGGAAAAATGGTTGGCACCAGCCAAAATCAACTCGAGCCCTTTCAAATACAAAAAAATTGGGCGACGCATGTTTTCTTGTTTTTTAGATGATTTATGTCAGAAATTTATTATGTTTTTGCCCCAAATAAATGGCTGATCATGCTTCTTTCCCTTGGCCTCCTATTTCCACTTGTGCTTAGGGGAAAAAAATATTGTGTTCAGTCTACTAATGCCATTGCCAAAATTGTGGGGCACATGCAAGAGCTTGAGACCCACAATTTGATTGTTCCAGCCTAGGAAACCGGGTTCCAATGCCAATAAACAATCTGTATGGACAATACTATGTTATCCACCACATTCAAGATTTCTTTATATCGTCCATACAATTGATTGTATGATTAAAAGAGAGACCTACTATTGCCACGCCACTTTTGCTAATGCCACACCTACTGTGTGCAACTTTTTGGTGATTTACATAAGAATTGGAGTGGCATTTGCAAAAGTTGGTGGGGCAATAGCAGCTCTCTTAAAATAATGAGGATTAACATCTTCATGGTAAAGTCATAAGGAGGGGCCCATCAAAATGGTGAACCAATCCCCTTTCATGGGTAAGCATGTATACTTTTTTCCTTTGATTAGTCATACACTGCTACGCCTTATGTACTCTACATAAAACATTAAAATGGGTAGTGGAACATTCATCGTAATCATCATCAAAGCCTTATGCCAAATATTTGGGGTCAACCTGCCCAGCGGAATATTAAGCAATCAAAATCTACAGAGACAAGTGCAGATATTAAACATGTCGATGAACTACGTAAAATTTCATGTGATACATAAAAACCCCGAATGTAGTTCCAGAAAATTAACAATCCCACTATCCATTAAGAAAATTTTGATTTTGAAAATAAAAAATTTTAAATGATGAAAAATAAAAGCCATTATATGCCAAACAACAAAAGTAGAACTAACCATACCGCTCCTTTCTCTCTTGTAGGTTCTTCATCTGCTCCTTGTAATGGTTTTCTATATACTGCTTTGCTGCCGCAACCCTCTGCTTTGTGGCATTAGAAAGTGCTTCGTCACTTGTAGGTGGCTTTGATTCTTCGTTTTCATGACCATTCGGTTCCTTTTTCTTAAATTTTTCTCGTGGTTGCAACTTATGGAACCAACTCCTAGCCGAATCCATATTCACGTAAAAAAGATCAATCAACCGTCACCTCAGAACCTAAAAATCGTTTCTTTTCTCTCTCCAGATCAAAGAAATGTGAGATTCATCAAATGCGATGCAATCATACAAACCAAAACAAATAAAGATACTATGCGTTCTTAACTCTGTAAAATTCACATTCGTTCTGCATCAATAGGGAGCCAAATCGAACGAGAAAAAAACCCATTCATTAAATCTCTAGGTTTGTTTGTCTTCGGCTCTAAGATCCACTACCGATCTTCCGCCCAACCTTAAACTTTCCGCCCATGATATGCTCCATAATTTGATCCAATTAAACAAACCCAATTGAATTGTGTGGAGAAGAAACATAAACGTTCACCACTTCCCTTCTCAGATTTCAACGAAAAAATTCATCCTTTCTCATCAATCCATATTCGACTTGACTTCTACCAAATCCTTAGATAGCTTTAAAAAATAACTTTCAAATTATTTTTCCTTGTACAATCCACCCAAACTTACTTTAAAAAACCTTTAATCTGAAACAATAACACCATTACGAATAATCAAACCTAGAAATGTACATTTACCGCCAAATCAAAATCTCCCTCCCAATCAACCAAATTTCGATCTACGAAAAACGAAGCAAATGCACAAAATCTACAAAACCCAAGAACATAATACCCCTAATCTCCACCTGCCGACAGATAATTGAATTTGAAACCATAATCCTATGAACACTAGACAGCATTGATAAAGATGAGATCAAATGTGATTGAAAATCAGTATATATATAATATAAAAAAAAAAAAAAAAAAGACGGGTCTTTTATCTAATATCTCCAAAAAAAAATTGAAATTTTAAATTTTAAAAAATATATAAAAAAAAAAATGTGTAATTTTACAGAGGAGAACAAATCGAATGAGGAGAGTTTCGAACGTTATTTTCGGATCTGTGGAAGAATATTTGGGCTTTGAGAGGGAGAAAAGAAGGGAATGAACAAGAATAAAAAGCGGGAACAAGGTTGCTTTTTTTCTTCTTTTTTTTCTTTTAGTTTTAGAGGACAGCGAATTCTGGAGTGGCGGAACATAGACCATTTCCTGCTAGGTTAAGGATTTTATGCGCTTTGCAGCTGATGTGATGAATGGGGCCCATCTCTTGATTTAATTTTTTGTCTTTTATAAGTCTAATAATAAATCTCTGCCACGTAGAATAGAAGTTGTTGGACTATATAAGTCAAATGAGTCGTGCTGAGTTGACACAAAGCATTTACTATGATTCTCACAATTTTGACGTGGACATGTATACATAACCGTAGATGATTTTTACCCGTATCGTGAGAAAACACATCTATGATTATGTGCACATCCCACATTAGACTCGTGAGAATTGCAGTAAATGCTTTGTGTCATTTCAGCATTTTCTAATACAGAATCCAAAAAATACCTTCACATTAATCTTTAAACTTAATATAATCATAGTAATTCTGGTCAAAAATAAGAAAATTTCAATCCAACATCCCTAAAATCATGAAGGTTACTTTGCACATGCCATCTTCTTCTAAATTGTAATAGAGAAAATTACAAGATTTTATACATATATAGGGAGCGCTTCGGCAACCCTAAAGTTTATCAAGTTTGATGCCAAACATTTTTGTAAATCATTTTTTATGGGGTTAGAAGTTTTGGAATAGGCTGATTTTTTTGTGAGGATAATCTCTACAGTGAAGAGATCATCCTCACAAAAAATCAGCTCATTTTGAAACTTCTAATCCTAGTTTACAAGTTAAAGAATCGTGGACTGACCAATTTTTGTAAATCATTTTTGATGGGGTTAGAAGTTTTGGAATATGCTGATTTTTGGTGAGGATGATCTCCTCTTTATAGAGATCATCCTCACAAAAAATCAGCTCATTCCAAAGCTTCTAACCCATATTTTGAAAAATGTTTGGCACCAAACTTGGCAAACTTTAGGGCTACTGAACCGTCCCATATATATATATATGGGTCCCGTTCGGCGCCAATCCATAAATCAGTCATTTTAACAAATGTTTGCAAGCCGTTAGATAAGTTGCATTCGGACGGTATAGATTGAATGGGGAGCCGTTTTGCGTTTAACTTAAAAACGTATATGTTATTTACACCGTCGTCCTTAAACTTAGGGGCATTTACTTCTACGTCCCTAAATACTTAAAACCCAAGAGAAAACGAACAGAGACAGAGTCATCTCTTCTCCTTCACCTTCTCCCTACTCTGATACCCGAGAGCAACGAACAAGATTCTTTACAAAGCTGAAACCAAAGAATTGCAGAAAATACAAGAATCCAACATTATACAACTAATAATGCTCCCATTTTCGATCTTCAGCGTTCTACTTTGTTGGTTCCACAGATGAATAGCAAAACTTTCCCTACGAATTTGCCCGAGCTTCCCCGTCATCCATTTCGAATGAACCTTATCCCTTGGTCCATGAAAGAGGCTCTAAATCCTACTCCAATCGATCGGATAAAATGCTGATGGCAGCAACACCATGAAATTAAATCCGGGTCTTCCCCTCACCCTTGAAACAACTCTTGAAACCAAATAAGGCCCATTGTGACCCCATTTATTTCCATTGAAGATCAGTGCAAAATCCTCTGTAAATTTGAAAATGAGAGGATGATTCTTGTCGAAGATCATAACGACATTGTTCAACCGACTCCAATTTCTCGTCTCAAGATCAATGGTTTGTGCTCCAATTATGTTTCTCAAATTGGAGAAGGAGACGAGAGAGAGAGAGAGGGTCGCACGTTCAAGCAGGGAGAAGGTGAAGGTGAAGGAGAAGAGAGAAGTCTCTCTCTCTCTGTTCATTTTCTTTTTGGGTTTTAAGTGTTTAGGGAGGTAACACTAAATATCCTTAAGTTTAAGGATGGCGGTGTAAATAATGATATATTTTTAAGTTAAACGCAAAACGGCTCCCCATTCAATCTGTGCCATCCGAATGCATCTTATCTAACGGCTTGCAAACGTTTGTTAAAACGACTGATTTATGGAGTGGCGCCGAACGGGACCCATATATATAGGGTCCCGTTCGGCGCCAGTCCATAAATCAGTCGTTTTAACAAACGTTTGCAAGCCGTTAGATAAGATGCATTCAGACGGCACAGATTGAATGGGGAGCCGTTTTGCGTTTAACTTAAAAACGTATATGTTATTTACACCGTCGTCCTTAAACTTAGGGGCATTTACTTCTACCTCCCTAAATACTTAAAACCTAAGAGAAAACGAACAGAGACAGAGTCATCTCTTCTCCTTAACCTTCTCCCTACTCTCTCTCTCTCTCTCTCTCTCTCTCTCTCATCTCCTTCTCCCTGATCTCTCTTCAAGATTGATACCCGAGAGCAACGAACAAGATTCTTTACAAAGCTGAAACCAAAAAATTGCAGAAAATACAAGAATCCAACATTATACGACTAATAATGCTCCCATTTTCGATCTTCAGCATTCTACTTTGTTGGTTCCACAGATGAACAGCAAAACTTTCCCTACGAATTTGCCCGAGCTTCCCCGTCATCCATTTCGAATGAACCTTATCCCTTGGTCCATGAAAGAGGCTCTAAATCCTACTCCAATCGATCGGATAAAATGCTGATGGCAGCAACACCATGAAATTAAATCCGGGTCTTCCCCTCACCCTCGAAACAACTCTTGAAACCAAATAAGGCCCATTGTGACCCCATTTATTTCCATTGAAGGTCAGTGCAAAATCCTCTATAAATTTGAAAATGAGAGGATGATTCTTGTCGAAGATCATAACGGCATTGTTCAACCGACTCCAATTTCTCATCTCAAGATCAATGGTTTGTGCTCCAATTATGTTTCTCAAATTGGAGAAGGAGACAAGAGAGAGAGAGGGTCGCACATTCAAGCAAGGAGAAGGTGAAGGTGAAGGTGAAGGAGAAGAGAGAAGTCTCTCTCTCTCTGTTCATTTTCTTTTTGGGTTTTAAGTGTTTAGGGAGGTAACACTAAATATCCTTAAGTTTAAGGATGGCGGTGTAAATAATGATATATTTTTAAGTTAAACGCAAAACGGCTCCCTATTCAATCTGTGCCGTCCGAATGCATCTTATCTAACGGCTTGCAAACGTTTGTTAAAACGACTGATTTATGGAATGGCGCCGAACGGGACCCATATATATATGAGATGGGGTTCCGCAGACTCATAAAACTACTCATAAAGCTACAACGTTTTTGTCTAATATGGTTAAAAAGATTCGGAATGGGCTGATTTTTTGTGAGGATGATCTCTATGGTGAAGGGATCATCATTGCAAAAAAATCATTCCATTCCAAAACTTCTAACCCCATCAAAAGTGATTTACAAAAATTGGACGGTCTAAATTTTTCAACTTGTAAACATGGGGCTAGAAGTCTCATAATGGGCTGATTTTTGGCAAAAATGATCTCCTCACCATAGAGATCATCCTCACAAAAAATCAGCCCATTCCAAACATTTTTGTCTATATAAGACAAAATACATTGTAGCTTTATGAGTAGCTTTATGCATATACGGATCCTAATATATATATATATATATATATATATATATATATATATATATATATATATATATATATATATATATATATATATAGATTAGACTTGAAAACACTTATTTAGAAAATAAATAAATAAAGAATTGTTGGAATCAAGGTCTAACCTTTGTTAGCAATTCGAAATACGGCAAAAATTCGATACCTGAAAATTTTTAATTCTATTTGATTTTGGGTTTCAAAAATCCGGTCAAATATGCATAAAATAATAAATATGTGATATATACTTTATTCGTGTATTATATGTTCTATAATAAAAAAAAATTAGTAATATAATTAAGTTCCTATACATTGTTTTCTCAGTGTTTCTTAGGTAAGTGAAGTGCTTCCCTAACAGTGAGAATTAGTAGTGTGACCAAAATTTAAAATCTCCACTTTGGGCAATGTCTCATTAAGGAGAAAAAAATTAGATTATCTCTCAATAAAAATCAAAGACAAAGAAAAATAGGTGATGATCCACTACAATATCTTTGTTCAAAACACTTTCCTTACTAACTTGATAAGATTTCAAGTCTTACTAAAGGTCATTCAACTCAAATGGATTACCACATTAGCAATCTAACACTATAGTCCTCTATATTTCATAGGAAAACTTAGGTAGGAAAAAAAAACAATTAAGTTTGGGCTTGTTCCAAGGTTTTGAAAAACAACTACCAAATTCCCAAATTTTAAATTAAAATTCAACTGTGAAAATTAACTTTATTTTCAATATTGTTAAAAATGTTCATAGAATGTTGTCCTCTACAACCTTGCGGCATTGGATCATGTATTTGGATGCCACGAGGTGAGCTCAACAAACCTTATAAGATTTTGAAATTTTAATAACGTAGTAAAACTTGTCTGGACTCTACTTCTATGTGTGTATAGAGAGAGAGAGAGAGAGAGAGAGAGGGATTCTAGCTAGAACTTGAAGTGGTTGACTCTTTAGGTAACTAAAATGTATCGTATTTTCCAACCTAATGATACTTTAATTTTAAAAAACACGTTTAATTTCGATTTCAAACGAAAAAATGAATTTTGCCGAATCATGCAATTAATTTAAGAATAAAACTTTCATTAAAAAATACCAAAAATTTGAGAAATTTTTCGTGAATTAAACGGTTGATTACTAATAGGGCTCTAATTGATTAAATTGGCAATCTATAGATTTGCTATCCTAGTCAGGATTTTCTTATCCCTCTTATCCCTAGAAGTAAAGGATAAGTCATTTTCTTTTAGATTGGTTGTGGGAGAGGAGGGATTCAAAGCCCCAACGCTATGGTTTGTAGCGGATTTTTCAATTCTCTTACTCTTCGAGATCTATACTACAAGTAATGTGACTCTCTGATCTTTATCTCCGATGAACCTTCATTTTTTGGATTGTCTTCTTCGTTCGTTTTTACTTGAAAAAACATTAGTGTGATGCCAATCAAAGAACCTCTAATAATCAAGTTAATACTTGATGAAAATTACAGAGTAATAAAAAAACAATATGAGATTTAGAGTTAAGTGTGACTTGTGCCTTCGATTTTAGTATTTATGGTAATAAAAGTACATGTTGCTTTGATGATAATAAAGACTCATTCGTCATGGTACTTGTAACTTACATAAGGAGTGGTCTTAATTATATAACTACTCTAACTTGGTGATTGTTTAGTTCCTCTAGTTGACACAATCAAGTTATGTGTCTACATTTTTTAGGGTATCATGTGTGTTTTACTTTGGCGGTAAAGCATGTTGTAATAACCATTGTTACTTGAGTAGTTTTATGGTGACTAGTTATAATATTTTACTATGTTGCTACTCGAATAGCTTTACACAATCCCTTTAACATATCAATCTCTTTAAAGTTACAAAACCAATAACGAGTTAACGATTTCTTTGTCTAGCGATAATTTGATTTGAGATAATTCGCGGTATAATACTCATTTCGCTTTCTAGGATAAATTACCAAAAGAGTTATATATTTATCGAAATTACTAAACCAGCCATTATCATATATCTGATTTGGTAAATATTTAACTAGGGTTGCCAACGGTCGAAAAGCTCTTTTTCCATGTTGCGTTACTTTCATCCATCGATATAGCTATATTATTTTTTTTAAAGAGATGCTCCTATGTAAATCACCAAAGCATTGCACACGATAGTAAAAGTTAGTGTTTGCTTCATTTTTGCGTATAAAGGAAATTTTGATCATTTTTTTTTACATAATCCAACAACTGAAAGTTATTTTTATTAAAGAATAATCATAGTTTTGGGGGGGGCACAGAACAACACTTATCATGTCAAAACTAAAGCCAAGCACACCTCTCAGCTTCTATTTCTGAACTTACATCGGACTTGGGGGACCAGATGAGCTAGGGCAGAGCCAAGACATCTGGGTCCCTCCCCCTGGGCACGTGCGACACCTGCACATCACATGCACCAAGTAAGTGAGGGAGTGCCCTCGTGGGTGGCCTCAAGGAAATATTGTTCATATTGGGTATCGAACATATTTGTTTATCTTTACTATTATAATGAAGGATGGTGGAGTAAAGTGATTCGACACCAAAATTTGGAAGATTAAAAATGCCCCACATTTACATTTATCTTTGTTATTATGCAAACAGTACACGTGGTGGCATATGCACATAATGTTCCACTTTTTTTTTTTTTTTACATTTTATCTATTACTCCAAATATGCATTATTTGTTCTATTGTGTCTGATTCTCGTAAGAACTTGGCTAACGTGATGTAAGAGATTAAGAAAAGGGGAAATCCGACATCCACCTAAATCACTTATATGACCATTTTGTTATCATGACACCAAAAGGTCGATAAAACACTAAGGGCATGTTTGTTATAGATTCCAACTTCTACTTCAAGATTATGTATTTAGGAGAAGTAGGAGCTCAAAGTCCGGGAAGCTGCATCTAGGAGAATCTTGTTTGTAACAGAAACTGACGAAGAAGTAGTAGAGAGTGGTCGAATTGATTTTGTTGTTTAATTAATGAGTTAAGAAGAATGAGGGTTGAAATCGTCATTTCATCCCCATACGTTCTTCAATGTTGGCTTCTTTAGTGGCCCGGGCGCAAAAGTAGCCCCAGTAAGACTTATCAAAAACTTAGTTTTAGACTCCTCGCAAAGTGAAGCAGAAGCTGTTACTAACAAATATGTTTCTCCAAAAAAAATTCAGTTCAAAACCAATAAAGCTGTCGAAAAAAATCGTAACAAGAAAGCCCCAAGGATTTACCCAAAAATTAGGAAATGGGTGCAAGAGAGACAACAGACCTTAGGAGTAAAATCTTCCTCCACTCCTCGGCCATGCCTCCGCCAGGAAGTGTGCAAGATCACGCCACACCATACTTCACAGGTGAAGTCCTTAAATTATTGTGATCAAGAGAAGACGACATGCCACAACTCAAAGAGTAGGATAAAACGATAAAAATGCCCTCTTCTCATTTATTTGAGATATAAATGAATCTGCAATCGAAAATATTACACAATCTAATTCCAAGAAAGCATGAGAGGCCCTTCAAAAATCTATTTAAAGAAGCGAAACTTGGATCAGAGCACATAAATGGATCCAAATTGATATCGGATTACCACGCTAGGATGTTAGTTGCCATAAACCAAGAGAAATGAAGAAAGATTGGAAGATGCTCATGTTATGGAGAAATTATTATGAGCATTGGATTGAAAGTTTGACTACATTGTTCTTCTAACCATCAAAGAATCGAAGGATTTGAACACCACTAACATTGATGAACTCATTGTATCATTGCAAGATAACGAACAAATATCCAGTTAAAAAGACAATTTTTTGTAGCAAGAACTTCAAACAAAATTTTATCTAAAAGAAAGCAAAGATGATTTAGAGTATAGAAGACGAGGTGGAAATGGACGAAGGAGGTGTGAAACAACTTTCTATAAGGAAGAAAATGATGAACAACGGTCAAATTCTTTCAATTTAAAAGAAAATGAAGTTACACAACCCCATAATCAGTTTAAGGTATGAAAAAACTCAAATTATATGTTTCAATTACAAAGAAATCCGTCGACATGTTATGGAATGTTGATCATTTCAATATAATTGGTTCTGAATTTGATGCATATAAGTTCATTTAAATGCAAATAAGTTCATTTAAAATAATCTCTCCATGAACTGAAACTAAAGCCAATTTACAAAAGTTTGCATCACAAATTTTGCACTATTTTCTCATTGGGCAAAGTTTTGCAGAAATTCTTAAGGAAAATACACGTATGCACACAAAAATATTTCTGACATTTTCCAATTGGTGGACTGCAAACAATCAAGGAAAAAAATTCTATTTATGGCAATTTGCAGGCATGCCAAGCATGACCTTAGAGTTGAGAAAAACAAAAATCCTCTACATGATCACAAAAATAACCAAACTATTCGTCGAAAGGAGAAAATCCATCTGCTAAATCAGTAGGTCTGATCATAAACCTATATCACAAGTGAGTGATGAAGAGCATTGTGATCTCAATCTGATAAACCCAATTTAATCAGACTTATAAAGTTATAATAATAGTAATTTTTATTTTACAGAAAGGATAAGTAATTGATATGGTGTCTTCCATTGGTAACAATAACTTTGTTACCAAACACACTTCACATTCTGAAGTAAGTTTAACTGTCTCTCTCAACAGGACAAGCAAGTTTTAGTAAACAACACATATAAATGCCGATCATTTTCATTGTGTATAATAGTAAGGCCGCCTCTAGATTCAAATTAAAACAAGTATAAAATTATTATTATTTTTCTTTTTTAAAATCAGAGTATTTGAAGCCTCACTCTTCTTCTTCGACATTTTTCTGAAGGAAGCAAAGAGCCAATAAAGATCTCACTTGTATCTAACCAATAAATGCTCACTCCAATTTAAAATGCCGCCCATCCTGATGATGTGCTCTTTGTCAATCCAGACCCAGCAGTAGAAGGGAGGCTTTTCTGCAAATCATGATGACAAAATGTGTACAAAAGATAAGATTCTTCACAAAAAAGAAGCTTTTCATGTCAATATTTAGTTTGTAGTTGATAACATTCTCTCAGGATGTACATATACTTCAATCAGGGAAAAAGTTTGTTCTGATGACTCGGACATTATTTCCACATTATGCATTGATCACAACTGCTTAATCGATTTGGGCTGCCTCTAGGATTGAACAAGTAACTTTTCATCGATCACACTTCGATCGGGATTATTTTTTATTTAGGCAATCTTTAGAGCCCATTTAGATACACACTTAAACAAGTAACTTTTTACTTTTGAAAGTTAAAAAGTTTTTAAAAAAAAGGTTTGTTTCAATTAATTTTAGAAAACTATTTTCAAAAAGTAAAAAAATCTTAATCTTAACTTTTTAAAAAGCAAAAGGAGACTCATTCTACTTTTTTAAAAAGTACTTTTTCCACCGTTACTTTCTATCCAAACAGGGCCTTAGTGATTTCATTTATTTCTTTTTAGAAGAAGTTTAAGGTTTTTGGTGAGAATAAGTTTTAAATATGAATAATTATTCCAGTGTCTTTGAGAGTTCAAATAAATTATGGTTAATTAAGAAGAGAAGTCAAAAATAAATTATTCTAAAAGGTAACATGAGAGTGTAGATTGCTTTGGATTGATAGCTAGGACTAAATAATGGCCACAAAGGGCCTCCATCTAGGATGTCTACAATATTAGTGAAAGTGAAATATTCTAGATTTTCAACAGTAGTGATATTAGAAGTTGAAAATGGAGAATTTCCTCTAAAAGTAAACATGAAGCAAAAAAACTAAACTCTACAGCGAATTAGGAATCTACGATATCTGAAGTTACATAAGGCCTTCATACAAGCAAGAGCAATAAACAATATTAGACAAGTATAGCCACTTGAAACTAAGCACAAATTGGGGAAGAATTGTTCATAATAAAAAGTATAACGTATATTTGTTTACCCACAAAAGTTATATTGGCAAGGAAATCATGTGAAAACACGAAGGATGTGATTCTTTCAAAATCAGAGACCAACTTAAGAGGAAACAGCAAGATACAGAAGTCAAAACCATACACATCTGATATATTCTTCTTTGAGTGCATTATGTAGATATGCATGTATGCCTTCAACACAAATGAAAACACACCACCCAAACCAGAACACATACCTCGATTTGAGATAGATCCGAGAAAGGATCACTCGTATGGCCTGCATTTTCCTTGGGACCCTTGATAATACCACCAGAAGTCATTCGAGCAACAGCAGGATCATTTGGAGGGGGTGGAAGAGAGGATCTGATTTTTCCAGCCGCACTAGTTGGTGGTGGTGGTGGTGCAAGGGCTAGAGTTTTAGGTTTTCCAGTGCCAGAAACAGCTCCTGACAATCCGGCAGCTGACAGCATGCCAGCTCCACTAGCTGGCTTGTTCTTGACATTTATCCGGATGGTCTCGCCTTCCTAAAGCCCAAAACATTAAAAATTCAATTCCTTAGGGAGGGAAAAAAAGGCAAGGGTACCAAAAATAGAACTCCAAACAATAAATTAGTAAGAAAAGAATGATAAAACAACTTAGTTTCTCATTAAAAAACCGGCAGATTAATGATGAGTTCCTCTGGCCCATACACCCATATAATGGATTCATTTTAGCCTAATATATTAGAGTATATGGAAAGTAAATTAAAAGAGAAAAATTATTTGATTGAATGGAAGTGCTAACTTAGTTTAAATAAAATATCAATTAGCCTAATATTAAAATGTTTAAAAATGCTGAATAACAAAAAAGCAATGACACCATGCAAGAACTACCTCTCTCTCTCTCTCTCTCGGATCTCAAAGTGGTGTAATTAGAGAAAAAGCTCTCTAGTCATCTATGATAAGAAGATAAAAGCACAAATCCAGTTCATTTTGTTATCATTGCATGTTTCTTTTTTTGTCCATCCTTCTTTTTTTTTTTTTTTTGATAGGTAAAGATATATTTTATTGAGAAAACAAGAAACGGTTACAAGAAGACAAACACTCCACAAAAAAACAACACCCCAAAGAACAAGAGCTACACCTCGCTAAGATTATAGACTCTATCTCATCTTACAAGAAAGTCCTCAAAGAAGATTCCTTTAAACACCTTGAAAGCTTTAGACCAAAAAAACATCGACCAAAATAGAGATGCTTAAATTATGGGTAGACAACTCTTTTTCTTCAAAGAGGCAATCGTTCCTCTCCTTCCAAATGGTCCAACAAATAATAAAGGGAAGGATCCCCCAAAGGGTACACTTAGAATTCCTGAAGGAAGCACCCCATTGAAGCCAAGACTCAAGCAACATACGCACTGACGAGGGGAAGCAGCCCACCACTCCAAACAGAAAAAGGAAATGGCCCCAAACATCCCTTGCCACTGAACAATGGAGGAGAATATGATCCGTTGTTCCACGTCTATCTTACATATACAACAGAAGCTTGGAGAAATGAAACCCCTCCGAATTAACTAATCCAAGGTTGGAAGTCTCCCAAGAGCAGCTAGACAGGTAAAAACAGAAACCGTGGAGGGCACTTTGCCTTCCCAAACCATGCTATGAGGAAAAGAAACCGAACCATCCTGCAAACCCGCAAGGTAAAAAGATCGAACTGAGAAGTGCTCATCCCTAACACCATCCCAAACAAAACGATCCTGAACACAACCATCCGATGGGGAAGCTTCAATGCACGATAAAAGACTACAATGAGCTCTCAATCATTGAAACTCCTCCGATATTCCAAGGCCCACGACACCACATCGCCCTCCCTAACCAGGCAAGACGAGATGGCTTGGTCTTTTTTCAAAGAAATCCCGTAGAGCTATGGAAATTGATCTTCGAGAGGGGCTTTGTCACACTACCAATCATCCCATAATCTTACTCTATTGCCTCTACCAATTCTGATCCTTACCTTCTTGCGAAACATAGGGAGTCTTCTCAAAATGGCCTTCCACACACCACCCCCAAGTGGCACTCATTGCCCCCGCCCTTATAAAAATGCACCCCACTTAAAAAAGAGAGAATACCGAATGGAACGATTTGGTATTTTCATTTTGTAAAGTGTGTTGCTTTTGGCAAAGGTGTGGACGGAAACAAGTGTGAGTCCTTTCCCACTTTAAGATTGAAAATTCTAGTTTTAATATCAAATAAATATTAAGCTTATTGGAGACCACACACACTCGAATTGTTGAAAATTTTTATCCTTATTTATCTTGCATACTAAGATTTTTCTTTACCTAACAGCTTGAAATTCATTGTGCATAAAGGTAAATGAGTGGATCTTTATCAGTTGACTAGGCTCTTCATATGGTGGATGTAATATGAAAAGTTCCCGATTCCAAGAACTAAAATAACCAGTTATACTCAGAGAATACCGGAAACTATCGTTCCAACATCAAGAAAGCGAAACATAACCTTCCCAACATCCATTCCCCGGGATTGTCCCGATAAATCGAACGTTGGGATCAAAATTTCAGAACGAGCGACACTCATTCCATGTAATGAGCAAAAGGAGAGATGTAACCAAACAACATGAAGATTGAAGCTAGAAGAAGTTTAACACTCATAGTTTCATTCTTCCTCTAGTGTCTCCACTACCACTTCAGTTTTTTTGACTATCACTTAGTTATCAAACTTAGCAAGTAGGAGCGAAAAATAGATGTTGCAAAACACAAAACAAAAAGTAAGTTTTTGTCTATTTGAACTGCCAATCCACAAAAAAATCTTAAGCAGAAAAGTCATTCCCGGTTCAAGTATTTGCGATTAGAGGCTATCTCATGCCATTTGACTAGTACGTAGGAGCAAAAAATAGATGTTGCAAAACATTAAAAAAAAAAGTAATTTTTTGTTTATTTGAACTGCCAATCCACATAAAAATCTTAAGCAGAAAAGTCATTCCCGGTTCAAGAATTGTGCGATTAGAGGCTATCTCATGCCATTTGAATAGTACATTTTAGGGCATGCTTATATGCATGACCCTAGACTACTTTTGCGGAGACATAATCCAAAACAATGAACCACTAAGACTGAGCCAAAGGAAAAGGAAAAAAACATGTGTATTTTTGACATGAGATGAAACTTTAAAGAGCACAAAAGACATTAATGGGTCCACTGATTTATTGAACATGTGCCAAAAAGGTAGAACAAAGATGCTAATATTGTTTTATTTGTATTTGCCATAGAGAAATGAGCTACTGAGGAAGAAACCAATGTTTTGTTTTGATGAGCCCCATAAGGAACGGAACCTAATGAATTCACTTCCAATCTCCACATACGGATGCATGGACAGCAACAGGTAATTTTTGGTAGTTGGCACGGACTAATAGAATCTCAGACATCAATCGGTAACCCAACTTGAAAAAGAAAGCAAGACACAAGCATTCGTCTTAATGTGCCGTAGGTATGAGAATGAAATGGCAAAAGGAGAAGAAAACAAAAAGTTCTTTGTACGAAATCATTTTTTTATGGATTAAAATCAACTATTTACCTAAGTGGGTTCGCTTCTTAACTCAGTTCACCAAAAGCAGAGTTTATCTAAATCCGAATCTTAATAACAAACCATAGTAGAACATGTTTTGTGCAGATTGACACAAAGACCAGGTAAACAACTATAGATTTAATTAAAAAACAAAAGAATAAACCAGGGTCAAAACATTTCTTTAGCATAAAGTTGGGCTCGTGACAATGAATTTATATTGTTAATAGTAATAGTTGTAAAGGACTCAATCACTTCACTCTTTTACAACTACATCAATATCTGATTACACGTTTGAAATTACAAAATGCCAATAACCCCTATCAAACTTGTTTGTAGAACCCAAGTTTGATCCTTTTTAAGCTCTAGTGCATTTTGACCAAGGTTAAGTGACAGCAGAGCAACATGATAAATTTTCAAGAACAGCATGTTCTTTAAAGAACTTTTGAATTATTGTAATTGAAGTTCAAGTATAGCTATTTGACAAACTTAAGTGCTAAACAATTATCTTTAAAACTAAGAGAGGAAGAACTCCGAGAAAATATGGACCAGAGGATGAAGGCATTTAATGATTGAGGAATTGAAAGATTGGTGGGGCAGTGGGACCAGAATACATGTAGGAGTAACGTTCCCTGTCCAAGAACATGTTCAAAAATAGTCAACCTCAACTAAAAACAAGTGTCATTCAACCTAATCAATAACTATGAAAACATCCCAAATATTCCAGAAGTAACATAACTGGAAAAGGAGCAAGTTGCATAAAAACCACAAAATCTAAATTGTATTGGAAAATAGCTCAGAAACATCTGCATACTCGATCTCCTTTCTTTGGCAGTTTCATCTATATAGATTGTTTTATTCTAAACAGTTGGAGTATACTGGACTGCGAAAACCTGAAAATGGTTGAAAGTTAAGTGCTCCAGAAGATGGACATGCTATTCACACCAAGTATACTTATTCAACATATGGGGAAAAGCAAACACAAAGATACTAGAACAGTATTCATAGATGAAAAGTCAATCAAGATAACAGAATGAGAAAACGACACTGGTTATGGAGGGACAGTGACGAAACACCTAAATACCTTTTCGCTTACCTCCATGAGAGCATTCAAGCATTATTTGTTTCAATTGCTTTTATCAAGAGTCAAAGGACCATAGAACTAACCAGGGTACAGTTAGAAAACAACAGGAAGTGCTTACTCAAAACTTTGACAACAGACATCAAAAACTCAAAAAAAATATATATAAAAAAACTCAGGACACCAAAAAATACAAAAACTCATGCAACAGACGAGATCCAGGGATTGAATAAAAAAAATCCAAAATAAAAAATAAAAATTTTGCATATGTCAATCACCGTCCAATAATCCGTTATATTAAATCAATATCTACATTAATCATTACCCATCAATCTTCTGTATTCACATTAAATAATTCACACATGACACATCGTAACCATAAAAACCTAGACAGCTAATTACCCATGGAATTATATAACAGATATAAGAGACTCCGTAAATAGCATAACTAAACATCCAATGACTAAGCTCACCTATCAAATGGAAATACCAAGTTAGCTTCAACAATAAGATGATGAATAAACCTTCGAACAATCAAAACTCATCTTATCATAAAGGAAACATAGCAGAAAAATTGACCAATACATACATCGATGACTGTCCAATAAAGCTTCATGAAGGCATAGTAAAATAGTCACTGACCATAAATCCTTTAGGTCACATAATTTGTATTAACACTCCATTTGCTGCACTTTTCTAAGTTTATGTGCAACTTATTTGGTATGTGGCCCTGAATAAAGTGTTAACAATAGATCATGCCATTGCTGAGGGATTCACTATGGTCAAAGTCTATTATTTATGCAGAGCGAGAGGTGAATCTACGAATCACTTGCTCGTCCCTTATTCTTTTACGAATGCTATTTGGTCTCATTTCCATTCTTTGTTCCAAGTTTGTTAAATTTGTGTTTCAAAGTTGGCTGATCAAAGCTTTTGTGTCTGAGAAAAGGATTTTGTGGAAGATGATCCCTTTTGCCATTTCTTGGAATGCTTGGAAGGAAAGAAATAACTATTTATTTGATGGAAAAGATCAGTTTATCCATAAGGTGTCGATGCAAAACAATCTAGATATATTTGATTCTAAGGTTGTTCTACTTTAAAAGGATGGTGGAAAGGCTGAACAAGATAGATAATACCTTGGTCTCGCACCATGATCCAAATCTAGAGAAAATCTCTTTCTTTATTCATATCATTCATCATTAAAGAAAATTTACGGCAAAGAGTTCTTTTACAATAACTCAAATTATAATCCTTAAAGAACATCTCCAGTCCTTACTCAATGTTGTACTCAAATTTCAAATTTGAGTAAAAACGTGAAAAGTGACATTCTAGTCCTTAAACCAAACCTATATCAAATTGAAAGAGAACCAAATTCAAACCAAATCAAGGGAGACTTTTGAGTTTTTACACAAATTTCAACGGTTATATTCTACTTAAGAAAAATACTTTTCTTTCTAACTTAGTAGGATTTTAAATCTTACTAAGGGTCATAGGGCCCAGATGAATCACCGCATTAGCAATCCAACACCAAAGCCTTCTCAATTTCATGGAAAAACTTAGATTCCAAAAAAACTATTTATTTTGGACTTCATCCAATATGTTGAAAATGGACGGCTACCGAACTCCAAAATTTAAAATTAATATTCAATGGTGAAAATTAACTTTTTTTTCTGATTTTTTTCCAGAGTTCCTAAAATTTTGTCCTCTACAGCTCTGCTGCATTGGATCGTGTTTTAGGATGCTACAATGTAAGCTTAAGACCCTTAATAATATTTGAAATCTTACTACATTGGTATCTCCAACCATGACTCAAATTTGAGTAAGAACTTCATTTGATATGAAGCACTCTAGTGGCCAACTAAAAGAGTCAGGCAAGCATTACTAACTTAGTAAGATTTCATCCTAAAACATGATCCAATGCCACAGAGCTGTAAAGGATAAAATTTTAGGAACTCGAAAAAAAAAAGTTAATTTTCAACGTTGAATTTTAATTTTAAATTTGGGAGTTTGGTAGCCATCCGTTTTCAATACCTTGGATGAAGTCCAAAACAGATTATTATTTATTTTTATTTTTTTTAATCTGAGTTTTTCCATGAAATCTAGAAGGATGTGTTGGATTACCAATGTGGTAGTCCATCTGGGCCCGATTACCCTTAATCTTACTAAGTAAGAAAAGTATTTTTCTTAAGTAAAATATGACCGTTGGAATTTGAGTAAAAAATCAAAGTCTTCCTTGACTTGGGTCTAAGTTTCGTTCTCCTTCAATTTGATATGGGTTTGGTTCAAGTGCCGGAGATCCACTTTCACGTTTTTACTCAAATTTCAAACTTTGAGTACAATGTTGATGCTCTAAGGCTAGCCTGACTCTTTTAGTTTGCCAATGGAATGCTTTATATCAAATGAAGCTTTTATTCAAATTTTAACTTAAATCTAAGTAAAAATTTGAATCATGAGTTATTAGATGCTCTAATAGCTCAAATCCTAATATTATAATAACTCAAATCATGATCTAATTAAAATTACATAAAAATTTGACATTTTTTACCTTGAGAAGTCAATCCCATGTAAAACTGATACCCCGTCGGTATTTTGATCATAACTCTCTCAAAACTCATCGGAATTGTGAAATCTTGGGCTCATTGGATGGGTAACTAAATAACTTTCCAAATGACACAATACGACAAGTTGTGAACCTCAAAATAAAACCTAAATAAAAATGACGTGAATAGTACGTAAATTCTAATTAAACTCTTAAAATAACCCAAAGACAACTCAAAACTAAAAATAACTAATCTAAAATAATTCAAAATGATGAAAAATAAACCTAGATCCTAATAAGTTAAAGCCTAAATAATTACAAAATTTTCATTGGAACCTGTGACTATTGACTTGATTTGCACCTTGCATTAGGTGTGTATTAGTATATTAGGTAATTAGGTCTACTATTTTTATGGTGTGATGTGTTTAAAGGAGTCTCCTTTGAGGATCTTCCTTTCAGGTGGGTCAGTTTATCGAGTCAAGGTCTTGTCTTGTGGTCACTCAACCACCATTCTTCTTAGCAAAATGTGGTTTATCTATCCAAAAAAAAAAAAAATAGTTTACATGCATCTTGTCCATGCAAATCAAGTGGTGCATGTGATGCTCTTTCTCATTCATTATTGCGGACATAGAGATTTGGTCAAGGGGGCAGATCTTGTAAGAAGGCAGTGGGGGCAATTGCCCCCACAAAACTTTGAGATACTCTTGTAGTTTCAACTAATTACATACCCCATTTGCCCACACTCCCTCACCTCCCTCCTCATTTTCCCCCACCCACTCATCTCCCTCACATTTTTGCACACACCCCCCCACCTCATTTTTTTTTTTAAAGATAATAGTGGCTCTTGACTGGGCCTTCTCTCATAGACTTGTGGAAATGACCTAAAAATCCTTTTCTTCAACTTCCAACTAAAAACCTCTAAATTTTTTTTATTTTTTATTTTTTTATGAGTGAAAGTTCTATTAAAGGGAGGACTAGAAGTCCAAAACCTCTGAATTTCTCCCCAAAACCATTCATCTTCAAGCTCTTCAACTGTACCATTAACTATTGTTTGCCCCCACTACAAGAAAATCTTGGCTCCACCCCTGGATTTCGTCTCATTTCTTCATTCTATTCCATATGTTTCAACTCTTCCTTCATCCGGTCATCACTAATGTAATTCGAATCTTGGTATGGCAATGAGTTTAATGCTATATACAAAAACGTTTAAAGTATGCTCCTTTTAGCAATATGTTGAACTATTTAGAAAGATGGGAACAAAAATATCTTTCAAAGAGTCGAAGCCAGCACTCAAAATATCATTTCGGCGGTAAAAGCAAAATTATTCTACTAAGACTAAGATATACACATAATTAGAGATGACTTTCTTTAAAGACTTCGTATTTAGTTGGGTTCTGTGTAAACTCACTTTATGGGTGACCTGGTCAGCCTACACGATTTACACATTTTAACCAAGTTGGATTTCAATTAAGAGTTGTCAATAATAAGGAAACTCACTAAGTTGTTGGATTTAGATAGAATCCTCATTAGGTTTTGATAGGAAACCTTGATGGTAAGGAACTATAGACCCTCTACTCTTCTCTATATATGAATGGATCAACTCCCCTATTAGGTATTAACAATTAACAATAATCATTAAAGAGCCAAAAATGTGGAGACTCTCTCTAGGGTTTTTGGGATTGAAATCCATCAAGAACGGAAAGCTCAGATCGATCCAAACGAGAGTAAATAGGAGAAGGTGAGTTTAGTATCAAAGAATCAAAGGGAAAATTGCACAACAAGTCACAGGTTTTTCTTTGATCGCAATGTCGCAAAGTACGATCTTGATATATATGGTAGATTCAAAGATCAGGGATTTTTGTGTGTTCATGGAAATATATATATGAATGTCGAAATATATAACAATTTGATTGTGGATGCGAAATGAAAGACCATATGATTATTATTACTTTATTTTATTTTTAAGAAAGGGGAAAGAATTAGAACATTCAAAATGAAATTTTGTAATCAATTTTCATTATACCTTCAATCTGTGATTCACTGCAGGATGAATATCTATATGACCATCATCACTAGCCTCACCCCCCTCCTCGTGCTCTCTCTTCACATGCTTCTCATGATCTGACAACGCGACATTGAAATCGAACGCCTCATTCCTCTCCGTAAATCCCAACCCAATAAATGCATGCTTACCACTACCATCCTCAATCTTCAAAACAAAGTATCGAGAAGAATCAAGAACAGTTTCAACCGAATTCTCTCTCTGTCCAGGAAGAACGAAACAGGCCGCAAAAAGATCCCCCGAATTAGGATCTTCGAGGAGGATCTCACATCGATCTTTACGCGAAACTACTCGAAGACGACCGGACCAGATTTTGTCAGATTGTAGCCACTCACCACATTTGTATCCACCACTTGTGCTTCGAGGAGGGATTTTGTAGACCGAAACTTCACGAACAACCAGAAGAGTGTGCTCAAATGCTTCCTCTTCTTCGAACGACATGGTTTTCTTCACAATTCAGATCTAATGTAGAGGAAAAATTGAATATTTGAACGGATCTGCCGAAAAGTTCAGGTTTTGCAGGTATTTATGGGACTGGTTCCCAACAAGTCAGGGATGATTTTAACTGGGTTTGAGATCTTAGGGTTTTCTTTTGAATTTGGAGGAAATAAATGGGTTTCAACCAGGAAGATCAATTTCTCTGTTCTTAAATTATTTGGAGAAATTTGAAATAAAAAAAATATGGTTTTTAATGGAGATTTTGAGGGATCGGTGAGATGATTTGGGAATATTTGGGTTAGATGAACAGTGAAGTTGAATTTAACGTGAATTTCGAGTTTCAGCTGTCAAGGTCTTGAGTTGCAGAATCAGTGTTCGATTTGAAAGGTCAACAATTGGATTTGAAAGATGGACCCTAAGAATTTCTTCGATGACCGGTATTTACTAGAGTGCGCGGCAGGTATGGTGCGCATGTTAGCGAACGAAGAGTCCTGATAATACGACGGAATTTTGGCTGACGGACTTTACATACGCTGACGTGGAAGCAGATAACTTATTAAAATAAAAATAAAAAAGAAAGAGAAAAAAAAAGAATTTCTCCCTTCTACCCATGGTTTTTAAACTCGGTATCGCGTCTCGTCTCGTTCAGCTCCAATACCGAGTCATCTCGGACGAGTTTTCCGATACGTTTGAGACGTCTCACGAGATAACTCGAAAATTTGTACATGAGTTGTAAAACTCGGTCAAAAAAATCACTTTGTGAGTTGGTCTCGTTCAGCTCTGATACCGAGTTAAATCGGGCGATACGTCTCGGTCTCGGACGAGTTTAAAAACCATGCTTCTACCACGACGAAAAAAGAAATTTTCAGATCTAAATTTCTCATCACCTTGTGACATTCAAAATCGTGATCCTAAGAAATGGGGTTGTAGAGGATAAATTTATATGAACTTTAAAAAAAAAGAATTATTTTTCACCGTTGAATTTTATTTTTAAATATAAGTGCTCGGTGGCCATCCGTTTAATACATCATGGATCAAGCTTGAAATTTTTTTTTGTTAATATGAATATTTCATGAAATTTAGATGTTTGTATTGTTGGATTGTCAATGTGATGATCAATGTGGGTCCAATGAGTCTTTTTAAGATTTGAAATCTAAAAAAATAAATATGTGAATAGAAAACGGGCAGGATAGAGAATTTCTCTTTTTATTTTTTAATAAGTTATGTGCTTCCATGTCAATGTGCGTTAAGTCCATCCACCAAAGTCTGTCATATTATCAGCACTTGCGAACGAAACGTGATTCCCACCATGATATGACACGTGGATTTAATTTTGGGCCAAAATAAATCTCACCTGTCATATGTGAACCACCATCATGGTAAAATGATTCATTAAAATTAATACAAATAACAAAATCACATATTCCTTGATCTATTTTGAAGTTCATCGAGTTGAAAAAGAATGACACAATAGTATTTAAAAAGGTCCTTGATTAATAGTTGAACATGTGGGGAAGATTTCGTGTTGTTATCGTATTTTTTATGTTTAAGAGATATTATTATGTAAGTTTTATTCTTTTCAAACATCAAATTTGATCCGTTCAAATTGGGGTTTTATCTATAGAAGAGGAGAGAGACTGCGTTGAGTGGTTTGTTCTTCTATATGGGGTGTGTGGTTTATGGATTGAGAATGAGGTCTTGCTTTTGGACAAGTCTTACATCGTGTGTTATTTCTTAAAGATAATATTGTTTAGTTTTTTTTTCTTTTTTTTTTTTTTTATGCGGGGTTTGTGGACTTGTGGGCCGACTAGCAGGTGCGAGGTAACTAGCCTCTTAGTACACCATATCTTACGCAAATCCCTCGAATACATGCAATTCCCCCACAAACCACACATACAAGACAAGTAGAAATAAAATATATGTGGGTGGTCATGTTTTCCCTCCTAGGGTTCTTCCTATCAATCCTTCTAATCCCCAAAATAGTGAGGTTACTTCACACCCAAAAAGAAGTGAGCTATGTCTGAGCTAAGCTTGGAGATAGAAGTCTTCTTTTGCTTCTCGATAGTGAAGTAAGACCAAGCTCATGAGCTTATTATCCTAGATTGAAACAAGTTGATAAGATCCCCTTTTTATGTTCTCATGTCCCTTCCGTGTAGTTACATGGGGGTGCAAAAAAGGAAAGAGAGGGATAGAGTTTCTTTTGCTTTTGGCATTGCAAGCCCCCAATGGGGACCCGCACCATGAGCTATTAGCTCAATGATAGAGCATGCCCCTGATAATTGCGGCGTTGTGCCTAGGCTGTGAGGGCTCTCCGCCACATGAATGATTGGGGTAGCTCTTGATTTTGAACTCATCTTTTTCAAGATATTACTTCTTTTAACTAACCAAAAAGTAACACTACTAGTAATAAGTAATGAAAGAAAAAAAAAAGAAATAAGGAGAAAATGAGGGAGTTCAATCTTGAGTGCTTTTTCTCTTGTTCCCACCACAAGGATGATGGATCAAGACCCATCATCTCAAGTAGTAAGGTGGTTGTGTCTATATTGAGTTTTGCATAGAAAATAAGATAAAGAGAAGAAAATGAAGTTTTAAGGCTTGACATCAATTAAATTACAGAGAAAATGGGTGAATTACCAAATTTAAATAAATTAACTACTTACATATAGAAGATGTTCATAAATCCTATAGAAAGATCCAAGTACAATAGGTCTTTGTTGCAATGTGACAGAGTTTTGCTCCAAAATCTCTTTCTCTCACTTTCTGGATAAAAACATAAAAATGAACCCTCATTGAAAGTTTTGCTCCAAAAACTCTCTCACTTTCTCACTTTTTAGAGAACGAACACAAAAACGAACCTCCTTGAAAAACTTCACAACTCTCCTATTTATAGAGGAGTTTGTTACAAAAATTACAAAGAAAAAATACAAAAAGTACCCTTCTGAAATCAGTTTTGTCAAAATAGTGAACAATGTTCGTTATTTGTCAACATGAGCTTTTTTCCTTGTTTTCCTCTTGGTCTTTGGTAATCTCTTCTCTTCACTGATCTTGCTCGTACCCCATCTCTTGCCCAAATATGTGTCTATTTCGGACACCAAGTTGAATAGAACCATAGTACCATACAACAATAAGAAGTGGGTTTGAGGATTTTTTGTTTGAGAATTTGTTTATAAACATATGAAAAAAATGATTTTGTTGATTTTCAATGATTAATGTTGATAGAGTTTATGAGAAAGATGAAGTCTTGGATTTTGAAACAACGAGGTTTCAAAATTAGTTATCCACTTCACTAATTTAAAGTGTTGCAGGTTTGATTATGCATATTTTTTCATGAATGGACATCTTTACTGGTAGTTATAACAAATCACTTCGAATAATTCACCAAGTGTTCAACAAATATCAATGAGAAATGATCTTGTTACACACATATATACAAATATGTTGGGCCTCACAATATAAAGTAAGAAGTTTTGATAAGGATCATCTCATCACACATACTTAGGTTTGTATAACCACACAAATTGTACTTTTTACAATAATGCAAAAACTACCATAACTAATAATTAAGAAAGATGTGCCTAGATTTTAATAAGAAAGAATAGTCAGTAAATAATGAGAATACATACATATTTGAAATTTTCATAAGTAGTCAATTTCAAATAGTATGAAATGAAGTTATTTTCGTTATCGCTATTTTGATTTCAATGGAGAAGAAGACGTCTTTTAGTATACTAGGAATATATTTATGAATTTTGAATAATAATTTAGGTATTTTAATTAAAGATGGTATTTTGGATATTTTCATATAAGTTTTAAAAAGGTCTCTCGTGACTAATATTTTAAAATTAGCGTCTTAAAAAGTTCATATTTTATAAATAGTGGTCTATTGGTTCATGTTTTCATAAATCTAATTTTAAGAGTAATTTTTTCATAAGATAAGATAAATTATATGATATGATATATTTTCTTAAAATTATATTATTCAACAACAAAAATAGTATATTAATCAAAAGTCTTCTTATTAAATAATAATAATAAAAAAGGTTACTTAAGTGTCAAAATGAATTGTTAGCATTATTATTTATAAGAGAATGATTTATCATTTTTATGGAATTGATTCTTGAGTTATTATAAAGTTTAAAAAAAAAAATTATGATGAAATTATAGAAGTAAATATTTTCACGTTTATTTCTAATACACTATTTATTATAATTCATATTGTTTGTTTATTTATCATTTATGTAAAAATAGTTAGTCAAAATAATTAATTTGAATTAAATTTTGACTTTTTAATTATTTCATAGACAATGATTGTGAAAATTAAAGTGTCACTAAGCTAACGTGGTCATCTCATCAATAATTCAATACCATGGCCTTTTTAGATTTGATGAAAAAATTTGGATCTAAGAATAAAATTCAATTTTTTAGTTTAGATCAAAAGTTTTGAAAATTGGTAGCGATGAAATCTTAAATTTAAAATCAAAGTTCAAAATGAAAATCAATTTTAAAATATTTTATTTTATTTTTTAAATTTTCTTTTAAAATTTTTTAGAATTTCATCTGCCACCAGCATGTGGCATTGGATCATGTTCTCGGATGCCATGTAGTGAGGTCAAATACCTTTAGCAATTTTAAAAATCTTACTGAATTGGTGAGTATAGCCTTATCCTGGATTCAACAAATCTTAAGGTTGAAAACTTTAGTCACTTTAAACAAAAATGGGACCACACATTTTACATAGCAACAAAATCAATTTGATTCTTTAAAAGATGTGAGTCCTTGGTCCAACTCAAAGTTAGTTGAATAGTAACTTATAAAGAAAGTTTGTTAAAGCACTATAGGTCCTATGATTCGTTTGTTATGTAACAAACTTCAAGAATAAAATTGTGATGTATATTGCTGACAGCACACACCCACTTAATTTTTTTATGCACACACTTTGTTTTTAAAAAAAATGATGTCACACACACTTCAAACTTTATTCAAAATCTATGATAATTTAGATTAAGGATTTAAGATAATATTTTTTTTTTAAATAAAAAGATTTTATAATTTATTAATAATTTATATTTTAAGTCGATTAACGTGTTTAAGGATTTTTGTGAAATCATTTGATAATTTTATTATTTAAATTTGATAATAAAAAAATTAAATATTATATATTGAACTTATTTGTTATTATTCAATATCATGACAATACATATTTTAAAATCATTATTTACATATTTTAGAAATAATATAATGTGATTTTACTTATTTAACACCTATTGTGGGAATAAATCTTAACATAAAAATTTTTACTTGATTATTTACAAAAGAATTAGAACATTTAGTTTCAAAACTTATAAGTTGTGAAATGATTTTTTAAATTATACTTTTTCCGTTATATATAATATTAGACTCAAATTTTAATGATTTACTACATGATTTTGTAGAATAAGAGGTTAATTAATAAATTAATTAATTATTACATTAAATTGATAGTATTATTAATTATGAGAAAATGATTTATTATTTTTATGAGATTACATTTTGAATTATTGTTTGATAAAAAAAATCACGATAAACATATGAAAGTAATATTTTGCATTTTTATCATTGTAATATTTATTATTATTTCTATTACTTTTTAACTTATTATTTTCGTAAAAATAATTATTAAAAATAATTAATTTACTAAATTTTAATTTTGTTATTATTTTTTAATTAGTGTTACGGAAATGAAAGAGATTCATTTTTTTCATCTTAAATGAAATAAACAAATTAAAACAAGTAGTATATTAAATTTGATAGTATTGTAAAAAGAAATATATAAGAACCTTTTTATAAAACTATTTTATAATTATGTTATAAAGTATTAAATTCTATTGTATAAAGATATAATTTGGTCTTTTAATAACTCTTTATTTATTATGAAATTGTCCTTTATAGTTATCGTATTTATTTGTCTGGGAGGACTTCCAAAATCTGATTCTGTTGGGTTGTAATCAGGTTCTACAGGTTCTTTTTGTTTGGTATATATTGGGTATGAGATATGAGTAGGAACGGTATTATATGTTTTATTTGTAATCTGATCAAAAGATTTGCGTGAAGAGCTGGTAGATGGTCTAGAAATCATATAGTTCTTTTGACAAATATTTTCAAAGTTTATCTCTATAGATCCATCAGGGTGTTCTGTTATGCTTTCTATTTGGTCTTCTTCTTTAGGGGTTGGCTCTTGTGCTTCTTCGATTTTCCAAGAACTGTTTAGATCTATATTGTCCCATTGTATCTGTTTTGGTGTTATTACCGTGTTTCTAAAATTTGTTAGAAACAAAGTTGTTAATCCTTTTGTCTGGCTTTGATAGGCAACATTTGGTATTGGAGAGAATTTAGAAGGAGAGATTTCAATGGGTATCTTGTCTTTTCCTTTGGTTTTTTGATGACTTTTGGAAGTGCTCATTGTTGTGGTTTTTTAAGGAATTCTCTGGTTAAAAAATCAGGAAGGCAGTTTTGAGACCTAGGGATAAATTTAATGTCAAATTCAAAAATCGAAAGTAAAGCTTGCCATCTGGCGAAAATTTGTTTTGAAGCAAGATTTTTTACATCTTTTTCTAAAACTTCTTTAGCAGATTTACAATCAATTTTTAACAAAAACTTTTGATTTAATATGTCACTTTGAAATTTCAAAATAGTTAGAACAATGGCTAATATTTCCTTTTTTATTGTAGAGTAATTTTGTTGACAGGGATTCCAAATTCCAGTACTATACCTTACTTTGTTCTTCTTTTTGCGTTTTTTGTAGCAATATTCCTCCATATCCTGTTTCGGATGCATCTGTTTGTATTATTTTTGGTAGAATAGGATTATGAATATGTAGACAAGGCAGTACCTTAACAGTTTGTTTTATCTTTTGAACTGCAAGAGTATGATCTGTAGTCCAAATCTTTTTTGGACCATTTTTCTTCGGATTTTTAAGAAAGTCAAAAAAAATTTTGCGTTCTGGTTTTAGATTTTTAATGAAGTTAAGAACATAATTGAGGCATCCTAGAAACCTCTGTAATTGTTTTTTATCTGTTATTTTGTCAGGAAATTTGTCAGCAAATTAGATGACACGATTTACAGGAGTATAGGTTTTATTTTCTAATGAAAATCCTAAGAACTGGATTTTTGTTTGGAAGAGATTGATTTTTCTTTGAGAGAGTACTAAACCATTTTGTATGATTGTCTTTTTAAATATATATAGATGTTTCCAATGAGAGTCTATATTTTTAGAAAATATTAGTATATCATCTATATAGACTAATATGAATCTTGAATATTTTGCAAATATATCGTTCATCATATTTTGAAATTCGCTGGAGCGTTTTTTAACCCAAAGGGCATGACATTCCATTCATAATGTCCAAAAGGAACAGTGAATGCCGTTTTGTATCTATCTTCATTTTTTATTTGTATTTGCCAGAATCCTGATTTCAAGTTAAATTTTGAAAAGATATTTGTTTCTATTAAGCGGTCAATAAGATCTTGTTTATTTGGTACCGGATATCTTATAGATTGCAATACTTTGTTAAGGGGTTTATAGTTTATTACGAGTCTAGGAGCTCCTCTTTCTAATTCTGCTGCATTTTCAACATAAAAGGCAGCACAACTCTATGGTGATTTGGATTGTCTAACAAATAGTACCACAGATAGTAAAATATATAAATAGTACCAAATGTTGCCTATCAAAGCCAGACAAAAGGATTAACAACTTTGTTTCTAACAAATTTTAGAAACACGGTAATAACACCAAAACAGATACAATGGGACAGTATAGATCTAAACAGTTTTTGGAAAATCGAAGAAGCACAAGAGCCAACCCCTAAAGAAGAAGACCAAATAGAAAGCATAACAGAACACCCTGATGGATCTATAGAAATAAACTTTGAAAATATTTGTCAAAAGAACTATATGATTTCTAGACCATCTACCAGCTCTTCACGCAAATCTTTTGATCAGGTTACAAATAAAACATATAATACCGTTCCTACTCATATCTCATACCCAATATATACCAAACAAAAAGAACCTGTAGAACCTGATTACAACCCAACAGAATCAGATTTTGGAAGTCCTCCCAGACAAATAAATACGATAACTATAAAGGACAATTTCATAATAAATAAAGAGTTATTAAAAGACCAAATAATAAAAGATCCTCTGAGCAAATGGTTTTTTAGAAACTTTTCAAAAATCAGAATAAAAAATAATTAAAGAGAAATGGTTTGAAGAAATGCATAATAAACAAACTCATATTCCCCTATTTTTATGGCTAAAAACTCAAAATAATAAACTTTCTATAAACATGATAAAACAAAAGATACAAACTTGGGAAACCTTAAAAAACGAAAAAATAGAATCAATGTTTCCTCCATTCAGATCTATAAAGATTATGGGATCTATTGCGACCCCCCTAAAATCGGAAGCTCAATTTCAAAAAGAAAATCAAAGTACTCAAAAAGACTTATCTCACATAATAGAACAAAATAATTATACAAATACCTATCTTAATCAATTGGGCCAATACTTCGAAATAATAATAATAATAAGCGATAATAGAAAACTAAGACCAATACTTTTAGGACAAACATCAAAAATATTAAACAAAAACCCAGAAAAGTCTACAAAAATAAAAAATCCATTTCACCTGCAAGAGGGCTTGACACCAATTGACACTTCTGCCTCCTTTATTGATGAAATAACAAAAAGAATCCAAGGAAATTTAAAAATAAATGTTCTAACAGAAAATAAAAATAATATTTCAGAAACTCCTTCACAAAATGGTGATAATTCTTCAGAATCTGAGTCACCACAATTTAGCAACGAGAATGAAGAACCCATTCAAATAAATAAATTAAAGAGATACAAAAATCCTAGAACTTCCTATTCCAGACCAACTTATTATAATAAAAACAAAAATTATTATAGGAGGCCAACACCTGTTGATCTCCAATTTGAAGAAAAAATAAACCCTACAAAACATTATAATGGAAATGAAATATACGAATGGAACATAGATGGTCAAACAGATTATCAGATAATGAACACTATATCACAAATGATCGTTTTTGGAAATGCTTGCCACAGATACAACTTATCTGTGGAACATATGACTCTTGCTGTTGCAGGAGGATTTACAGGCCAGCTGTATGGATGGTGGCATAATATGTTAAGTCAATCTGAACGAGATGAAATAATAAAACATGTAAAACTCAATGAAAATGGAGAGTCAGAATTAGATGACAAAGGAAAACCACGACCTGATGGATTTTTAACCCTAATATCTACCATATTTTTACATTTTAATGGTAGAATAGACGAAATGGGCCAAAAGGATAGAGAAATATTAATGAGTCTAAAATGCATCATCCTCATATAGACTAATATGAATCTTGAATATTTTGCAAATATATCGTTCATCATATTTTGAAATTCGCTGGGAGCGTTTTTTAACCCAAAGGGCATGACATTCCATTCATAATGTCCAAAAGGAACAGTGAATGCCGTTTTGTATCTATCTTCATTTTTTATTTGTATTTGCCAGAATCCTGATTTCAAGTCAAATTTTGAAAAGATATTTGCTTCTATTAAGCGGTCAATAAGATCTTGTTTATTTGGTATCGGATATCTTATAAATTGCAATACTTTGTTAAGGGGTTTATAGTTTATTACGAGTATAGGAGCTCCTCTTTCTAATTCTGCTGCATTTTCAACATAAAAGGTAGCACAACTCAATTGTGATTTGGATTGTCTAATTAACCTTTTGTCAAGCAGATCTTGTATTTCTTTTTTACATAATTCTAAAAATCGATGATTCATTTGAATAGGTCTAGCTTTTGTGGGAATTTCTTTTTCTTTGAAATCCGAGACATATGGTAAGTTTACTTGATGGGTTTTTCTGTGCCAAAAGGCATTGGGTATCTCAGAGCAAAATTTTTTTATTAGAGTTTGTTCAAAATGTTTTATTTTGTTTTGTAATTTATTGTTAGAGACATCTTGTTTTATCTTTTGAAATTCATTTTCTTGATTTACTAAATTAAGCTATTTTTCTTTAGATTTAATTAGGTTCATTAATACGTCAACTTGTCCGTATGTAGGGGGTGTTATAAAGTCAAAGAGTAATTCTGTATTTTCTATTTTGCAAAGGATTCCTTCTTGGGTCATTATAAATGGCTGTATTTGATTTAAAAAGGGATTTCCTAGTATAGCTTCTTGTTGTAGATTTGGAACTATTAAAAAAGGGACTGGGATACACGTTTTATTTTTACAAATATAAGAATCTGTGATTTTATATTTAATATTCATTTATTTTCCATTAGCGGTAATTAAAAAAGTGTTGGTGGGTTCGCAAAAGGATATAGGAATTATTCCTTCTTGTAGGCAATTCAGGTCTGCACCTGAGTCTATTAAAGCTACGAACTTTTTGGAAAATTTTTTATTTTTTATTGTTATGACAGTATACCACTTCTGATATTTGTAATGGGTAATTGTGTTGAGGAAATCATTTGTTTGTATTTCTATGTCTAATATTTCAGTGTCAAATAATTTTTCAGGTTCTATTTGAATGTTGTTTGAGGATACCTGTAATTCAGATATTTGTTCTTTTAAGAAGCTAATTTCTTCTTTTAATTGATTAATTTAATGTTGTAAGTCAGATAATGTAATATTAGAAGTATATTCTTTTTTAGGTTCGAGGCTTCCTAGTCAGGTTGTAAAACTCGTAAATTGTGATTTTGTTTTCGTTTTCGAGAAGTAAATCCTTGACCAGCCACTAAAAAATAAAGAATTTAAACCCTTTGATCAGAATAGATAATGGAAATAATTTTGAAACCTTTTGAAGTAAATCACATACTGGGACTATCAAAATGCTTGGGAATATGTCCTACTCATTCAAAATACAAAAGGGTCTCATTCTTGGTTCATTCAATTCTGCCAAAATTTCAATAAACAAATCCCTTATTAGTTCTTTACCCAGTGGTGGCAAATTTATGGCTCAACCTCCGAAATTCTTCCCTTTGAGCAAGTTACCCTCTTTGAAGAATTTATCAACAATAATAAATTCAAAATTGAAGACTTAAATTATCAAAATATGCTGTTCTTTGCCCACACTAAATATCCATGGATTCTTAGATGGAACCATTCAAAGGAAATCCTAGATAGTTTTCCCACATTCTTCAAAAATACCTACGTAAAATGGTGGGATAAATTTGATCAAACTAAAGTTGCTGAATCTTCTTCCGCGAAGAATTCACCTTTAAGGATTTCTCCATCAAATTTTCCAAATCTACCAAAATCATCCAAAACTTATGCTAAGGTTGCTGCTTCGCCTACGGTAACTCCAACAACATCCCCAGCAAAAGTCTCTGCTCAAGATTTCTTGACAGCCATTGAACAAATGCAAAAGATCTCCAAAGAACTCAAAAGCCTCAAAGATACAATGTCCAGCCGTGGATCTATTACTGCCAAATCCTCTTCTTCAAATAGTCCCTTTGAAAACGACGATGACGAAGACGCTGAGCAGTTTTCATTTTAAATACGTACAAAAGTCAAAATGTATAATACAGGTACATTACGTGAAGAACAGGTACCTCCAGCAAAAGAAGAAGTCAACAAGTCAAAAGCAGAAGTAATAATTGTAACTACTATAGTGGTCGTGTCAATATTCTCTAATTATGATATGTCGGTGTGCATGCTTAGGTCCTTTGTCTGTATAGTGATATGTTGCGCATGCACTTAAAAGTCCTTTGTCTGTATATGGTCAGTGCTCTCTTTATGATATGTCGGTGCGCATGCTTAGGTCCTTTGTCTGTATAGTGATATGTTGCGCATGCACTTAAAAGTCCTTTGTCTGTATATGGTCAGTGCTCTCTTTATCTTTAACTATGCTGTCTGTGGAGTGAGTGCGTCTGTCAATAATTCGGCTCAAATCTTATCTCTTTTGGGGGATTCAAAAGGGGTCTATATAAGGAGAACCTCTCCTTCTTCTAAATCAAGTTGGAAACAAATCCCAGACCCATCATCATTTCTGATTATCTTTCGACCAACCTCCTATCAACCAATATCCAACCAATCTCCGACCAACAAATCTCTCCGACTTCTCAGACCAATCCCCGACCAACCTCCGACCAACAAATCTCTCCGACTTCTCCGACCAACCTCCGACCAACAAATTTCATTTCCGACCAATTCAACCATCATCCTCAAACCTCAAAAAGATCCTCAAAGTTAAACCATCTTCCTCAAATCTCAAAAGATCTTCCTCAAATCTCTCAAAAGATCTTCCTCAAAGTGGTATCAGAGCCAAGTTCAGTCAGTCAGTCAGTCTCAAAGTCTTTGTAATATTCAAACGAGGTAATATTTATATATTTTATTGTGTCTTATTTCATATTATACTTTTGTTGTCTTATTTCAGTGTAATATCGTCTGATTTCAAAAAAATTCATATTTCTATATGTTAAAATAATATATATGTTATATGAATGTTTTAATAATACTCAAATTCCATTTTTTCGTTACATATACTTAATTTGTAATATTTATAATCAATTTAAGATATTCAAATATTAAGTTTGATTTTTATGCCTTATGAATCTAATTTTTTTTAATGTTCTTTATTAATTAAATTTACGTACTGATTACATAAATATTTTAAAAAAATCTCTTTAAATAAAAAAAATTAATATTTGAATTGAAAATAGAGAAATTACAAAATTTTTAAATTAGTTTAATTTTATGAATCTAAATTTTTTAATGTTCTTTATTAATTAAACTTATGTATTGATTACATAAACATTTTTAAAAAGTCTCTTTAAATAATAAAAAATTACCATTTGAATTAAGAATAGAGAGATTATGAAATTTACAAGTTAGTTTTATTTTAAATTAATGGATGTGTGTTAGGATTTTGATGAAATCTTTTAATTATTTTTAATAATTACTATTGAAAATTGACTAAAAATTAAAAATGATATATTGGAATCATTTGTTATGATTTTTTATTCTTTTCTTTTTATATAATAACTATAATAAAATTATATGGTTCAATTATCGTAAGGTCTTATTTATTTTTAAATCACTATACGAAAATTGTTATTTAGGAACAACAAATTAAAACGATAATTGGACGTTTTTGAATAAATATGATATTAAATTATTTTAATATCAAAAAATCGTTTCTAAATAGCTATTTTACATGAACTTTGAGAGGAAAGATTTAAGTCTTATGTTGTAAATGGGAAGAATGAAAGCTCGACAACCATGTGTAGATTTCTGCAACTCCTCTTCTTTTTCTTCTCTCACTCGAAACCCTAACTCTATTTCAACCGTACCTATTCTACTTGGGGATAGGCTATGCTCTAGATCTCAAATATAATTTATTTCAATCTCTAATCTCAGGTAATTTTTTCTATCTTGATCTTCTCTTTATTTTTGTTTATATTTTGTTAAGAGAGCCATCGATTTCAAGTCTTTTTTCTCCCTTTATCTTCATATCTATATTTGAATTCTTAGATTTTGTTGATTTTTTTCTTGAATTTCGTAACTCAGCGATTCTTTGGATGAGAAACAATTTATAATCTTCGACAAAAGAGTGAAGAAAGGTTTCTTATCATCAAACCCTAAAAATCGAAGGTTGTTCGCCTATCATCTCTATTTGTCACTGATTCTGGATCTATGTATGTCTTCAATCACTAACTCTATCCCATTAATGGTGTCTGCAAGTTCGTCTTTCAATCTATGAAATTTGTCATTTTGTTTTTTTTTTCCTACCCACTGAAGGTAAATTGCTTTTGAAAAAAAAAATCTTGAATGAACTTGTTTTTCTTGAACCATTTATATTTCAATGCATTTTATTTTTTATTCTCTGTTATAGATTGGCATGATATCATTATAGCTCATCTAATTGTTTCCAACTACTAAAGAAATTATTTTTTCTTACAATAACACATTTGGTTACATTTATTATTCTAAATTCTGAACTTGATATTGCTTATTTGTTTATATATTTTGCAAATACAAGAATTAACTCTAGATGTTTGAAATGATGAACTTAAAATCAAGAGTAGATATGGTTGAATACAATAAGAATTGGGTGTCGATTTTTCACCTTCGACAAGTCTCTGCAGACACTAGGGTTGCCTATATTGGATCCAAATTATAGCAAGACATAACTCTTCCATTCCACAGAACAATTTGTCTACATTTTTTAAATAACCATGCTCCATTAGTTTATATGATAAAAGATAACAATGGGGGTAAAAATGTTGCTTTGTTGACATTTGCATCACAATACATACCAGAGAAGTTTAATACAGTTTATTGGAAATAACTCGAATTTCAATAATTTAAGTAGTGTATTCACTTCAATTTTTGAAAAATCTGTAACTGGTTATTCTTTGTAATGTATTTGAACTTTTTTGAATCATAAAGACCATTTCAAGTACCATAGACATATTTGCTTTCAATGTTTGTTATAGTTAAAAGTTTATTGGGCATTATGGTGTGCTTATTGGAATGTAACATAAGCTTCAAATCATAATATACGATCTGATATATTAAGCAATAAGGCTTGGGTCGTGTTTGATACAAGTTTTTATTTTTCAATGTTTTTTTATGTTATATATTGGGTATTTCTTGACATGGTCCCTCTACTGTCGATTGTGAGTATGCAACAAATATTTTTTTCTCCAAGTTACATGTAAATGCAAATGACATATGGTCTAAACAATATTTACTAATCAAGGATTACTGACGGATGTCAACCTTATCTAAAAAGATAAACATTTGATGAATAAAAATAATGTCCTTCCACTACAATAAACCCAGGAGCTCTGTCAAAACCATCTGTGGACACGGGATTTTCAATGTTTTAAAAACATCCCTCCACTTTGGGGTGTTTTGGAGTCGTCACCATTCAAATTGGTAAAATGGTGTGAATGGTCACCCGACGTCACATTTTTCAAAAAATCATACATTTTGTATGTTTGATGACTCTCGTTGGATAATGCACGTGGTCCAACCTTTGATTCAAGGTAAGGGAGTCCATTTATGGAGTAGGGAAGGTGTTAGGCACCCTACTCCACCCACACAATGTGGTAACCTCGGATTCAATTTTCTTAAAATAAAAATAAAATAAAATCGAAGAAAAATTCGATGTGTGCCCTTAAGTGTGAGGGACTTTCAATATTGGTTTCAATCATTAAAGGCACCCTTATGAAGAAGGGCCCTTTGGTAATTTAACCCATGGTAGTGTGTGTAAATGTGTATGAAAGGGGAGAGTTGAAGAAGGGGTTAGAGGGGATGGTCCTTTTTCAAACCCACCTTGTCCTTGAGTTGATCTTCAAATATGTCTTCCTTTGAGTTGACTTGGACTTGCTTGAGGTTGTAGAAGATTGAGTTGAGTTCAGAGTGTGGTGTTGAGAGTGGAGAGTTGATGGTTGAGAGTAGTAAGGTGAATTGAGGGAGAATTGTTGAGAGATTGATTCTTTTCTTTTGTTAGTTCTTTTGAGAGTTCTTTGTTGGATTTTTCATTAGTTATTGAGAGTTGAGAATGGAGTGATTTTTATAGAGGTTGGAAAGGTATTTAAGGGTATAATAGGGTGAGGAATTAGAATAAAGGATAATGGCATGGGTTTGAGAGAAGAGGGGTATGAAATTTGATATGAAAATGATGGTAGTTTTGTAATGAAGGAAATGGGTTGTGTTTTAACCCAAATAGTTTGGATCTTACCCAAATCCATTTGAATAGAGTGTTTGGTGGGGTGAGATGAGTGATGGTGGTGTAAAGGAGTTGTTTGGAGAAGGAGTGTTGAGATGGTTGAAAAGGTAAGGTGTTTGATTTGGGGGATGGGTAGTGATTGGTTTGATTTTGAGAGGATAGAAGGGATGATGACATGTGACAAATGGAGAGATGAAGAGATTGGTTGTGATGGTGGTTGGTTGATTAGAGAGAAGAGTATGGGGGTGATGGTGGGAGGTATGTGTTGAGGTGATTTTGTGGGAGTGTTTTAAGGGAAAGTGATGGATGGAGGTATGGGAGATATGGGTTGTGATGTAGGTGGTTGATAGTGTTAGAGAATGGGGAATAGGTTAGAGTGTGTAGGGTATGGGTTGTGATGTTGGTTGTTGATGATGAGAAGATGGGGAGTAGGGATGGGTTGTGATGTTAGTAGTTGATGATGAGAGGATGGGGAATATGTTAGGTTAGGGTTAGGGGGTTATGGGTTGAGTTGATTTTTGGAGGGAAGTGATGAATTGGTTGATTAGATGAGGGAGGTAGAAGGGTGTGATGACATGTGTCATTTTTTGTATTGAGTTGGTGATTGGTTTGATGAGATTGATAGGCTGGATTGGGTTTGGGTATTGAATTGGGCTTAGGTTATGAGTTGGGCTTAAGTTGGATTGGGTTTATAATGGATTGGGTTTTGGGATGGATTGGATTTATGATGGATTGGGTTTAGGTAGAATAGTATTGGGTTGAATTTAAGGATGTAGGAGAGTGGTGAGTTGTGTGGGTCCATGAGCCACGTGAGTGGCCTCGGACATTTATTAATGGGAAATGTATTGGGTTTTTGGGGCTTTGGGCTTTAAAGCCCATTCCGATTTTTCAATTTTTTTGGGGCATTTTGCGTCGAGGACCCGCTCAAATTTGGGTGTCTACACCATCTTTAGAAGGAGAAACTCTTTTATTACAAAGTAACATATATAAGTCAAATAAATTAGTTCCCAAAAGAATTTCTTGGAATGATGTCCAGTTACCATCAACATAGAACTTAGCAGGAGAAGGACAATCACAAATACCAGAAAATAAGGAACCAGAATCAATAATCCAATATCTAGATGGAAATACCTAAACAATAAAAGAAAAAACCTTTTGAACGTTTAAGACAAACAGAACAAAAAAAAACACCTACGTGTTACAAGTGTGGAAAAATAGGGCATTATAAAAACCAATGTAAAGTAAAACAAAAAATAAATGAATTAGAAATAGATGAAGATTTAAAAGAACAATTGACAAACTTAATGATAAACTCTGATTACACTAGCAGCAGCCAAGAGGATAATGTAAGAGATGAAATCCAAGATTCCAGTGAACCAGAAGAAACGAAAAAATCTCTTCAATTTTGTAATACAACCTGTAGGTGCAAATCAATAAATACTCTGACAAGAGATCAAAAAGTACTATTCGACTATATAGCCAAATATAAGACCCAGAATTACAAAATGGGTATTTATTACAATTAAGAGAAACAATAAAAAAGAATGAAACAAAAGAAAAAATTTTCCAAGGATACAATCTCTAAGAAATATTTAAAAGATTTAAAACACTAGAAAATGAAGTAACAGTTAAAGATTTACAAAGAGAAGTAAATCAAATAAAAAAAGAAATCAAAATGTTGCACATAATCAATAAAGGACAACAAGAACAAATAGATCTATTAAATTTTAATAAGCTAAAACAGAAAGAAGTAATAGAAGAGGAAGAACAAACAGAAGAAAACTTTATCCAAATAATTAACAAAATCCAATTTTAAAAATGGTTTGTCAATATACAATTAGTAATAAATAAAGAATTTATGGTAACAATTGTTGCTTTAATAGACTCAGGAGCAGATTTAAATTGCATACAAGAAGGGATAATTCCAACAAAGTATTTCGAGAAAACTACAGAAGGAATATCAACTGCAGATAGTTCAAGCTTAAAAATAAAATACAAACTCTCCAATGTTCATGTTTGCAATCAAGGAATTTGTATAAACACTCATTTTATCCTAGTAAAAAACTTAACCAAATTTGTAATTCTAGGAACACCCTTTTTAGCATTAATCCAACCCTTTACAGTAGATTCAAAAGGAATAAAATGTAAACTATTAGATCAAGAAGTACAATTCGCGTTCATAGAAGAACCTCAAGATAAAGAGCTAGATATAATAAAAGGTAAAGTTATTACAAGAACAATCAACTTGATAAATAAAAAGAAAAAACAAGTAAAGTTTTTAAAACAAGAGGTAAATCTTTTAAAAACCCAAGAACAATTAGACAGTCCTGCGTTAAAAATTAAATTTCAAAATTTAAAAAAAATCTTGAGAAGGAAGTGTGCTCTAGTTTACCTAATGCCTTCTAGCATAGGAAACAACATGAACTTACTTTACCATACGAACCAGACTTCATTGAAAGAGAAATCAAAACTAAAGCAAGACCTATTTAAATGAAAAAAGAGGATTTAGAATACTGCAAAAGGGAAATACAAGATCTGTTAAACAAAAAACTAATAAGACTAAGTAATTCCTCCTGAAGTTGTCCTGCATTCTATGTTCGAAAACATTCAGAAATAGAAAGAGGAGCACCCAGATTAGTAATAAATTACAAGCTTCTAAACAAGACGCTTAGATGGATAAGGTATCCTATACCCAATAAAAAAGACTTGTTAAATAGATTATATAAAGCCACTATTTTCTCAAAATTTGACATGAAATCAGGTTTTTGACAAATAAAGATAGCAAATCAAGATAAGTACAAGACAACTTTTACAGTACCATTCGGACACTATGAATGGAATGTAATGTCATTTGGATTAAAGAATGCACCCAGCGAATTTCAAAGAATTATGAATGATATTTTCAACCAATTTTCAAAATTTATTATAGTATACATAGATGACGTCCTTGTATACTCAAAATCAATAGAACAACATTGGAAGCATTTAGATGCCTTTATTAATACTATAAAATTTAATGGATTAGTAATATCAGTCCAAAAATAGTTTTGTTCCAAACCCAAATTAAGTTCTTAGGACACAATATCAAGGATGAAACAATAATTCCAATAGAAAGGTCATTACAATCCGCAAACAAATTTCCTGATGAAATAAAAAACAAAAAATAATTACAAAGATTCCTAGGAAGCTTAAACTATATAAGAGACTTCTACCACAATCTTCACATTATAGCAAAACCTTTATTTTAGAGATTAAGAAAGAAAGCTCCAGAATGGACTAAAGAACACACCGAACCTGTCAAGCAATTAAAGTTAAGATTACAAGAAATACCTTGTTTAAATATTCCAAATCCCAATTACTAAAGATAGTAGAAACTGACGCAAATGATATAGGATATGGAGGAATATTAAAACAAGAGACAAACAAAAAACAAGAATAATTAGTAAGATATACTTCAGAAATTTGGAATCCTACGCAACAAAAGTATTCTACAGTCAAAAAGGAGATTTTATCCATTGTTTTATGTATTTCCAAATTTCAGGATGATTTACTCAACCAAGAATTTATTTTAAGAATAGATTGTAAATCAGCAAAATTTATTTTAGAAAAAGATGTCAAAAATATTACTTCAAAACATATTTTTGCTCGATGGCAAGTCATATTATCTATTTTTTATTTCAAAATAGAATATATAAAAGGAGAAGTTAACTCTATACCAGATTTTCTTACCAGAGAATTTTTACAGGGTAAACAAGATGAGTGAAAATCCAATAAAACCTAAATCCAAGAGTTCTTATGCCATGGCAACAGGCACACCACCTAAAATAACTCCAATAAACCCCCTTCAATTTGGCTACCCTAGTAATCTGTCTAACAAGTTCCAAGTTTTAGGAACAACAAGTCCAATAAAATCTTACTCCCAAACAGTGACAACTTCTTCAAGTCAAGAACAAGAACCCACATCTCCTTTCTCCTTAAGACCACAATACATATACAAGTCTAACCTAAACCCAATTATGACAATAGAACCCGAATTGGAAAAATCTTGCCCAGTCAATTTTCATCAAACCAAATCATTTTATCTTATCAATCCACACTAAAACCTAAAAATTCTATGAGTTCATTCTCGTAGATTCAGACTCTGCACTCATCACCCATACTCCAGATAAAAATGATCCTAGTAGAATTTCCATTCAAAATGTCAAATCCTAAAAATCCTTACCCTCACTACTTGGGGACAAAATCCCAATACCATGAAAAGACTGTCCCAACCTTTCAATCCTCAATATTACAATTACTGGGACTACCAGAAGGCTTGGTTCAATACTTTCACCTTCCAAAATGATCAATATAACCATTCCTGATTTTTCTTATTCAATGACCAAATCAAGATACAGTTCCCAAATTGGTTTGCAGAATAGTGGAATCAATATGGACCCATACCAGCCATTCTCCCTACACCAGTACATGAAGGATTCCAATATTTCATCCAAAATTTCATGGCTCAAGAGCACCTAAGTCAGACTCCAAATCTTTTAACCTTTTTTTCACAATTTTCCCTAGCATGGATCTGCTGTTGGGAATATTGTACAGGTTCAATATCTCAATTTCATCCAATTCCAGCATTCTCAAGAAAATTTAAAGTCAAATGGTGGGCAAATCTGATATTCGATAAAGCCACTAAAGCAGGAGTTACAGCATGGTTGCATAGTCATCCTCAACAATTAAGAATATTTGCACCAAGTTCCTCAGAGTTTTCACTCTCCAAGTCACAGTTATTACAATCTAAGTTGGCAGGAGCATCTTCAAAGGTAGAAATGCCAAACACTTACTTGAAGTACTATCTCAAGTTGATGAAGATGAAGACCCATTTGAAGACTTCACTCCTCTTAACGAAGATGATTGTGAAGGAATACTTCCTCCATGCCATTATCCAAATATATGAAGTCAAGAAAAGTCCAGTCAAAGTTCAAGAATGAAATCAAGAAATATCAAGTCAATAAATAGAGTATCCAAGAATAATCTAAAATAGAAATAATAAAATATTACTATCTCTAGTGGGAAACCACCCAAAGGCAGCCGCCCATGTGCTGTTAGAGATAAAAAGAATATCTAAATAATATCTTCTTTGGAACCTGATAGCCACCTGTCCAAAATTTTACCCATCAACCTGTCCATCTATTTCAAATCACCCAATTTTATTTTCTCAAAAGTCGCATCTGATATCCTTATCTCTTTAAAAGCAGACCCCATTATTAAAAAGTAAACTCCACTATAATCCTTATCCCCTCAAAAGCAAACCCCATTATCAAGTTTCAAAAAAGAAAAAGACAAGTGTCAAAATCCCTATTCGGACTCCAAATAACTTGTTTCAAGTCCGAGCTCTATAAAAGAAAATGAAAACTTCATTTGCAAACATCCGGAGAAAAAACCTTCAAAACGAAGAAAACCCTTAAATTTCGATTCACCAATCAAACCTCTTAGCCAACTTACCTTCCAGCCAATCATTCAGCCAATCTCTTTCTATCATCAATGATCCATAAAAGAAACTATTTATGTAATCTTTTAATATTTTAATATTTTAATATTTTGATATTTTGTATTAAGTTGTTATTTTACTTTGGTGTACTTTGTAAACAAGTTTGTTATAAACTATATTGTTTTACTTATGCCTCGTTATAATTTTAATATAGAAAAAAGGTATAAATTATTAAGAATATATTTTGAAGAATTACTTGTTAAAGAATTATCTTATTTAAGAGAAAACAAACCAAGAGACAAAGAATACTGGGAAAACCATCAAAAATTGGTAGAAATCAGAGAAGAATATTTCATAATGTCCAGATTAAGATTTGAACAAAGGAACCCCTAAATTAACGTCTTACCAGCCCAAGACAGAGTAAGATTTAGATTTATCGGACCACATAATTAAATCTAGACTGTTAAATCTGTTTTGAATTTACTTTTATACTTAAGATCCTGGAGAAAGTGGTATCAGAGCCATAGTGGAAGAGACAAAAGACATCTTAATTTTACAGATTCCTTATTAGGTTTAATAGAATCAAGTCTTTGTGATAGACCAATATACTTTGACAGTTTTCCTAATTTTACAGTGGCTCTATCAGATCCAGGAATAATGAAAGTTTTAAGCCTTAACATACAAATGGCATTTCATTCCATTCATAGTGTTCGAATGGTACTGTGAAAGCTGTCTTGTACCTATCTTGATTTGCTATCTTTATTTGCCAAAAATCTGATTTCATGTCAAATTTTGAGAAAATAGTGGCTTCATATAATTTATTTAACAAGTCTTTTTTATTGGGTATAGGATACCTTATCCATCTTAGCGTCTTGTTTAGAAGCTTGTAATTTATTACTTTTGTCAATTGTTCTTTTAAATCTTCATCTATTTCTAATTCATTTATTTTTTGCTTTACTTTACATTGGTTTTTATAATGCCCTATTTTTCACTTGATATAGAATGTTACCATTATTTTTAAGCTTGAACCATCTGCAGTTGATATTCCTTCTGTAGTTTTCTCGAAATACTTTATTAGGATTATCCCTTCTTGTATGCAATTTAAATCTGCTCATGAGTCTATTAAAGCAACAATTGTTACCATAAATTCTTTATTTATTACAATTAAGAGAAAATATAAAAAATGAGAAAACAAAAGAAAAAAATTTCCAATGATACAATCTCCAAGAAATATTTAAAAAATTTAAAACACCAGAAAAGGAAGTAACAGTTCAAGATTTACAAAGAGAAGTAATCAAATAAAAGAAGAAATCAAAAGGTTGTACATAATCAATAAAGGACAACAAGAACAAATAGATCTATTAAATTTTAATAAGCTAAAACAGGAAGAAGTAATAGAAGAGAAAGAACAATCAGAAGAAAACTTTATCTAAATAATTAACAAAATCCAATTCCAAAAATGGTTTGTCAATATACAGTTAGTAATAAATAAAGCATTTATGGTAATAATTGTTGCTTTAATAGACTCAGGAGCAGATTGACTTGTAAATCCGTGATAAAGACTCCAAACATAACTGATCCCATGTTTAACATCCAACTGAACATACCATCAAAAGCCTACAAAAAGCGACAAAGTGATATAAAATATTTTGACCATTATTGACTTTTTTCCTAGTAATCGTTGCAACTTGATGTGTAAATGGTAGAGATAGAGATTAAATTATGAACTTGAGTAAGTCGAATTCGTTCCACAAGGACAGTCAGGATTCACTTAAACTTCGAATTGAAAAATAAAATAAAATTTAAAAATAGATTGGTTAAAAACAAAACAGGCCTGTAGTATCATAGAGATGAAACTTAATATGTAAATGAATTTAAAGCATGAAATAGAGATTGAAGATATAAAAAAGAAGGCTTGGAGAGTTCAATTCAGTCACTACAAATCATCCATAATTTCCATTAATTCTAAGTATTACTCAATCCATGTAGCAAGTCATTGCTCATGGATCGGAGGGTGGAACAATTTAAGCATTGAGTGTAACCAAAGATTATTCATAAAAATCCTGATTTAATTGAGATTGCCTAATTTATACCTCAATTTTACACAGAGCATAGCCATTCTTGAACTTATCTAAGCAATGACTATCAAAGCTTGAATCAGAAATATAAATTAGGTAAGCTAACTATAAAAGAATTTTCAGAATGATTAACATGTAAAGCAAAAATATTGAATTAAAACTACATTAGAGAGATAAACTTACTCGGGCATTATTGACCTCTCTAAAGAGAGTCTAACCACTCATTGCAAGGTTCATAGTTGTAGCAATAACAAAAGTAAGAAGATAATAGGTGAAGAAAATGATGTCAAATGAAGCTGCATTTTTTATTTCTACTTTTAATGGACTCTCAAACGAGTTACAAAAAGAATTAAAGGATGAAAAATCAACAAAATCACTCTTGATGCTCTCACTATCATCAAAAGTTCTCTTAAAGAACAAAGGGATTACATAATCACAAAGATTTATAGAAAGAAAATGAAAAAATTCAGGGACCCCTTCATTTGGAACAACTATTTAATTTATAGCATTCGTAACTGGGTTGTCGGGTCAGTTTGTTGCTTGATTCGATTCGAAAGGATCATTCAGTTACAATGACCGAATCATTTGAAATTTTCAGTATAAATCTTGAGGCCAAATTCCTCGAGATCACCGCGACGCACTAGGGTGATGCCACCACGCAGTGACGTGACATCGAATTTTTTTGAGATTTTGCTGGATGCTTTCTTTTTTGGTTGCACATTGTAATAAAACTTGTTATATAACTTATTGATTTTCGAATGCACCTTATTTACCTGTAATTAACAAGAAATTCTCATTTGCTTCATTAATTTTGAATTTTAATATAATTTACTATCATTTATATGAACTAACATTTATATGTTGATAATATTGATGGAATTACGGTACCAAAATCGAATTATTGGGACCTTATCACCTAGTAACTTACAATTACACTTTTTTTACATCAATAACTTTTACAATACTTCTTCATCATTTTTAATCATTATGACCTTCGTAATTAATTTATTGTCTTTAACAATCTTCATATGAGGGCTACAGTCACCTTTTGTCCTCTTATGCGTCATCAACATTTCACGGAAAAATTAGGGTTCGAGCTATTTAATGATGATGTGTCATATCATAAACCTAATTTTGAGACGATATCTCACAACCCAAAAAAGATTGTGGTGCCATATATGGTTGTTTTATTCATTTATGATTATGTCATTCCATCTCTTTGTCACTATTCAAAATATTCTTGATTTTGTGTTTATCTCTGTTTTAGCATATTGTTAAGGCACCATGTGTTGGATTTGTCAATACTGGTCAGCGGATTTTTGATAATGGTATACTCTTTAGTATTAAGGTATTCTCTTCTCATATCATTAATAATGAAATGAGCTAAAAGTTCACCTTTGGTTAAAACATAAATACCCTGAAGATTATCATCAACGGTTGTAATTCATTCATATTAACAAATGTGATACTAATCTTTTGATGAGTAAAGCAACTTAGGTGCTTATTTCTTCATATACACATGGATATGTTCTTTTTCCTATTTTTACTTTCAAACCTTGCGATTGTTTATGCAATTAAGGGTTAAATTTTACATTACTCATTGTCATCATCACATAGACTTTATTCCAAGTATTTTAGTCCAGAACATGAATTTTTTTTTCTACTCAACATTATCTAGTATTCATCTTTTATCAAGGATTCAAGGCATATCCATTATTTATATGTGTTTTTTTTTTTTTAATTATTGATTACATTTCTCTTCAAAATAGTCAGAGATAACAGTCCATCAAACAAAAATATGTAGCAAAAAACTTGAGAGTAAGTATAGGCCATGCTTAGCATTTCATGTTTTTCTTCCAATAAATATGTTATATTTGATCATTCTCTATAATAATAATGGGTTCAAGGGTTTTTACAGATTACTACTATATGTGGGTGGGTCATGGAGTCATATCTTGTTGTGTAATCTATATATATATATAGATAAAATTATTTAATTTTGAGTTTACTAGTGACAACTCTTTTTCTTTAGCTTTAATTTTGTTTACTGGCCTTTATCTTTAAATTACGGTGTTGTAATTGTATAATGTGTTTGAATTTTTATTCATTTCTTATCCAGGTATTTTGTTTTTTGGGTAGAAGAATGCATTGGTGAGTTTCAAATCCCTCTTGTTTTGTGAAAACATTTAGTTTTACAATACAATCTTATTAATATTTCAATATAACCTCTAAAATACCTTATAATTTATACAATCCATCCTATAAACATGTCTATAGGTTTCAATTTGAGAATCATAGGTTTATTTGTAACTGTTGTGACCTAGTTTGATTAATTCTTATTTATCCTAAGGTGGTGATGTTCTACGACAATGTTTTTAAAATAAATAATATTAAAATTAACATCCTAAAAATCCACATAGTAGATTCTACAATCTAATTCTCAATGTACTTTTTTTTTCTTATGTTGCTAAGTACAATATTAGGTCAAATTTTGGCCCATATTTTTTAATTATGTTATTAGAAATGTTATTATAGTCTTTTTTAAGTTTCAAAGTAGTCACTGTGTTATAATTTTATACCAGGAGATCACTATTATTCTTTTTTGTTTATTATTTTCACTCGTTTTATGTGAAAGGTGAAAAGCATGGTAGGGTTTCTTACTTTTCAAATCTTTTTATCGGTAATGTAATTTCAAATTCTTAATTTTTTTTATTTGATTTAATTCAATCTAGTCTTTTTTTTTATTTATAAATTTTAGTCTGAAACCCTAATACTGTTTACACAATTGGATTCTAAATCTTGTGTTCAAGCAATGATCAACAATCTCAATATTTTTGTGTTTTAGTTTAATTTATTGATTGCTAGATTTATTTATTTTAAGATTTTTATTTGGTTGCTAGAAATGCAAGGATTTAGGTTTTTTGTTACTATTAGGTATTGGTTTGAAGATGCAATTGTGATTATGTTGTAAATTTCATTGGAATGGCTGAAGTTAGAAACTATTTTAAAATGTAATGTGAAGAATCAATAAAAATTGGTCAAGATTTTTAAATACTGATGTGATTATGATGTATTCTGTTTAAGAAATCATAAATTTTTATAGGGTATGTGATTAAAGATTTATTAGACGTATAGGAAGTTTTTCTTGAGATTTTACAAGCATAATATCTACTTTTATGAGATTTTATTGATAGTCTTTTAAACCATCTTACAAGATAAAAAACTGTATGATTTTCTATATTCAAGTCAAAGTTAATTGATAGTTGTGAGGTATATTTCACATTTTTTGTTTGTCTAAATATCCCTATATTTTATTATTGTTTGGTTGTCAAGTTATTGATATTTTTTGGTTATGTGAGCTTTCATTCACACTTGCATCCATGCACATGCTGAGCACAATTACTTTTACAAAAGAAGCCATTATGTTTATGATTGCTCACTCTAGACCTTTTTTTATTGCACCATTTGACTCATATTCTCTTTTTAGGCTGTTCTTGCGATGATATCTTCTCCTACTGCAATGACTCTCTCCATGATCGATGCTGGTGGTGAAACTATAATACCTGCAATAACTACATCTCAAGTGTGACTCATCACTTTTTGAGTGAAAACCAATTAGACTTCACACTTTCTCAAGCTTTCAACTAGAATTTTTTTTTGCTTGGTCTATTTCTAGAAAATTACTTTTTGCAAATTTTCTTAGTATAAACATATGATTACATGAAGAGCCTTATTAGAATAGGATTCATGTTAAATTTATTGCAAGTTAACTTCTATATTCGAGGACCCCACGAAGCTGGAAAGGTTTATAGTAAGATGTTTAAAGATAAAGTGGACAAGCAATGGAAGTTCACATACTTGATTGTTGAGATTATATAGCCTTTACAAGCGCAATTGATGCTGGAATCTTATGTCCCAACTTAAGATTGTAGAGAATGAGACCCATAAGGAAAAGCTTGATGAGATAGAGTTCTCTCTCATAATATAAAAAACAAGATCAATATGATTTCTCTTCAAATATTGACCGGCTCTATACCTTCAGATGCAACAAAGATGACGAACACACGGGTCCAACATAATTTAATTAAATCTTATGTTAGTTTACTCTCATCCTTTGCTTTGGTTTGATTAGTGTCACAATTTATGTTATTTCGTCAATCTTATAACCTCATACTATTTATCACCATGTAGTTTGTGATGAAGAACTTGAAGTGCCTCCAAGATGCAAAGCTGATACACCTTACCTAAGTATTGTTGGAAAGTTATGAGCTCATACTAAGAGCATCTTGTGATCGGTTCAGGAAACTTTAGCTGCGTACAACTCTCAAATTCTTGTTTTCCTCTGAGCTGTTTCAGATGCTACAAGCCCAAGGATGCAAAATTAGATGGGTTGACAAGGCGTTGATTTTGGTTTAGAATTTGCATCAAGAGACCAAGTTCTATGTGTAACATGTATGTTTGTTATTATACGACATTTTGTAATTTTGATGGTGAAATGCTTGGTAATTTTGTAAATTATAACTCATTGTAAATTTTTTTTTTTGTATAAATGAATGTGATAGAGAATCTCGATGTTCTCTATTTGGGTCTATTTTGTGTATTAATTTTATTTTTAAGTTTAGTATCAGTTTATGACCAGTTTAGATATCAATTTGTAACCGATGCCTAAAGTCTCAAACTTAAGACATCAGTCTTATAGATATCGAATTTTAAATCGATGTTTAAGGTATTTTTTTGTGTTAGTATCTTTTGATTTATAAATGCAAAATTGGAATGATTTTCAGCCGTTCCAAATTTTGCGTTTTTGATGATTTTTAGCCATTCCAAATCCTAAGATCTAGAACGGCTTACAACCGTTTAATTTCATTAACAACGTCTCGATCAGAGACGGTTTGTCAACCGTTTGAAACTGGCTTAGGAACGATTATAAACCGTTCATAATTTCCATTTTTGTTGTAGTGTATTTATCATTTTTTCAATTATTGTTGTTATTGTTTTCTTCTTATATGTTTATCAATTAACGTTATTGAATTAAAAAAAAAATGAACTCTTGAAAGGATCTTCTTCGAAAGAAGTTCATATTTAATTACTGAATAATTTGAGAATTTCAATATTTGAATAATAAAAATTCTGCTTTGAATTCAAGTTTTTTAGATGATGGAGCAGTATGTTTTAATAATTTTTTTTTTAACTATATGATATGTAATTAAATATCCATGGACAAACAATCATCGATCTGAAATGGATTGAGTGTCGGTTAAGTTTGAAGTTCCAAAAATAATTAATCATATATTCATCCATGACCCTTACAAAAAATGGTATTCTTGAAAATAAGTAAAAATAATTATTAATTTTTCTTTATCTTAATCGTTCGTTAGATAAAGATTCATATCTATCATAAGAAAAATTCATTTTAAATAGGATTTAGAAAAGTAAGTGACTTGAGAAATATTTCAATAGTATGAAGAGTCATGTTCTGTATGAAATTTTATTAACAAGGAAAAAAATATTTTGTTATTTTCACCAACATACGACATTTGATGTGTTCACTTGAAAATGTGTCAATCTGGTACTAACTCTAAGATATTTAGATTTTGATTTGTAAAAAAATTATTTGCTGAATGATATAAAGATAGATATTAGTATAATTAATTTGATTTTATATGTACACAACCACCGTAACTGATTGTGTTTTAGAGGAAAATATCAAATTCTTTGTATTAGTCAAACAACAAATTATATCCAAGAGGAAAAAGAAATCTAAGTTATCTTTTTAATTTCATCAATCTTTTTTGCTGATTTATCTGTTAGAGTTGGCCTGAATAAAATATAGAGGCAAATACTTATTATGTCAACATAAAGTAGACCATTGATTGAGTAAGATCAATATATAGAAATTGGGTGTAAAATATATATATCTATATTTATTATAATGAGAGGAGGCTGGGTTGAAAAATAAAAAATGCAAAAATTTAAATTTAAAGTTGGTATAATCAATGTCATTTTGGTAAAAATAAAAAATATTTACTATTATAATAAGATAAAGTTAAGTTGAAGAGTCAAAAGTGGTAAATGCTATCACAAATACCCAAAATCACATTGGTTAGTTTTTGAAATTACAAAAAAAGAGTTATGATTCAATACAAATAGTGTTTACGTGGCAAAATTTGGTTAATTTTGAAAACACATTGGTCTCTTTGTAGTAACGTGCTTTTTGAGTCCGAAGATTACCATCATGTAGGTTTGGAATAGCCACCATTTATTTTTGAAAAAGAGTGTAAATAGCCATCAAAATAATAATTTGATAAAAATACTGATTTTTTACAAAATAGTGACTCTCGTACGGATGAGGACATTGATATACCTAAGATCTAGGTAAGGGTTTAGATAGAGATCGAGGAAGGTGTTAGGCACCTCTTCCTCTCCACCAAAAAGTGGTAATTTTAGAATTATGATGATTTTTTAGAGAAATTAAAGAAAAGAGAAAATTGAGTAAACGATGATTTTGTACCCTCAAATGTGAGGGACTTTGATGTTGGTCGAGATTATGAGGATCACCTCATTGAAAAAGGTATCCAATCCTTGTCTTGCTTGAGAATACAACTTTTGAAGAGTGTTGGCTCTTGTACTTATGGAAATACTCTCATAGGATGAGAAGGTTCAATTATCTATGACCTCAAAATGATTTGAGTGGTGGGTGCACAAAATGTTCGAAGTTTAAAACAAGTTTTCTTTTGAAAATGACTATAAACTTTACACTTTCGATCAAACTGAAGTTCGATTTATCAAACGTAGGGAATGGCATTCATTGTATCCTATGACCTTCTAAAACTAAAATTAGGGAATTGGGCGGGGGGGGGGGGGGGGGGGAAGAGAGATAGGAGAGGTGAAAAATGAGAAATTAAAATGAAAATTATATTCTAAAACCCACCTTGAAACTTTTACTTTATTTTTTTCTTCTTCGTAGGTCCTTGTTCTTTTTCTTAATCTTCGAAGGGTTGTTTCTTGACTTTGAATTCTTGTGTAGAGAAATTGAGTTTTGAATTGCTTGTAGTGTGAAGCTTTGAGCTTCATGGGCCTTAAGGTGGAGAGTTATAGGGATTGAAATTGTGAGTTGAAGGATTTTTAGAGAGATTTGAGAGATGAGAGATTGAGACTTGAGGATTTCGAAGCTTGAAAAAAGATATTCAAACATGATTTTTTTCAACGAGTGAAAGGTGTTTTTGTAAGGGTTGAGGGTTACTTTTAAGATTAGATTTAGATTGCATTTGAATTGGCTTAGGTTTAGGAGTTGAACTTGATTTAGTAAGGGGTTTGGGGTGACTTAAGGATGGTGGATTTTAAATGGGCTTAGGACTCAATTTTAGGTTCGGGTTAAAATGATGATGGGTTAAGAAGGTGGTTGGATTTAGATGATGAATTAGTCCTACGATAGGCTATTGGAAGTTCTAAGACTTTTAATTTGAACAAAAAGATTGATATGTTAAATATTTAGGCCCCTAGGCCCATTGGCAATTTGTTTATATATATTACAAAAATGCATTTTTATGGACCCTTTCCAAGTGGGGCCTCTTCAAATTGGGCTGTCTACACTCCTAACACAATCTGTGCACACAACCCTATGTGTTTGAACTCTAAACCAAAAGTGTCACATGGACATCGTTCATTCTATAGGAACACAACGCCGTTTTGGATCACAACTCTGGTAAAAATATAATTTTTTAATAACGAATCTTCAAAATAGAAAATATTTTGATGAGTAGCAGTGGTTCGACAACAAAATTTGGATTCTAGAAATTCCCCCATTTAAACCATTTGAACTTATGTGATCAAGGTCATTTTGATGTAAAACTTAGAAAATTGCAACAATATGTCACGTTGGTTAGTTTTCATAATTATAATAATATTCATGCAATCTTCAAAATGATTGTGTGATCAGATTTCCCAAATTCTTGTTCCAAGAATTATTTCCCCTTTTAGGTATAAAGTTGACATGAAATATAAGGATTTGGTAACTTTTTGTTTGATTTTTAATTAAGTTGTGCTTACAAGCTAAAGTATTTTTTCGACTTTTCAGATTTTATTGGCAAAGTTAATTTTTCTTAAAAGTTTTTAAATCAAAATCCATAAATCTCACTATGTTAAAAATCGTAGAATCCAAAATTTCAAAGTTTCATCGAGATTCAACTTAAAATTTTAGGTCATTACAAAAATATTTCTTTAATTTTCCTACTCAACTGCTATGCATGGCTGAATTTTTTATTTCCTCGATTTTCTTCATAGATTTCATTTTCTTAAAAGTATCTAAATCAAAATCCATAAATCTCACTATGTTAAAAATCCTATAATCCAAATTTTCAAAGTTTCATTGAGATACAACTTAAAATTTTAGGTCATTACAAAAATATTTCTTTAATTTTCCTACTCAACAACTATGGATGATTGAATTTTTTATGCCCTCGATTTTCGTCACAGTTTTCTTAAACTGAGAAGAGTATTTTCCTCCTTGGACTGTTTATTTTAAATTAGATAAATGGTTCGATGATAGCAATGGGGTTATTAGTAGGTGGGTTTTGATTCAAGTCCTAACGTATTCATAATTGGAATAATTATATTTATTCAAATATGAATCTTGTCAGTCCTAATTTTAAAACAAGAGGAATAGCATATTATCAACAAAAATATCAACTTAATTACAATTTATTTTACTAAAAATATAAGATTATAAATTTTTTTTAAACTAAAATTCATCTTCTTATAAGTAATAAACTTTTAAAAGAAAGAACCCATTTTAAGCTTCAATATACAATCATTATGAAAAATTGAAGAACTTTAGGTAATTTATATTGATTTTAAAATATAGGAAAACCTTAAATAATATATAGTATGAAAAAATGATAGAATAAATTGGTTTCAACCACCCAAAAGTACCCATCAGATATAATCTATAGGTTATGATTCCTTTTAATTCAATTCCATTTTAGACTTGACTCTACTTGTTCTAATAAATGGAATCAAAACCAAGGTTTGATTCTAGTTAAAAAGGTACCCATTGACATGCTTACCTGGAGAGAATTAAACCTAGATCAATGGTATCATCACGTGGTTTCTAATTTTGATTTTAAATATATGGGTACCCATTGACACCTCTACATGTCGAGATCAATAGTATCATCACTCAGTTAGCAAAAAAAAAAAAAATAGTATCATCACTCAGAGACTACCAAATGACACAATTTTATTAGAAGGATGATCTTTTCTATTGAAGATTTTGGGTCCATCCTTTCATTTGCAATTTATTGGGGGCTTTTAAAAGAGAGAAATATAAGGGTTTTCTACGATCTGGAAAATTGATTTTATGAAGTTATAAAGAAGATTTTGGGATTGTTATTTTTTTGGTGCAAGTAGAGTAAGGAGTTTGAAGATGTTTTCTTTGAGGATTTTGTTTTCAAATAGGAAGAATTCTATTCGGTATCAGGGTAATATACTAGGGCTGTTTTCTTTTTTCATTTTTTATTTTATCGATTCTTCTAACATTTGTTTTTATTTGTTATTTTCTCTTTTTTTTCCTCTTTGTACCTTGATTCCCTCCTTTTCTTCTCTTACTAATAAAATTATACTTCTACAAAAAAAAGATTTAAAAAAAAAAAGAAAAAAAAAAGAAAAAAGGAGGAGCTTTTATCTTAAACAATTAGTAAAGAACTACTCTCCAGCCGAACACGTCTAATAAGCGAACCATTGATCCCAAGTCCAACCAAACCTAAGGGTATATTGGTCTTTAAGAAAAAGATTATGGACTTTTTTGGAATCTCATCTGTGGTCTCTCTCTCCGTCTTCGTTAATTATTTGCAACACTCGAAGCACTTTCTCTCTCTTCTGCAGTCAGAGGCAGAGACTCGAAGGCAACAGACAGATTCAAGAGCACGAAAATACCCTAATAGACGTCCCCGTACGTTAAAAGGTTCTCTCGATCTCCCCCAAATCTAAAACCCTAACATTTCAAGCAAAATCGATCGATAAACCTCTAGGGTTTATCGATTTGGATTCGTTCAAGTTTCTTTCTCACGCAGACTATCTCGTTCTGGTTTATGCAGGAATGGCCAGAAGCCTAGGGTTTCTGGTTCTGATTCTCTCGTTATCCATATGTGAAGCTGCGATCTTTAATCCGATATCTGAAAGTCATCGATCTGCCGCGTTGGAGCTGTTTGAACCGATTGATGGATCTTTTGGAAGGTCTGATGAACACTAATTAAGTCCCAGATCTTATGTTTTATCAAAATTTTAATTCCTCTTTGATATGTTTTGGATTTTGTAAGTCAACCTAGTTTTAGCTCTTCGATCAGAAGTAGATTCATCAGTGATCGATTGAATTGTTGCTAAGATTTATCTGTGTGCGTGTGTTTATGTTGTTTCTGGTTTTTTTTACCAGTTATTGATTGTGGAACGAGAGATTGCATACTTGACATTTTTATGATCATGTAGTCTTGAGGTCTGTTTGAAAATGTCGGATTTTTCAGGGTCAGGCCCAGATCTAGTCCAATTAAGTGTTTGCTATCAATGATGAACTGTTCCGTGCTTTTGTTGTTTGACAAAAAGAAAGGCCTTCCCTAATTTTTCTTTCTCCTTATGAACTGTTCTATTTTATTTTATTTTTCTTTCAGAAAAGCAATAATTGAAACCAGTTTCTGGGGAAAAAATTGTATAAAAATGCGGATCTCCTCTCTGTCTTAATAAAATTATACGTCAAAGGCTTGTCAAACAAAGTTTAAAAAGTTCAGACCATAAGTTACTTTGAAAGGCCCCCATTATTGGATTCCCAGATAGGCCTTTAGAACAAAAAAAAAAAGAGAATAAAAGGAAGAGTGGCTTGAGAAAAACATATTTTCACTTGAAAATGGAAATTTTATATGTTGTTTTTGGGTGTTGCACATTACAAGGTGTAAAGTGGACAGTGTTCAAACACACTGAATCCAAGTACTCTCCAAAACAGCCCTTCAATTTTTAATTCCTGTCTATTATTCTTTATGTAATCACTAATTTAGTTTGATCTAGACTGCGATTTTATAATCAAATTCAATATTCAGAATGGTGTTTACAAACACGTTATGATGCTTGTCTCGGTGCAATGTATTTCCTGCTATTGAGTGTATTCTGCTTTTATCTATCTACTTGAGTATAATATATACATACATATTCACATACACATGTATGTGTTTCTTACACGTTGAAATTTTTTTGATGAGTGGAAAACCCATTCTCACACCCCTAATAAATATCCAATTGTTGTATTAAACCCATACAGATTTTTTTTTTATATAAGTGGGAGATTAATCCCAACCCTTATGAGGGATAAACATTGGGATGAGAACCGTTGTGTTTTATTTTATATATATATATATATGGGTCGGGTTCTTACGACCCCTATTACGACTCACATTGCGACACACCGTTTTGTCTTATATGGGCAAAAATGTTTGGAATGGGCTGATTTTTTGTGAGGATGATCTCTATGGTGAGGAGATCATCCTTGCCAAAAATCAGCTCATTATGAAACTTCTAGACCGTCCAATTTTTGTAAATCAATTTTGATGGGGTTAGAAGCTTTGGAATGGGATGATTTTTTGCCAGGATGATCCCCTCATCACAGAGATCATCCTCACAAAAAATCAGCCCATTCCAAACATTTTTGCCCATATAAGACAAAACGGTGTGTCGCAATGTGAGTCGTAATAAGGGTCGTACTAACGCTGTTCTATATATATATATATATATATATATATATATATATATTTGAAATTAAAGTTTTCTCCCATTTATTATATTATTTATTGCTGCACACCATTACTTGAAAATGTCTATATAGCCCTTTCGGAAAAGCTTACTAATAGGCTGATTTGGTGTATTTTTTCCTTCACACCAGCTTAGAAGAAACTTTTGAAGCGCTAAGGACATTTCAGGTTACTGGCATAGAAATCAATACAGATATAAACCAAGAAGCATGCCTCCTTGTCGTGAAGAGCCTTAAATCATCATCTTCTGATCTAAAGGACCTTTTCTATGCCCTAAAAGTTCAAAGCATCTTGAAATGTGAGATTGATACTGATAATTTTGAGGTATTCTTTCTTAGCTCCAAAACTTTTTATCAAGCTTGTTATTCACTTCTTACTTATATATTTGTAGTAGTAGCTATATGTTTTGACATTGTTGTTCATCTTTGTCCTCTCTCCCAAAGGCTATCACGTTGAAACTTCAAGCTATTGTTACGGATGCAAGTTCATTACTTGACTTCTACTACTCGGTTGAAAGCTTGGTACTTATCAAGGTAATTATTTGACTTGAAGTCTTGAACAGTCTATTGAATTTTTCTCAGTGTTGCTATGGATCTCCCAACCCTTTCTATTTAGTTGGTGATTCCTTCTTTTGGCAATGTACTCGTTTCTAACTTGGAAATGTTTAGTGTATACCATTAACGTCTTTATCCAATTTTTCATGCAGAACCAGGGTTTGACCAGCAATGTGCAGCTTGGGGATGCCGATGGAATTTTTCACTCCATTAAGGTAATGCTGCCTTGATAAGTCGCCTTACTGAATTCGTTTGACTCTTCTATCGTTCTCTCTACTCTTTGGAACTTATTTCTGAAAATCTCAATATCTTGATGATCCATAATCAACAGGCTCTCAGTCAAAGTGATGGAAAATGGCGCCACAGTTCTAATGGTGCTGAATCTAGCATTTATGCTGCTGGTACTGATTTTCATGAGTTTAGAACTTTACTAAACATTACCGTGTTTCATTGGTGCTGGATCTTTTACTTTGATGCTGGACTTTTTGTTGTATTATTGGAGTTCTATGATGGCTGACGGTTGACTTAATTGTGAAGTAGATGTTTGTAGTTTGGTATTTGGTATAAGCTTTATCATACTTATCTTGATCAGTGAGGAATGCACATTGCAGGTATAGCACTTGAAGCACTAGCTGGAGTTGTTTCATTAGCTTCTTCTGAAGTTGATCAAGCCATGGTAAGTCAACTTTTAGTCTGATCTGGACCCTATGATACTTCTACGTTCAATAAAACTTGAACTACTATAGTTTTTTTTTGGTTCGCATAAAGAAGACAGTGATCATCTGAAGTTCATTTGTTCAACCTTCAAAGTCTCATACACTTCAAAGGCAGCATATAACGCTTCCCATGTTATTGACAGATTGGCATGGTGAAAAATGATATATTGAAGCTTTTTGACAGTCTTGAGAAATATGGTATGTCTAATGGTTTTCTTGTCATTTTTTTGATAATTATGTATCTCGTTTCATTTTGTGGCTCTCACCCTTCTTAATATCCTTCTCATCCTGGTCATATTCCTTGGTCTGAACTTCTATCATTTCATCTTTAGGGTGTTTCAAATTTATGTACGCTTCAAAATGTCCAGAAAATTGATAGTATATTAAAATTTGTGTGACTTGGATGGGCCTGCAAGTCTGTGTTGAGTATTTACTCTCCTATGACCTAGCTGTTTCTCAGCTCTTTTGTTTGATTGGAAAGACTTACTCTGAAGTTCTTATTACCCCAGAACATTCTAGGTTGTGTCCATATTTCTTTTTTGTGTTCATATTTAGGAAAGCACTTGTTGCTAAACTAATGGCATTACCATATTCAATTAAATGAAAAAAATAGATTTTATGAGTAATTTAAGATTTTTGCTTATAAAAAAAGTGTAATTTGATATTTTCACTTTTTAGAATGACTAAATTCTGTCTTTCTAAGATAAAAGACCTAATTCTTTTCATATCATAATAATAATAATAATAATAATAATAATAAGAGATTTATTTAGATAAAAGTAACAGAAAGAAATTAGAAGTTTACTGGAAGGTAAAATAACTTTTAAAAAACGTAAAACAATTATATACTTTTGTATATCATGTTAATTGTTAAAAATCAAATTTCTTAGGGCATTATAAGAAACATTGTAAAAACACTGTTATATTTAAATTAAATGAAATATTTAGTGATATTGTTGTGAGGATCTCGATGTATAAAAAAAAGAAGAGTAAATTCACTCTTTAAAATATCTTGATGCTATTGGATGACAACACATCTAGCAATGGCGGAAAGAGTGGTTTGTCATTGAAGATCAATCAGGAGTTGAAAAGGCAGCAAGGTTGAGTCCAAATCCTTTTTAATTATGCCCGTGTGAGATTGACGGATAAAGATGTTTAGGTTCTTGAAGACTACTATGAGATGGAGAGAGGATTTCTCTTCTTGTACGAGGAGCGGGAACATATGGGGAAGGTGCTTTAGGAAGCTCCTCTGCATGTGAGCACTTGTGCGATACTTGAAGGTATACCCCAATTTTACTCCATTTGACTGTCCTCAGTGCACTCAGGGAGTTCACCTCAAATTCCCAAGGCACTCTGTAGCACAAGGGAGAGAATACTTATAGAAATAACAGAAAGAATTTTTTTATTATTCACATCACTGAGTGATTTAAGTGATATGCCTGGGAATGATTTAAAATGAGGATTTTATATATATGCATTGGGAGGTGAAATTAATGGTTTGGATGAAACCACATGCTCATAATACAAAACCAATGGAGTTCTTTAGAATCTCAACCAGATTCTACCACTCTAGAATCATAGCACTTATTTATAACTCTTCTAGATCACCTTTAGAATTATCCTACTACATAAAATCATAGTAACAAAAATCGAAATTTTTTTGTAGTTGAAAAAAACGCGTTTAGAACACGACTTGTACCTCTGATGATTAAAATGATAAAAAAATGTGACTTTTTGAAAAGTCACGGTTTGAAGTTTATCCAACACTGTCATCCACATAAAAAGGCCTCTCTGAATCAACAAGTCCGATGTTTGAAGCTTACCCAACACCGTTGTCCTCATAAAAAAAGCCACCTTCGAAGGAGCTTTCGGCTCCCAAATGACACTAACCAAGAAGCTCTTGTCACTCGCATGATGTAAGGTCATAAGGATCGATAAAGGGAACATATCATGAACATCCCATTCTTGGATCTCTCCCACAACTGTCGCAATGGTCCGGGAATATAAATACTCTACACTTGGCCCTTTCAGTATGTCCAACTCCTCTAATTCCTAATCATTCTCCTAAATCCATTCTCTACCAACAACTTGACATTCTGCACATTACCAACTGCAAACACTCTACTCTATTGAAGATTCATCGGAAGACTTGATGCTTACTCAAAACAACCCAAAACCGCGCTAAGAAATCTCGACTACCTTAGCAAGCCTTCCAAAAAAATAAGTGTCGTCCATGGACGGTGGATGAGTCATCGCTAGCCCAATAGACCCTGCCACAAAGATCCCATTCTTACTTGCTTGCAACATCCTCCCTAAAGCTTCAGGCACAAGAATAAACATAAAAGGTGACAATGGATCTCCTTGTCTTAAACCTCTGGAACTTCTAAAGTCGTGGGGCATCCCATTCACGAGGATCGAAAATGTAGACTACTATGCAGTTCCTCACCCAATGGATCCACCTCTGCTCAAAACCCATACAACCCAACATGTATTTTAAGAAATTCCAATTAATATGGCCATACGCCTTCTCAAGCTCAATCTTTTAAACCACACCAAGCTTTTTACCCCTTAATTGGGAACCAATGCACTCGTTGGCAATAAGACCCCATCTAATATTCGTCTTTCTCTCACAGAGGCATCCTAAGAAGGCCCAATAACACTTTCTAACACTCTTCTCATCTCAATGCAAGTGACTTCGAAATAATCTTGTATGCAGCCCCACTAAATTGATTGGCCTCAAGTCAGAAATCTCCTCCTTCCAATCTTCTTTGGGGTGTCTTTCGTGAGGACTTCATAGGAAGGTGGGACTAGGTTTTAGCCCCTATGTAAGTCTTCGTTGTCTCGTTGTGCCTTGTTGGTCCCCTCGACCACCTTAATACAATGTGCATTTATCTATAAAAAAGATATAGATAATAATTTAGAATAGAAAGATAAAGCAAATCATTCTTGAATCAGGTATCTAAGCTCTAGGCCTCGCATCCTCGATGGAACAGGGGGAAGCAATTGTAGAAGGAAATCAATATTGTGAATTGATTGACTTATGGCCCGTGAATGTTGTTGTAGGAAATCTGAAGACAAACCACGGGGATTCCTCTCTGTGGTGCATCTTTCGAGGTGTCAATCCAAAAAATATTCCTACATGTGCATGAATGTTTTCAAACGCTGAGGTGTGAGGCAAGGTGTTGGGAATCTCCAGTGCTTCAAGGCGTAAGCCTCAAAGCGTAAGGCGTAAGGCATAAGCCTCATGTGCATGAATGTTTTTTAAATAAATATATAAAATATATAAATAATTTAAATTCAAAATAACAAATAAGATAACCAACATATATTTCTAGTTTTAAAACTCCAAGGTTCAATCCCTATACTCAAATTCAAATTTTAGTGCCCTATAATTAAGAGTCGGTAGCCAATACTTAATACTAGGCCTGTCCATGATCCACCATTATAATAAATAAAATTAAAAAGTTCATGTCCACCACTAAAAAATAATCTCAAGGCACAATCACTTTCAATCTTACACCACATGAAATGCTTCTACAACATCCATATCATCTTCTTCTTGATTTGATCATGTGGTATCATTTTCTACAACATCCACAACAACCTGTTTAGTAGTATTGAAAGTATAGGTGTATAAAAATACTTGAAAGAAACCAAAAGTAAATATAAAAAAATTATTTACAATTGAGGTTTATGCATCAGCAAAAATACTTGTGCCTCAGTCACGCCTTGCGAGACATGTCTCTGAAAACAAGGGTCTGATCCACGTCATTCATTCCATGTTCTGACTATAGTTTGGACAGAGATAATTATGGTGCACTCTTGCATTCAAGGTTTGTTTGGTATTCATTCATTTGTAATCCACTGCTATTCGGTATTTATTCACTGAATATGTTTTGGTTTGCTGTAGATGATGGGTCCTTATACTTCGATGACAAACTTGTGGATGCACGTGAACATCAGGGCCCTATTTCAACCACGGCATCAGTAGTGCGAGGAGTAACTGCATTTGCAGAAGTTACTCCTGGGAAGCTTAATGTGAGTTAGAGCAATACCTGATGTGCAGGGATTAGTTTATGTGGTGGTTAATTTTCTCCTGTCTTGTAATTCCATGGGTTTGAATTTGCTGCAGCTTTCAAGAGATAAAATGTTGGGTTTGGCAAAGTTCTTCCTTGGCATTGGGGTTCCTGGTAGCACCAAAGACTTGTTTAACCAGATAGACTCCTTGGCTTGCTTGGAGAACAATAGGCAAGCGAATTCTTGTGAAAGTATTTATTGTACTCCTTTTTTGCCATCATTTTTTAATCATCTGTATAGGATAATTCCCAATTTCTAGTTTATCTTCTCATATTTTACCTTGTTTCTTAGAGACCAACTGGTGGTATCTGAGTTTGTATATTTGTTATAATGCAGTAATTTTGTTTTGGGCTTTATATGCTTGGTCAGACTATTGGGATTGAGGAAATAAAAAAACTATATTAATCATCAGGAAGCCTAAAATGGAAAATTCACTCATAAAAGTTTCCGAAGGAACTTGTGTATATTCTAAAACTTTTGGAATTTGACTTGCTGCACAAGATGAAAATGCTATCAAGATTACCAAGCAGACTTGAGTGGGAATTGAATGTGACAATTCCATTTTTCTGGTAACAGGATTTCCATTCCACTGATCTTATCACTTCCAGCTACTGTGCTTTCATTAACTAAAGAAGACCAGCTCAAGGTGCGTCCCCTGGTTTCAGTATTTTAATCTCTATCCTTGGGGAGTTAGTTTCTTTTTCTTTTTTTAAGTTTCATATTCTGATAGAACTCATAGAAGTATATATTTATTTATGGATTCTGAGAGAAGTATATTTAAATCATCAGCATCTTTTTATTAATTTATGAGCACTGTTCCCTGTCAGTGTTTTTGATCTTCGGTTTTATAATTCCTTGGTAAACCAGCCTTATTTAAGATCTGGTTTTCGTTGTTGTTGTCACCTATGGCTTTTAATTACTTAACCTCTTTCCTCTTACACATTGGGAGAGCCAAAAGCAATGAAAAGAGCGAACGCATCTGTCATTTATATGGAGTCTTTAATAACGTCAAAACATTATTGATGCTTTGTAAATTTTTGTTCTTGACAGGTTAAGGTGAATACTGTGCTGGGATCGCCTGCCCCACCTTTAACTGTGAAACTCGTGCAAGCTTTCAGTCCAGGTTCAAAAGGCAGCCCTGTAGTCAAGAGTCAGGTGCGATATTCCAGGAAATAGTTTTGTTCTTCCCTTTATTGTGCAAGAGCTTCTTGCACTCCCCCTCCTTCTTGTTTCTCTTTGGATGTATTCAGTTTGTGTTTACTCATGATAGCCCTTGCTTACTGTGAATCTATGTAAAACTGGCGCATCGTTTTGACATGCGTGTCAAGATGCTGACATGCTTGTGTCTTGTTACAAGAAATAGAAAACTATAATTAAAAGAGATGAATTTAATTTCCCTTGGTCCCACGGGTTTTCCATAAATATCATAGAGACTGCTTTTCGATTAATGATTTGGAAAGACGGTCAAAAGTAATTTCCATGAACGGCAAGAGCTATCAAAATATTTGTATTACTGCTATTCACTCGTTTTTATATCAAATCAACCTACTCTCTTTTAGCATTAGAGAGATGTCATTTGAAAGGAGATAAGGGCACATACCAACAAAATAGAGATAGTGAAGTTAAGTCACATCTGGCCTTTTCCCCTCTTATATTTCTTTTCTCTATCTGATTATCATTTCACATGCTTTTGAAATCGTAAAAAAAATATTTCAAGTTTACTTGGATGACTGGATCCATGACTCTGTGCGGTCCATAGGTTCATTTTGGAAAGAGTTTTGAATACTCCCTTGCCCATTTTTATTTTGCTAAACTGAGTTGTTTTTTTGTATCTAATTAGCTCATTCTAGGTTGATATTTGAGATGATACATGAACATGACTTAGGAATTAGTTTCAATCTAAGGTGCAGTGGGTTGCTGTGATATATTAAATATATTAATCTAATATTTGCAGAGAACTTGCCCTCCCCCTCCCCTCTTGAGGTTACTTTATTGCACACCTTGTATCTGTGTCAGACATGACATGTGCATTGTCCTTGTGACATTAATATCGATGGTGTAGTGTATTACTTTTTTTGTTCCAACTTCTGCTGAATGATCTTTGACTTTTGTTATTAATAATAGGAACTCAAGTTTGACCTCAAAAGCTCAATACATTCCTTGGATGTACTGCCAAAGAGTGTGGATGTTGGGAAGTACATATTTGTTTTTGAGGTAATCCTGTCATGCCCTCTCTCCCCTTGGATTTTTATCTGGTCTTGCTTACTGATATGACAAGTTATTTTTTCTGTAGGTTTTACTTCATGATCCTGAGCATAAGAAAATTTATGCTACTGGAGGTCAAACTCATGTGTCTGTTTTTGTCACCGGATTCATTAAAATTGACGGTGCGGAAGTTGCAGTATTGGATAGTGATCAAGAGAGCGAAGAGACCAAGCAAAAGTAAAGTCTTCACTCTTTTTTCTTCTTCCCCTAATTGTAGTTTTTTTTTGGGCATAACCTGTTTTGATGCTGTGATTAGCATGCGTTTGTTGACTGCCATACAGCTTCTTTGTGTCTTCTATGTCCATTCCATCTAATTGATCTATTCACAGTGCTAAAGATGTTTGAATTTATAGCCAGCATAATAACTATCATGGCTATATTAAACTTCTACTACACTACTTTTATAATGCATTATAAGGATAAGTACAGTTCTATTAGGCATTGCATAAATTATTGATAATGGACATAAACACGTACAATGCTGAGATTCTTGTTTTGTTTTTTTTTTTAAATATATTTTTTATGACGGGGTTGTCCGGACCCGCAGGGCGAGGCAACTGGCCTCTTAGAGCGCCATATATCCGCCCAAATCCTGAGTACATGCAATACACCACATACCAGGTAAGCCGGGACAAATCCCTGTGGGTTGCCAATGAGGGGGCTTGAACTCAAAGACCTTGAGTGCTCTTGTTACTGGTCACTGCATAGGCACCTAGGAGATGCTACAATGCTTGACATTGGCTGACCTAGACCAAGCAATGCAAATTGCTTATGTTTTGGGCAACCATACTGGTCTGTCTTTATAAGTTCTCACCTCAGCTAGTGGAGTACCTTAATTATCTTTTCATTCTCTCTCAAATGCAGAAACTAGTAATAATGGAAAGAAAACCTTAATTATTTCTCTTTACTGCTCTTGGTAATTGAGCCGAAATTTTTCTCTAACCGTTTTTTTTTTTGTGCGACTATCAAGACGAAATTGTAGAATTCTGGTGTTTTGTTTTATATATATAGGGGGTGGATCATGGGACATAAGTAAACTTTATGCCATTAAAGAAGCAAAAAAGAACAAGAATGTTGAGGAGAGCTACCTAAAAGAAAGAGATGAAAAGCAAGGAACACAACTGCCGGCGACTATCCTAGCTATTGTTACACACATGCTACTCCCTCTTAGACAAAAAATAAAATAAAATAATAGGACCTAAAATTATAATGATGACATTGGGATATGGAATTCTCATTCCCTTGAAAACACGATCATTTCTCTTCCTCTTCCTGCTAAAAAAAAAAAGATGATTGCCAACTTTGGAATGGGGAACACACCAACCTCGAGAAAGGAAAAAAAATTCAAAACAACGCAAAAATGTGAGTTCAAAACAATGCCAAAAGGTGAGACCAAGTTGTCTTAGCGAATGAACAATGAAGAAGAAGGTGGTCAACAGATTCCCCATCACATTGCATAAAAAGCAAAAAATTAACACATGTTAAGAATTTTTAGAAATTTTTGTTTTTGTTGTTTCTCTGTTGGTTTTCTTTTTGATAGGGATTTCTTCCCTAGATATGCATTCTTTACTCTTATATTTGGTTGAGTTGGTTTCTGCAAGTGTTTTACTCTCTGTTCATGAAAAAAATTGATTGTTAGGGTTGGTTTTTTATGATGATGATGATGTAAAGTTGTCCTTGCTCTGGTTTGTGAAGTTCAAAGTCCAAATTTCCAGATAGGTGAAGTTTTTTTCAATGGTTTTAGATCGAGAGCTTCAACTTTTTAGGGTCTATACGTTTGTTTCGTTCAGAGTTCTACCGCTGAAAAAGATTTTATATATATACACACAAGAATAATGATCTGAATTTTAAATGACGTCTTTGAGGTTTTAAACCGTACTTTTTGTGATTGGTGTGAGTGTTGACCTTGAAAGTTTGATCTTTTGAAGTTCAGAGCTTGTATTAGACAGAGTTTTACCAACTGAAAAAGGTATTTGAACAGTTCTTTTTGTGCGTAGAAGTAATGATATCTCAAGTCCAAGCAAGCTCTTTGAAGTTTACACCTAACCTTTTGTGTTTTGTATGATTATCTGTAGTAAGAATTGTGGTGTTTTTAGATCATACATCAACTAGTAAAAGGTCAAAATGGAATCACCCATTTTCTGTTGATGCTCATTTTCTGGTTTATTTTGTTTTCATTTGGTTAAACTTAACATTCACTCATTAGTCATCCTTCCAAACTGTTACTTCTATGATTACATTAAACCACATTTTCAACTCCTATATGAAATACATTTTATGTTTCTGTCTCTATAAATCATTTATCACTACTCTCATATTGCTGCACGATACAATCTATCATGTGTCAGATACCTTCATAACTGAATGTACTGAAATTACTTGAGATTTCATTGAAGTTTCAAGTTAACATATAGTACATGATTGTGTTTTGTTAGTTATCATTCTCTGACTTGATGAACATTATCTACTGTGCCATCCAAATAACAGAAATACGAGCTTCATGATTCATTTTCATTTTTTTTTCCAGGTTTGATTTATCTGGAGAAACTGTTTTGTCACTTTCAGCAAATCATCTGCAAAAGCTGCGTTTATCCTTCCAATTGAGCACTCCTCTCAACCATGCTTTTAAACCTCATCAGGTCTGTGGTTCAACTTTCCTGATAATATCCGGACTGATGCTCCTTAAATTGTTGATTGACTGCTAACTTTATTGGCCTGCAGGTGTTCCTCAAGTTGAGACATGAGTCCAACGTTGAGCATATCTTTGTAGTGGAGAATTCCGGAAAACAGTTTGAATTGATATTAGTGAGTTTTTCAAATCCATCTTATTTAACGACAATTATTTTTCGGCAGAAATCAAATATGAATGGTACTGTTTTGTAATCTGGTAATGAGCAAGAATTTAATGCTCTCTCGTGTGTCAATTTCAATGCTAGAAATAACTTCAATCTTTCTCTAATGACCAGCAACAAAGAAATGATGCAGAAAAATTCTAGCCATTTATCAAAAAAAAAAAACCTGCACAAAACATCAACAATTGAATTTTTCATGTATTATGCATAAAAAGGAGCATAATACTAGAAATAACTTCAATCTTTCTCTAATGACCAGCAACAAAGAAATGATGCAGAAAAATTCTTGCCATTTATCAAAATAAAAAAATAATAAAACCTGCACAAAACATCAACAATTGAATTTTTCATGTATTATGCAGAAAAATTCTCCCTCCTATCATAATAGAGAAAATTTATATCAAGAATAAGGATACTCAATCCAACATTCTTATAACGTTTTGTTATTCGGACCCTTTTGAAGCTCTATTTTTTATGCATTCACACATGGCAGTGCTTATGTACTTGTCAATGAGTTATTTACTTGGCCACTTCATATATTTACTCATTTTTAATGTTTGACCTTGTAGGACTTCCTCGGTCTGGTTGATAAATTTTACTATCTCTCAGGAAGATACGCCATTCAACTTACAGTTGGTGACGCTGTGATGGTAAATACTGGCTTAACCCGTGACTTTTTTCCTTCAGTATGAGATTCTTAGCATTGCTGACCATATTCATTTTGACTTTTGCAGGAGAACTCGTTTTTACAAGCTCTAGGCCACGTTGAGTTGGATCTACCAGAACCACCAGAGAAGGCACCACGCCCACCTCCACAAGCTGTTGATCCTTACTTGAGATATGGACCTAAACAGGAAATAACCCACATCTTCAGATCACCCCAGAAGCTTCCTCCTCAAGAGCTCTCTCTTACATTCTTGGGTCTTATTTTCGTACCGTTCATTGGATTCTTAATAGGGGTGCGTATATGTCATGTTTTTTTGTAGTGTTTATCCTCTCAAACCATTTTTCAGAGCGTGAATTCCCCTCTTCTAGGAATCTTGACTATTAAAAGCTCAAAATTTTGAGTTGTCTTCAGTGGGGCCTGACCTCACAAACCCAGATTTGATAATTATCGAGCACGGGATGAATTTGTTTAGTTTAAATACTTATTTTGGAATTCCATCTATAGGTTGTACAGTTTTTCAGTACTTGCTTTTTGCCATTCTATATCTTCATATCTTTGCTTAGCTTTTTCTCTCAAACCAATTTTTTTTCTCAGTTTGATTTCTGAACGTTTTGATTAATATTTATTATGGTGCTACTTTATCTTTGGCAGCTAATACGTCTGGGAGTAAACCTAAAGAACTTCCCTACTTCGGCCGTACCAGCGACATTTGCCATTCTCTTCCATGCTGGCATTGCAGCAGTTTTGTCACTTTACATGCTTTTCTGGCTTAAGGTTGTCTTTCCTTTTATTCTTCACATGTAGTCTTTCATCACTAAAATCTTTTGGCATTAGTTTGATTTCAACAATATTGTTCTCACTGCTAATGTTTATATTATTGCTTGTTATCCGCGTGCAGTTGGATCTGTTCACTACTTTGAAGGCTCTTGGAATCTTGGGAGTCTTTTTGTTGTTTGTCGGACACAGGACACTATCCCACCTCGCATCAGCATCGTCCAAGCTGAAATCTGCCTGATGATATGGGAAGATCCCTATTTAAATGATTATATGAAAAAAAGAGGGTTTGATGTTTTAAGTTCGTTTTATGTACTTCTCGGCAACTATAAATTTTTGTAGCTGTATTTAGGGACATTTATCTCATCTTTCTTCTCAGTGGTAATGTTATTGCAGACCTTTTAATTTAAGCAAGGATATCAAAAAAAATAAAGTTCAAAAATCTCTGAAGGTTGTTTTGCTCGACCTCTGTTCGGCTTGAAGGTCAGATATGCGTCGGTGCTCATTTGGGAAAATCCTTTTTTGTGGTTTTGCATTACTCAAAACGTTAATATAAGCCAAAATTGTCCTAAAATTTTCTGGAAAAATAAAAATAAAAATCTGTTTTTGAGGATCATAAGACATACCCCGCATGTGGTTGGGAACAAACATTTTATTGGAAAGACAAAATGAACAAGCCACTGATGGCATAATTATAAAAATGTTAAAAGTGGGTTTATTAACTAAATACGAACTTTATTTGAAAAAATAATGCTTTCTCTTAGTGGAGAAAGGGATTCTTGCATTTTGGATCTGAAGGACAAGTTTTTGCTTTTTCCTCAAGTACCAATTTCCATGTTAAGATCTAACTTCCTTGATTTTTTTTTTTTTTTTTCTCTCAAGGGAGGAAAAATTAGTATTTTTTTTTTCTGGTTTCCCAACTTGATAGCACAGATTATCTAAAAATATTTGAGAGTGTTAATGAATATTTGAGATATATTCACATGATAAACCAATGACATAAGTCACTAAAACATGACTTGATAGAACATCAGATTATCTAAAATTAAAAATATTTGAGAGTTTTAATGAATATTTGAGATATATTCACGTGTTAAACTGATAACATAAGTCACTAAAACATTGCCCCTTCGACTGTTTGAAAGAGTAACTTATTTATCAATACCACATATCTATGGTTTTATAAATAATTTGCCCAAGAATATTGAGCTCATTGGTTTTATAAATAATTTGCCCAATAAATAATATCAGATCTTTGTATGTTTGTTAGTAAATTGTAACTCATTTTTCATTAGAAGATTGAGCGCATCGGACATTTTAGTTCCAGTTGATTTCTTAAGTTTCTTTGGTGGAGTCTCTCCTACCAAGCAAGTGAAACGTGCTGAGCATTCTCTTCTGCCCTGAGTATCAGAAATAAGAAATAAGCAATATGATTCATAACCGGTAAATAGTCTATATCAAACAGTGTTGTGGATTCTAAAATCTGATTATGAAGGAGAATCAGGTTATAAAATCCGGACTAAACGCCCAAGTTAATCATGCAAAGATAGTCTTATTCATCATGACAACACACATTCCAAATTACATACTGAATCAAATCTTACCATGAGATTCACTGTCATGACTATTTTCCATGGAATTCAAAATGCATATACACAGCATCTTTTGTTTTTTTTCTTCTAGAAATATTTTAAATAAAAAAAAAGAACCTATAAATAAAAACATAATTAAGAAAAACAAAAATTGAATCACTTTGAGTGCATGTTACATGGTTTTATAAAAGAAGACAAAATAAATTAAAATTAGAATATCAATTCTTCTTTATTAATATAGAAAATAAAATTCAAAATCATATTTAGCGTTCTGGTTGTGGTGTAATTATCTTTGAAAATCACTATAAAATTTGCATAGTAATCAATGGCTTAACATGAGCACAATGAGATTTAAGAAGTACAAACAAGTTCCATGCAAAGAGTCCAAAAACTTAAACAACATTTGAAGTGGAATTACTCTCACTCTATCGCTGTGTCGTTCATGTTGTTCATGTTTTTTTTCTAAGAAAAGAAAACAAGACTTAACACTAAATGTTCTTCTTCATTCTACGTGTGTTTACACTTAGAATTTATGAAAGTATTCCTCTTATGCTTGAAACGATTAGAAACCATCATGTATCAACATTTAGATTTTCGTGTGGAACACTTTCAGGCCATAGTATGACGACTCTGTTCAAATGTTTTCTTTGAATAGATGATAGCCAATCAATTTTTATCCACTATCTTGCCATAACTTTCAATTTTTAATGATTAAACTAATTTACGAAGTTTTACATGTTCAATAAGCAAGGTCTACCAAACTTTACAGTCAAGAAATTTTTTACTTGATATTTTAGTTTCCTCCAACATTTCATTAACTAAACATTTATTTTTTTTAAGCTCATTGAATATAATCTGTCATTAAAGAAATGTAATGCCTAATAAAATAGAAACATACATTATAAATGAAATTTCATAAGCATTAGATGAAAATGAAATACTAATTGCTTCTCATAGGTGTTATAAAGGAAATATATGTGATTTTTCAAGAAAATGAACTTGTCATGGACTTGTTGAGAAGAACACTTGCAAAAATACTTTTCAGATGATGAATAGTTTAACAATGCAAAACACAAGAAAACAAAATATTTCATATTAAGGGTGGAACCCACTTTTTAATATTTAACTATTCATATTTCAGAAAAAATTTACACACTTTCTAGGCCACTCATGAGTTTTTTTGAGATATATGGTAATTTTTATTTTTATTTTTTCTTTTATGAGCTTCGATGATTTCTACTTTAAAATAACTATAATTAATGTTAAGAATCCAACCTGATTAATACTTACTGATTAATTCCTTGCAACTTGGGTTGTGTTGATTTCAATTTTTTTTTTGTTTTGAGAAATTTTTTGAAACCATTCAGATTTTGATGAGGCTATTTTAGGAGAATAAAGTAAGGAAGGCGAAGGAGTTGTTTAAATAAATAGTGGATAATGGGTATCCATGAAGTCACCTATGGAACAATAAAGTAGTGCTTTGCATAGTAAAATCATTGGGATGGATTAATTTTTCACATAAAATGCAGATTTTATTGTCAAAATTTTGGGTAATTGTTACGGTTAATATGAATACGATCTTGCAAAATTGTTTTTTAACATTTGAAACCCTATTAGGAAGTGGTGAGAATTGAAGTATCACAATTTTTTTATTTATTATTTATTTTATTTATTAATTAAATTTATTTAATAAATAAATTAAAACTAATTTTAACAACTATGTTATGTTATTTGTTTAATAATTTTTACCCGCTTTTTCTAGTCTCTTTCTAATTCTTTTGAGATTTATGTTTGCTTTTATTATTTTTATTTAAATAAAGTATTATCTCTAATTTTAATTATTAAACTTTTCTTTTTTTGTTTCATAACTTTTATAGACTACTTATTGGTGAGATTTATGTTTTTCTTTTTTTAAATAAATAAGGAAATTATAACTAATTTAATAATGAACTTTATAATTTTTTTGTTGATAAAGGGAAAGGGAAAGACATGATTTGTGAAACTTAAGCATGATTTGTCTTTAGAATACTATTTACCAAATTTAAATTCAATTATAAAATGTCAATATCGTTCTTATATGATAAATGTGGGGATAAAACATCACTCCATCTTGACAAATCTGTGATTATTTTTATATGATAAATGTGGTCATCTGACACCAATCTGTGATTGTTCTCATACAAAACTTGACGATTTTATTGATATGTATCTCGAGATTGTGGTATGATCTAATTTTGATAAACTTACATTTGGGAGTTACAAATCTTAGATGAATTTGTATGAGCATATTCATTGGATTCGTAACAAAACTCGTTATATGAGCATAAATCAAGAACTTAGAATAATCATTGAAGTCAACTCGAATTTTGTCAACTCGAATTTTGGCATCGTTAATCTCAAAGTAATCCTAAACAATAGCAAATGGAGTACAAAGACACCATGCTCTGATTTGATTATGAATGTGTTCAATTAAGAATGAAATAAAGAATGAGAAACGGTACTAAAAAAATTTGAATGATCTCCAGATATAAAAGAAATAAGTTTCCATCGAAAATGGTAAAATTAATTATCAAAATGGTGCACTATTCATCTTAATTCCAAAATGGTAATTTACCATTTTCAAAAATAAGTTATTTACCAAAACAGTAACATTTGAAATGAACAGCGTTTTGATATTTAAAAAAAAAATACATCCCCTCATTTATATTTAAAAAAAAAAGTATAGACATCCCTTGTTTAACTAAATAGATAGAAATATAATTATTTTAGTACAAAGTGACGAAATAAACTAAATCTTGAAGGAAAACATCACTATACTAAAATAGTTATATTTCTATTTATTTAATTAAACAGATTATATTTATATTATTTTATAAATAAATAAAAATAGTAAAAAAGCATTTTTGACATTAAACATTGTTTATTTCAAAATTTACTATTTTTTTAATTAAAATAAATAGTGCACCATTTTGATAATTTTTCAATTTTCATGTACCATTTTGATAAATTTCTCTTGTTTATTTTAGGGTGGACTGATTCGTGTTAATTTAGGATGGATGATACATTTGATTTTGGCATTGAAGTTTCTTAAGTAGGTATCATATTGGTGCTTAGAATTGATTTTATCTATAAGTTTTGTAAATCTCGAGGTATTTGTGTAAATTATGTTATTTAATTTTTCTTCAATTAATCAGTTATCTATGCGATGTCAAAGTAGTGTAAGTGTTGGATGAATAAATCAACTACGATTGGCTCCTTTTCAGGATATAAATAAAAAGCATCTACGATTATGTGCACGCCATCACGTCATTTGTGTACCCGTTTGTGTCACTCCAACATTAGTGTTTAAAATATGATCCAATGCCACAAGGTCATAGAGGATGAAATTTTATGAATTTTTTTTAAAGTTATTTTTTATAGTTAAATTTTAATTTTAAATTTGGGTGCTTGGTAGCCATCCATTTTCAACACTTTGGATCAAGTTTGAAAAACCCCTTTTTTGTGGGCCCAACAATTCTTTTAAAGATTTGAATTCATAAAATTGGAATTTATGGGAATATTCAATAAATGCCAACTACAGCCCCACTTAGAGTAAATATTGAAGTTTAAGATCCTAAAAGAGTAAGATGAAGTCCAAAAAAAAAAAAAACGTGGAATGGAGAACGTGATTCATTTAGTTCACCCCAATTTGTAGTTGGTGTCATACTTATTTCCAACTTTTAGACATTGATTTTGGAGAAGATCCAAATCTAACAATGGTGTATCATGAGGTAGACATTTCTAACTATATAATGTTGGGATATATATTCACAATTTATGGGTCATCCCTGATTTTTGGTGAATCGCTTAACCATTTAGATCATTCTTACAATATTGAGTACTTGAAAACGAATAGACAGAATTTCGGTAATGATGATCATTAATTTTTTTTCTTGTGTCAAATATCGTAATATCTTATTAGGGAGGAAAAATATAGAAACAATCATAAAACATTTAGTCTGTGATTGTATAGATACTTCTTACACGAGATGGACATTCCATGGAGAACATTGAACATTGGAGGGGCGGAGATTATGTAATAGTCGAGTCTAGTACATCTGATCATTAGTGTGATGAAGACATGGTCCCAAAAATGACAGACATGATGAATGATGGACATTTTTCTAACAAAAAAAATGAAATTACTTGCATGGACGAGTGTCCTAATAGAACCGATGACCAAGTTCATGATGATTCAACAGATGATACTCAATATCGTCAAATGATAGAGGAAACGATGCAACCCTTATATCATTCATGTCGAAAAAAGAATACAAAATTTTCAGTTATAGTTGAGTTGCTCAGTATGAAGACTAGACATCAATGGTCTCAGAACAGTTTTGATAAATTATTACAAATGATTAAAAGGATATTGCCATATAATAACTCCTTACTAGAGTTTTGATATTGCTAGTATTAGAACTATTACCATCATTGAATAATGGTAGGGTATGCTTATTGATGAACTTTAGAAGGAATGTGAGATAGGCCAAATGAGCACTAGTAGATCTTGAAAAGCCAGATAAGGAGTATTATTTGATTTGTATCGATGAAATCATTGACTCTTCAACAGAGCTAATGGATAGAGCTGGACCCCAGGGAATTTTACTTGATATTCTTTGTGGTGAGATGATTAAATGACCTATGAGCAATTGTCGTGTCTTTTGAGGGCTAAGTCAAGACAATGTTTGGAGTGATCTTGGGTATTCGTCGAAAAATAGTACTGGGGCATGTGAAGGGAGCATTGTTCAATACCAAAAAGATAAAATTGGCACTAACGTTGAGTGGCAATGTAGAAGGAAAGTTGGAAGGAGATTGGTACCAAGAAGATGAAATTCTTAATGATAAGTAAGTTCAACAGAGTCGAGAGAGAGGTCAGGCATGTGGTTCGCAAATTGAAACTAAGCATTTGGAAGGATTTAATTGGGAAATATTGGTGGTAGGTGAACCTGTTGTGAATGTTTTTGGCCTCTTTGGTGGGAAGATAGTTGTTTTTACTAGATTATTGCAATTTTTCAAGACTGATATTGAGATAGCTACTATAATTAGGTATGATGTAATTTCCATAAATCTCAATTCTGTTTTAGATTTTCCTAGGTTGAAATTGAAATACAATCTTCACAATAAGAAAGCTTTATCTGTGAATTTTATTACCGAAAGAAAGTTTTTAAACTTTCTTTGTGTTCTGCAGTTTTGAACAAAGATCTGAAATTTCTGATTCTTTGGAATTTTATTTCAATTCCATTGGATGTGTTGCATTAGAATGGGTGGGGTCTGGTTTTTTTGGTGGTCTATATTAGGAGGTTGGGCATATATTTTTCCACTTATTTTTCATTTTAGCTTATGATTCAAATGTTTTTAGATATAACTAAGAAATAATTTCATGTTATCTCCAGGTTGGTCTAGGACATGGGGAGAAGAGTACTTTGGAAACGGGTATGCAACTTTAAACTATAAAAATGTTGTTTTGCAGACTGAGCTTATCTATTAAGCATTTTTCTAACTCAGATCTTCAAGTGAATTGGATTTCAATCAAAATTATACTTTCTGTTCTTTACATAATCAAGGTCCAGTTATGCAGACAGATAGTATTTAGTGATTGACTTGAGTTGTTTTCTCATATTATATTAAAACTAATGTTCCTGATCCGTGTATTAGGAAAGTGTACAAATATGGTCAAAAGCACAACTGGTGAAAGCTGGGATATCATTGTTGATGAGGAAACCTATTCTGAGTAAGATACAATTTTTTTTAATAACAACTTAAATTGGTTATAATGCAAATGCCACGTTCGTACATGACAACACAGTATCATTGTGCAAAAACATGGAGCATAGATTCAAATATTTGTTCAAAAGATATTTTATTGAATGAATTTGACTTTAAATTTGTGATGAAGGGCTGAACCTCATTTGTTCAGGTTTTTTCTTCCAATATTTATTGTACTCCCCCATTTTTAATGATAAGGATTCTTATAACAGTAAAGTAGAACCTATTGCTTTTAAATTTATTCATTCTTTCAATTCTTAACATTATGCAACTCAATTAGTTGGATATCTAAAAGACAATATTTACAATCTGATTGTAGCACTTGGTTTGATAAATTGTGATTTTTGATTTTTGTTTGTATTGCATTTTCATATAATCAAAGCCCTTGTCCTATATTTTGGGTTGGGTTGGGCTGGGCTTAACATACATATCTTCTGTTAATTCAAAGTGTTTTCATTTATGTTAATTCCAATCTAACCCAGCTTGTATGTGCTTATGTAACATTTTGTCTCAAGTGATGATCTGCTATTTTGCTATCTACTTACTACGATGGAAATGGAAGTAGATTACATTGGGCAACTATTGCTTGCTTCAACTCGATATGATCCTCGAGTGGCACCGATGCTGTATGAGAAGTTGGGGCATGTCACTGGCAATTCTGGTTCTATATGGAAAGATTATCTCCACACCCCTCCATCTGATAAGTAGAGAACACAATTGTTGGCCAAAGCCAAAGTCATGGAAGAAGCACTCTCAATTTACAAGGAAACGATAATAGGCCGAGGGGTCAAAGGCTTCTTGTAAGACGTAAAAAACTTGATTCGTTTTCAATTGAAAGTGGGATATTTTTGTAGACTTCATTATATTGATGTAAATGAACATGATCTCAGGAATTCTTTCAACATGTGAGATTAATATTTTTTTTTTTGTAACATGTTAAATCATTTTTTTAAAATCTTATTATTCTTTGATACTATGAATTTAATGCTAATTGGTGTGGATGGGATGTGAATGGATGGGGATGAGAATGGATGGGATGGGATGTGAATTTGGATGTGGATGGGATGGGATATGTATGTGTGATTTTTTCGCAAGTATAAGTTGAAGACAAAAACATTTGAGCACAATGAAAAGTGTTCTGATTGGGCTTTAAATTAATTCGATGGCCTCAAGTCATCAAAAATATGATAAGAATCTTAGAGTCGATAGCTTTTACACGTCAAAAATATGTTATTTGACGACCTCTAGTCGTCGAATATATGGTAAAAATCCTAGATTTGACAGCCTCAAGTCGTCGAATTTATGAAATTCTATGATTTTTAGCCGTCAAATGTTTTTTCGACAAGGCCCAATGCGATGGACTAATTCGACGGTTGTGGCAGGCAAATGGTTTCATAATTTGACGATTTTGGGCCGTCGATATTTGGGTATTTTCATGTAGTGTAGGGACATTTATCACAATGGGCATCTTCGTTCTTAGTGGTAATGCTATTGCTGACCTTTTAATTTAACAAGAATGCCAAACTCTCCCTTAAGAGAGAGAGAGAGAGAGAGAGAGAGAGAGAGAGGGGGGGGGGGAATGAGTTTTAGGAAATCCATAGTTTAATTGACAATATATGATTATTTTGGTAATTCACCCACCCTCTAGTGTTTCTCCTCTCACATTTTATTTAGAGCTATTACTGGCACCCAAACTTTTGCCTGCTACATACGACTAAAAATAAAGAAAATAAGTGAATAATTGATAATAAGTAATGGTTGAGGTGCCAATAAAAGCTCTTACATTTTTTGCTAGATTTTTTATTTTTTAGGATTTTACATGAGCCTTATTATTGTTATTTTGATAACGCGGTTTTGAACCTGTAGGCCCAATTAGTAAGGACTAGGCAATTGGCCTCTTTGAGAAGCATATCTTGCACAAATCCCCGAGTACATGCTATACTTGACAAACCCACACATATCAGGTAAGTCGGGATAAATTCCTGTGGGTAGCCAATCAAGGGGCTTGAACTCAAGTCCTCTCCCTTTGTTGAGGGATCCTTGGCCATTGTGCCTAACACTTGTTGGTTCATGAGCCTAACTGCAATTGTAAACAACTACTGAAATTGTTTCAATGAATATTATAATGTTTTGTAATGTTGAGATTATAATTGGATGAATCTCCATTTCGTGCATTGAATATGACAAAATTCTGATTTCGGTACACTGCTCATTTTAATTCCCAAAACATGTTTTTTCAATGAATTCGTCACTTTTATAATCTACAAATTCATTACTTTTGTAATCTACGAATTCGTTGATAAAATACCAGTGATCAATGATCTTGTTGATAATTTATCAATGAATTCATTGATTATAAAAGTGATAAATTCCTTGGAAAGCATGTTTTGAGAATTAAAATGAAGAAATCGGAATTTGGACATAAGTTGCGCACGTTTTGGGAAAAATCCAATTATAATTTTAGCCACACTTTTGTAATGTTTGAAGAGTGTGTAAAATCTTTAATGGGGATGTGATTTTTCCCTATTTATTAATATTATTTAATAAATAAATGAAGATGCATGTAAAAATGAACAATGATGAATGCACATGGTAAATCATGGTCTATACGTGGTTGACATGGCAAGGGCACAAAACCATATATCTTTTTCTTTGACTTTATAAAAATATCTTCTATTATCGTGCCAATTTTTCTGAAGTACATCCAAAGATTTGTGCTAAATTCTTCTTTGAGAATTTTCCCAAAACGTGTGCCACGTATGTCCAAATTCCAGTTTCGGTGCACTATTCATTTTAAATTCTCAAAACATGCATTTTGAGTGAATTCGTCACTTTTATAATCTATGAATTTGTTGGTATATTTACAAATTCTAAAATATTAAAAGTGACGAACTCCCAGGTTCTTGGGAATTAAAATGAACAATTTACCGAATATGGTTGGCAATGATTCGAAATATACTCGATGTCCAAACTGGTCAATTCGAAAAAACATGAAAAATCAGATTCAAATTTGCATCAATCTGATCTGAATATATTTCAATAATTTTTTTATATTCTTAATTTCATATAAATACATATAGATAAAATATTTTAGTCTTTTTATTTTTCTCTATATTGTAGTAGGAAAATAGATTTTGAAAATTTTAAAATTCTTGAACATTGATAATTTGAAAATAAGGCATGTGTTCAGATTGGACTGGATTGGTTTCGAATTAAGGATGAAATGAAATGGATTGGATTCGGTTCACATGTTCATTAATCCATTCAGATTGGATCAGATCGTGTACATCTTTTAAAAAATCCAGATTAGATCAGAGTGGTACTGATCCGATATCGAACTAATCTATTGCCAACCTTAAACGAACTTGGAATTTCATCATGTTCAGTAAAGGTGTCAATGGGTACCAATTTACTTGGAATTGAAAACGAAAACCCCGGTTCCAGTTCTCTTTTTATTGGAATCGATTAGAACCGAGTCTAATATGGAACTGGAATCATTAGGTTTTATTCGATGGGTACTCGCAGGTACCCAGAACCGATTTATTTTTACTTTATACATGATTCAAGGTTATTCTATATTTTAAAATTAACATGTATGATATAAAGTTCTTTAAATTTCATATAAATTAAATATTTGAGCATAAGATGAGTCATTTCTTTTTAAATTAATTACTTGTAAAGAAATAAATTTTAATATTTGAAAAAAAATTCATTAAATCATCATTTTAGTGGAATTTATTATTATCAAGTTGATACTGTATAAATAATATGTTTTTTTTAGAAGGAAATTTTTTTATAATTATTTTGAAATAATTTTTCTCGTTCGATTCTTGAGAATCGAAATCAACGAGTACATGATTTTTGACTATTTCGATTTCAGTTCCACTTATTTTAAAATCGGAATCGGAACTAACAACAACTGAAACCGATAAAATATAGTGGTTATGATTCTAATATTCATAGGAACAGAACTAGAATTGATCATTGAAACCCCTGATACTTAGCGCACCAAATGGAGATTAACCCATCTTTGAGATCACATGAAATGGAGTGCTTGTAGTAAAAGTTGGTGTGGCAGTAGAATGTCTCTATATAAAACTCTGAAGTCTCAAAATCCCTCCATTTATCTTCGAGTGATCAAAACCAAAACCAAAACCCTGCTTCGTCTCACGTCTCTCTCGACCTCACTGAGCTGTCCAGTCGATCATACATCAAGCTCCAATTTCCCAAAACCCTAAGAAGAAGATGCAGGGATCATTCCATGGAGGAACAATCGATTTAGCTCAACTTCAGTCCACTATGCAAGAAATCGAGCTTGCTTGCAGTTCGATTCAGGTTCGATTCTTCACCTCTTTGATCTCCTAGTTTCCATAAAAAATATCAATTCCTCGGTCAAATCCATCTTATTTTAGGAAATATTTTTGATAATCTCAATCTGGATTTTCCATGTTCTCGTGTTGATGTTGTACTCTATTGATGTTTACTGTTTGAATTATTGTTTCAGATCGGTTGGTTGTTAGATTATTAATTTAGTTTTTATTCGCTGTATTTCTGATGCAGAAAGAAACCTTTGGAAAAATTCTTGATAATCTCAATCTGGATTTTCCATGTTCTTGTTTTAGTGCTCATTGATGTACTCTAACGATGTTTTGGATTATTGTCTTGGATTGATTTGTTTATTTGGTTGTAGATTATTAGTTTAGTTATTTTTGATGCAGAAAGAAATCTTTGGAAAAATTCTTGATAATCTCAATCTGGATTTGCCATGTTCTTGTTTTGGTGCTTGTTAGTGACCTCTATTGATGTCTAATGATGAATTATTGTTTCAGATCGATAGGTTTATTTGTTTGTAGATTATTAATTTAGTTTTAGTTAATATTACTTATATTTTCGAAATGAGAGATTCTATTGCCACATCAAGTTTTGCTAATGATCCCCCCCCCCCCCCCCCTCCCAATTTATATGTAAATCACCGAAGAATTAGCACACATCTTGGGTGACGTTGGCAAAAGTTGGTCTGGCAATAAAAACTCTCTTTCAAAATATGGCTCAATTTGTCTTTGTACTTTCAAGTACTTAATTCCTATGTGTTTTACTTCTCTTTTAACAGATGCATACCAATCCAATAGCAGCTGAGACAACTATCTTACATCTACGACAATCTCCTCAGGCATATCAAAAATGCCAATTCATTCTTGGTAAGTTAATGTAATCATGCATTGTTCAATCTAACATGATTCCTTGTAGCCCATGAGACCATGATACTTCAATATGCCCGATGTACCCTGTAGGCCTATACACATGATACTATACTTAAACCAGATACTTCATAGATAGTTCTTCTTTAAAATGATCTAATTTCATATTATACCGCTAGTTATTTTTTCCTTAATCCAAATAATTTGCCTGCTCAGTAATATTTGTTATTATGTTATAACAAACTTACTTTATGATACTTTTACATATTAAAAGTTCCATTGCATTTGATATAAAATAAATGCAAAATTGATACTTGTCCTAGAAAAGCTAAAAAGCAAAGCATGAACCAAGATATTCAACAGGACACCCGTATACATATCTGTATCTTGTATTTTTAGAAATGAGGAATCTCATTCCCGTTTCTTGTACTAGTATCGTATCAGTATCCGCATCTGGCATCTTAGTCTGTATACATTTTAAGTTACAAAATTTGTTGTACCAGTATCTGTATCCGTATCCGCATCTGGGCATCTTAACCTATATTCATTTGTAGTTACAAAAATGATCAGTTTAGCCTTACAAAAGCTCTACGACCATTATTGCTGTCCATGGAATAATTGATTACATTAGTTTGTGCTGTGGTAGGTAGTGTCTTTGAACTAGAGAAACAGATATATGCAATGCACACACATAAATGATATCATAATTCATGAAGGATGGCACAGAAATAAGTACCATTAAAATTTTCTTCTAGAGCGTTTATTGTTTTGATAGATTGATTGAGATAGTAGGAAAGGATTTGGAGATGCATGCTTAGTGTAAGATTTGGTTCTTGACATAATGGAATTATTGAACAAGATTCAAGTGGTAGATCCTGAATTGTCGGGACAAGGCTACGATATTGGTATAGTTATAAGTTTCCCATTCTTTTTATTGATAAAGTTAATAATGATGCTAAGTTGAAGTGTAGATGCTAATGACATAGGGATCTGTGTGGGATTTGAGACTAATGAAGTTCGGAAATTACTAGCATTTTCAAAATGTATTGCAAATAAAAAGTTGCCTCTACAATTGCTATTGATGATTTTTTTTTGATAAGTATAATTTATTGATGGGTTGGGATCCGTTGACTCCTAAGAATGACTCATGAAAAAAACACATGATCCCAACCCTTTAAACACAAAATCCAAAGGTTGAGATTTATGAGTATCTTGATTACACAAATCTCGGAGATGTTTATCCTGAGGATAAATCTCAACCATTGGATTTTGCATTTAAAGGGTTGGGATCATGTGTTTTTTTCATGAGTCATTCTTAGGAGTCAAGGGATCTTGATCCTTTATTGATTTAGATGGGAGATTGAGGAGACTTCCCAATTACATAGAAAAAAAAATCAAATTTTTTTTTGGAACCAAGCACATCAGGTCTTGTTTAAACCGGCAAGTCATCAAAGAACACCCCTTTAAATTCCTCAAAAATCCTGCACACACACACAAAAAAAAAAAAACCTTGAATACTAATAATCACCTCTTGAAGGGTTAACCTTCCCCTCAGAGATTCTTTTATTCCTTTTCCCCAAGTTCTCTAACATACAACAAAAGGCGTTAAAAGTCCGTAAAATTTTCTCTCTATGCGAAAGGGACAATGACAAAGACATTGTTGAGAAAGAGATCACTTTTCTTGGATGAAATGAAACAATTGATTCATGTAACAGGAGAAAGATTTCCCATTCTTTAGCTGGAAAGACATGTGGTCATGAAAGAAGGATTAAGTGGAACAGAATTGACATGGTGGTAGAGTCGTGGAAACGCTTGTCTTCCATATGACTTTGAAATAATTTCAAATAGAATTAGAAAAACCCAATTAGTATGAAACGACAAAATGGAGTGAGACCAAACCTTTCTAACATATGGGCAATGGATCAACATGTGGTTTACGTCTACCGAATCTCAAACAGGTGATCTCCATCTCTCCCTTTCTCCCGCGTGCGCACTCACATATACCTTACTGTTTTACCCAGTTTTGCAAACAATCTAATGTAAATACCTGTTTGCTTGGCTAATTGGTTTGGACCCTTCTCTTTACATATGGTGCTCGACTCTTCCATATGAAGGGGTCGGTATTTATATGTTTTATATCTTTCCTCGTAGAGTTTTGGCATAGTCTCGTGAGGATAAGTGAGGTCATTTTTTTTTCTTTTACCCAATCTTCTTGTATACCTGTAGTATACCATCCTAATAAGTAGGACGATGCATTTTCTGTTTGTTTGAAGAGACTCGTGCACGTATATCACTATGTGTAAACCATGTTAGTGTGGTCCATACTATTAGTGCTCTAACTCTGGAATCTCTCTTATAATTTTCTTGTTGGATGTAACTTATTTCATTTGATAGAAAAATATGCTAGAGAAACCTTCACTGGTTTTGGAGTATGCGAATTTTTTTTTTTTTTTTGATAAGTATAAATTTTATTAAAGAAAGAGGCAAATACAACAGCCGGTTGAGATGACCAACCGAAAGGAAAAAACAACTAAGAATTACAAATAGAGTCCCATCTAAAGACGAAATCCTCAAAGAAGACACCCTTAAACTCTGGACCAAATTTGCACCAAAAAAATAGCAGCACCAAAACATTCAGCACAATATCCTGAAAAGAAGAGACCACTCCTTTGGAGTATGTGAAATTGACATCAAACTCCATTCATTTATGGCTCACACGTCCCTTCCCTCCCTTCCCTCTCTATCATGTATCAGTATTTCCAGGACCAGTCATACTAATAAAATTTAGACATCCAGAAAATTCTCAAGTGGCAAATGCCAGATTTCAGGCTGCTGCAGCAATTCGAGACGTAGCAATAAGGCAATGGGGACTTCTTACAGATGATGACAAGAGAAGATTAGTAAGGTATGTTTATATATACACAAATGTCCATCTGTTTTCTGCCTCTGGTCGTGTGTTCGAAACTGGGTTGTCTCCTGATTTATCCTGTTGCACTTTGAGAAACTCCGTGGTGTTAGGGCGTGTGAATGCGACCGTAGGGATTAGTCCCATCCCAAAAGGGATGTGGGATACTCTGCGTTACGAAAAAAGAAAAAAAAGTAATTTCATGCATGCATGGATGTCCTTATGAAGTCTATGTCTCTTTTCTGTTGAGTACTTTTTGAGTTTTAGCTTACCAATTTTATTACAAGGAAACTTGACTTGGTTTCCTTTTTTGCTTCTTTTCTGTTGGTAGTTTTTGCTTGTGCTTTGTCATGCAACATGCTAGTTCAGCTGATGGCTATGTTCAAGCAAAGGTTTCTGCTGTGGGGGCTCAATTTTTAAAAGAGGCTGGTAAGTTGTGTTTAACTGGAGCTGAGTTTCAATTTAGACAATCGAATCCGCAGAAACAATTGTATTTGCATAAAGTTTGTGCCAGCATCCACTTCTTGTCTGGGTGCCTAAAAACTTGTATCGCTTCAGTAAGAGGACGATCTATAGAATAATTCACAAGAAGATGATTTATAGATATCTAACCAATCATAACCCATTTCCATTAATGAATCAATGTAATTTGTAATTACTAGTAAAATCTGTAAGAAGCTATGGGTATTTTCTTTTTAATTATAAATTCTATTGATATTTTGGATACTCTTTTTTTTTGAAGATTAGCTTGGCGAAGTTTACTATTTATCTAAATATTTGCATAGAAAACTTGCAATTTTATAAATTTTATACCTGAATGGAAGTTTAATCATTTTGTCAAAATATTTCATGAAATGGTAAAGTTATGATTGGTTAGAAGGTGTTAAAAATCCATAAATGAACAATGATTTCCACCAAAATATGTACGAAAAGAAGCTGTCAGTTAAATTCCTTGTCGAGCCTTATTGAAATGGAAATATTTAATTATATTTCATAGAAATTTGATGAAGTTTAAAACAATGCATGCGGACTTATAGGATATGCTCAACTTGTGGAAGCTCTAAAATCATGACTTAGTTCTATACTTCCAGGTATTTTAACTAATTATATTAATTGTAACTTTAAAGCCTACACATTTTTTTTAAATATATTATCCACAAATTGAGTAAAGCACAAAGCTACCAATCTAGCAAACTAAATCAAGATTATGCATGAAGTAAATTAGTTGTCACGAAAGCTAAGACAATAATGAATGTCCTGAATAGAATTTGTTGGACTAAGCTGAATGAATCAAGCCAACCCAACTAAGCTTACCCCCAGGCACTAGGTAGATTGCTTTCTGTCTCACCATGGGAAAATCTAACTGAGCTTGAAACTATATATGTGAAAGTAAAACCAGTCACCATCGTATGCAATATTTTTACTTGTGCTGTACAACATAAAAGGCTGACAAAGGCATTGAGTGAGATGGTGAGAAAGGAGTTTATAGCCTTTTAACAGAAGACTTGGCTCTTGACAGAATATAATGGCAGAACCTGTGACAGAATATAATGGCAGAACCCGATTTATTTGGCTGACCCAAGTGGTGGGAAATGGCTGGGTTGATGTTGTATATAATCACTTGAATCTAACCTTAAGGAGTGCTGTGTATGGATTTTCTTGTTGTGCCAAGGCAATGTGTGAATATTTTGTTTTATCCATGCCATGTTTTACTTTCTTAGTGTTTCGATTTAGAAAATGTCGTAAATAACCTTTTAGTCATTGGCTTGCATAATATGACATATTACTCATTCATATTGAAAGTTGAAGCCTTAGGTTTTCTGACTTATGTTTTTCTCATGCAGGCTAGACTTCACAGTAGCTGAGAAAGAAGCTTTTCTATCTGAGGTATCAACATGTGGTGTCCTTCAAAATTATGTGCAACTATTATCCTGTAACTTTTCCTTCTATTCTCACAGCGATGATCTATTATGCTGTTTCTACTAATCAAATTACCTCTACTCTGTCAATTATATATATGAGATCTATTTGGGGCTTTTAATACATGTTATCCATAGAGCTCATTTATAGAAGGATTACTCACTATTCTCTAATTATGCCAGTGGTTGTATTCCATATTGTTGTGAACCAGTACAATCATGACACAAATTATGTTTGGGAGTAATGTTTGGAAACGTTGCCAACATGACACGGCTTACAATAGCAAGGAGATTTTGAATCCGGTTCTTGAAAGATTGGGGAAGAGGTTGAGTAAGTGGAAGGTGAGATATTTATCTAAAGGGGAAAAGATAACACTGATAAGAAGCACGTTGTCCAGCATTCTGAATTACTACATGTCATTATTCTCTTTTCCGAGGAGTGTGGAGTTAACGATGGACAAGATTTGTAGAGATTTCTTTTGGCATGGCAAGAACACAAGAAAATACCACATGGGGAGTTGGGGGAAGATTTGTATCTCTAAGTTGCATGGAGGGTTGGGTATTAGAAGTTTTGCAAATATGAATTCAGCTTTGTTGGCCAAGTGGTTATGGAGATTTGGTGAGGAAAGTGACAACCTTTGGAGAAATGTGGTGGCACAAAGTATGGGGTGAATGAGTTTGGCTGGGAGAGTAGAGAAGCAAAATGTGCTCATGGGTGTGGGGTATGGAAAGGTATTCTTCGAAGAACTACTTTTTATAAGAAGGTGAAATTCAAAGTGGGGAGGAGCAATAGAGTCAGGTTTTGGGAGGATAGATGGTGCGGAGATACACCTTTGATGAAGCTTTTCCTGGAGTTATACGTTATGTCTGACAAGAAAATGAAGTCTGTTGATTCCTTTTTTATTGGGTATAATAGGGAGAGAGTGTGGGATTTGGGTTTCAGGTGCAATTTTAATGATTGGGAAATGGATAGTGTGGGGAGGCTTTTGGAAGTGATTGGGTCTACGCCGATTAGTGCCGAGATGGAGGATCGTAGGTTGTGGGACGGTATGAAGAATGGAGTCATCTCGGTAAAGTCAATGTATGTTGCCGACTATGGACCAATTGATTAGAGAATGAAATTCTCCTAATTGTTGCTTGATGTGCACTTCATTTGTTTCTACTTTTGGCATGGTCTTGCTTTCTGGAGGGTTTCTTTGATGGTTTTTTTTTTTTTTTTCTCAAAGCTTGGGGAGCTAAGGTTTTGTTGAAAGTTTCGGTGTTTATTTGGCTAGCTGGTTTGAGCAAATTGACAACTATGGACCAATTGATTAGAGGAGGCTTCCATTCTCCTAATTGTTGCTTGATGTGCATGAGTACTGAGGAGACGACGCATCATTTGTTTCTACATTGCACTTTTGTTCGCCAAGTGGGTCCCATTTCATCAAACTCTTTGGCATGGTCGGTTGCTTTCTGAAGAGGGTCAAGGAGCTCTTTGAATCTTTAGCGAGCATGGGTTTTTTTTTTTTTTTCAAAGCTTCTAAGAATATTTTGTGGAGCTTGCTTCCTTTTGCTATTTGTTGCGGGATTTGGAAGGAAAGAAATAGTAGAACTTTCGAGGGAAAGGAACAATATATACATGATCTTATCCGTTCTAGGATTTTTGTTCTTTTGGGGGAAGGTATTTAAAGGGATTTTTTTTGAGGCTTTTGTTATTAGGTGGGAGGTTATTTGTAACTTAGAGGCGGCTAAGGGGGCTTCGTTTTCTATCTTCTTTGTTTAGCTGTATTTGGGGTCTTCTCAACCCCGCCTTTTTCTCTCTTTCTAATAAAATTTCAACTTATAAAAAAAAGTAATGTTTGGAATGTATCAACACGTTCAGTCTCATTTTTGTGATTTTGAAATGCCAAAACTCCAAAATGAAATTTTATTTTAAACTTCAATTAGACTGCCTTTATTTTCTTGTTTGTCTGTTTCACGGTACCCATTTTGGAAAATAAACAATAAATTTTTTTAAAAAGAAAACTACAACTAAAATTTTGACTATGAAATTAGTATATAATAAACGGTGATTAGCTGCTTTTCCTCTTGCAATATCTCACCTGTTGATCAGGGGAAGTGTCTAATCGCCATCTATACACCTTTATTTGGAATTGTCTGAGAGTACAATTTTTTTTTGTAAATTCAAGTAATTGCTTCCTTGAGGTTTTCTGAGAACATCTGACAGTTTGGTTACAAAATACAGATGAAGCAGGCTGTTCTTGGCAATCATGGTGTAGATGTGCAATTCTTTGGGATCAATTTCCTGGATTCCATGGTATTTATACAATCTGAAGATTATTGCGGCATCTTTTGGATTTTACATCATGCTACAGCTCTCTTTTTCCTAGCTTTTGGAAGTAAAAAAATGTTATTTTCAGGTATCAGAATTCTCGCCCTCTACTTCATCTGCGATGGGCCTTCCAAGGGAGTTTCATGAGCGGTGCCGGGATTCATTGGAGCGTGACTATATAAAGGTGGTTCTTCCAGTTTCTGTTTGCATCCTATCATCAGATATCGACCATTTTTTGAGGGACAAACTAGTTGCACGCCACGCACTACCAATTGCCACCATCACTTAAAATTTCCCTTTACACTCCATTTGGATGATTGCACTCAAAATTAAAATAATAATATAGAGCTCCTTTGTTTGTTTGTTCTTCTTCAACCATGCTCACATAAATTATTGTTGGTTCAATGATTTTGGTAAGAAATACTTGGTTGTATAACAAACATGTTTACAATTTACTTGAGCAGAGAAGACAAAGTCACGAGAAGGTGAATAACCCTAAATCTTTGCATTACTGATAATAAAGTGCAAGTAGGTTAAAATGAGGTAGCAAAAAAGGTTCATTTTTAAAGGTTGGTGTGCAACTAGTCGGTCCCCCTTTTTAACTAAGCATAGATCATTATTAAGTCTTAATATACTGTTCTTTTTTTTTTTCCTTTGGCAGAAATTCTACTGCTGGGCCCAGGATGCTGCATTAAGCGTCACAAACATAATACTAGAATGCAATTCCCCCGAAGCACAAGTTAAAGTTTGTTCTGCTGCACTGCACCTCATGCTTCAAATCTTGAATTGGGATTTCCGATGCAACAAAAACACAGTTGATGCTGCCAATAACAGATTAAATGTTTTCTCATCTGGACCTAGACATGATACTGTATTTCTTGGGAAGTCTGAATGTGTCTTGGTACAGGTGACAATTTAAACCGTTCTATATCTTACTAATACTGTTAGACATTGACTTGAAAATATTCTATAACTTACTTTTCTCTCTTTTATGGTGTTTGTAGCCAGGGCCAACATGGCGTGATGCTTTGATTGATAGTGGTCATATCGGTTGGCTCTTGGGCTTATATGGGACATTGCGACAAAAGATTGCTTGTGATGGTCATTGGATTGACTCTCCGCTTGCAGTTTCGGCCCGAAAGCTTATAATACAGTTTTGCTCCTTAACAGGGACCATATTTCCATCTGGTAAATATTCAAGTGCTTCATCTCTATCATTCATAAAAGTGCTAAAATATTTCTTTGAAGTATACACCTTCTCTTTGTGCACCTCAAAGTTCATATTCATATACTAGAGATATGTAATTATTGCTTTCTTGTAATTAATCGCGATAATAATGTGATGAAATATACAAGATGTTTTTTTAGCTTTTATGACTGGGGGATGGCAAAAGCGGTTTAGATGGAGAGTACTTACATCCGGCTTGAAAAGAATATCATGAGAATTGGGCTCGAGTTAGGCGAAACTAAAGTAAAGACTATTAAATCTAGTTTTCTATCCCGTTCTCGACAACAACTCATTAGATGATCACAGAGAGCAAAGACCTCCTCTTGTCCAGTATCTGGCTTTTCAAGCCAAAAATACGGGGCTTCATCAATTGTTCACATTTGACAGTGGTTTCTAGGGCAGAAAACAAGTTTAAGCTACTCTCAAATGGAGAGAAGTAATTTTTGCTGTTTAAATCTATTTTGGGAAAAGACAAGGTTAGATAAAATGGTAGGGGGTTGTGAGAGCAAGGTTAAATGGATAGGACTGAGTAAAGATCAGCTGTGGACTAGGAATCTGAGTGAAGGAGAAGAAATGGCAGTAAGTAACAAAGGTGGAAGGAATTGATGGAAAGAGTTTTATGCATGACATATAGAAAGAAGGTATTGTGAAGGTGCCTTTGGACATATTGAGGGGGAGTAAATCAATGTGATATAAGAAATGGAATTTTTAGAGGAAAATTTGTGTTGGAATCTTGTGAATGGTCAAGGAGGTAGGTGTAGAGGGGAGAAAAACAGTTACACAATTTGAGCTAATAATTCTGTTATGAAATGATTGGGGCATGGGAAATGATGATAGGAGAGGTGGTGAAATCCTTGATTCAGCTTCAGAGACAGATATCATGATATTGCGGGAATATGGAATGCATGAATGATGGAATAATCTGTGAGATTTGGGGGTTGAAAGTTGGGTGGTGTGCGGTATACCTGTCAACTAGAGGAACGATAATTGGAATAGTTATGATGTGGAGCTAAGGTTGGCAGACACATTAGTGAGGTTGTTATCAGTGTCGATCCTATTAGTTGGTTATGTGAAGGAAAGGATATTGGCATGCGCAGGAGTGTATGGATCCACGGATTGTAGGTTTAAATGCAAGTGCAACCCTAAGAGGAATTAAATGTTTGGTAGGTTTATGCAACATGTGGTGTGTTGTTGGAGAGGAGGGGGGGGGGGGGGGGGGGGGGGGGTATGCACTTGGTAGTGCTTAGCAAATTTGATAACCTTCTGTCCAACACGTTTGCAAGGGGAACAATGACTTTTTTTGGGTAAGTTGAAAAGGCCTCATATTTCCAAATTTCAAGTTTCCAGTCCACACAATTTCAAATTCTAAGCTTTGACTTTAATAAAAATACTATTATTTTATATTTCAACAAGAAGAAATTCTATTTTGGAATAATTGAAAGCTTTTTGCAGTAAATTACTATCTTACATTTATTGCAAAATGTAAGTAAATATTATTTTTTTAATAACTATCTTTACATAATGTTGATACTACAAGAATTTACCTATGAATCAAATCAATTCAAAAACTTCCTTTGCATATATTATTATTTTATGTTCAAATTTATTTCTAAAAACTCAAATTGTTTTGCATGTGAAATAACTAGGACAAGAGAAAAAAGAAAAAGATTCATAAGAAGACTACATGATTAATGCATTATTTTAGAAATAGCTAAAAGTTTATTTGAGGCGTATGCTTCACATTGAAGTGTAAGGGTGTCTCTTGGTTGAGGTTTACCCCTCAACTGTTTTTCTCATTTCTTCCTTGCCCTGTGGGGCATTTTATTAAGCCTCAACCTGAGTTATGCATTGAGGTGTACACCTCATATTCCTTTATGCAAATAGTAAAAGAGCAAGATGAAGACACCAAAGAACATGGATTGTGACAGTGAACTCAATTCTCAATAATAAAAGGTTCGGCATTTCATTTATCAAAAAAATAAATAAAAATTAGAAGACTTGGCTTTGAAGTTTGGACAAAGTAGAATGGATGAACATAATTTGTTTAGTTGAGCTAAATCTTGGGAGAAGGCTTTGTTGTTGTTCTTATATACTTATGGAGACGCTAATGTCCATGACTTCGTCATGGGGATGTTAGCGGCCTCTGAAACCATAGATTTTTCATAAATGTCCCTAAGTATCATTTCTTATTGTCTCTTGGAGCAAAAAGTTAACGGTGCTATTGTCATTCTGCTATCACATTTCCTAGATATAATAAAACATCAAAGTGTTATTTACAAATGTTTCATTCATAATGACAATAAAAGCTGTGCTTTTTCGCGCTAAAAAACATAATAGATTTCGGCATTTATGGAAGAATGATGGTCGGGGAAGTTGCTAATGGTCCCATGAAGTCTTGGACTTGGCCAATGGCCATTCCTCACTCATATGAGCTTGGATTGAGGTCCTCATGGGCTCAAATGACACCTTGACCCTCGAGCTTTCATGGTTTGGATTAGGTTTATAATAATTCAAAAAAATTAACTTTTTCTTGAATGATCAAAGGGTTGGAAAATGGAGGACCACTAAACACCAAATTTAAAATGCGTTGGCCAATGGTGAAAAAATGTCTTTTCTAATTTTTTTTTCCGGATTCGTAAAATTGTGTTCTACATCCATGTGGAACTCAATCATGTTTTTGGGTGCCACATGGCTTCTAACTGAAACATTGCGTTGAGATGAAGATTTTAAACATATATATATATATATATATATATATGGGTAGCGTTCAATGGCAAACTTTTTAGCAAACTTTTTGGCAAAACATTTTCAAAACATGAGTTAGAGGTTTTGGAATGGGCTGATTTTGGTGAGGATGATCTCTACGGTGAGGAGATCATCATCACCAAAAATCAGCCCATTCCAAAACTTCTAACCCCATCAAAAACAGTTTACAAAATGGACGGTCCACAATTTTTCAGCTTGTAAACATGGGTTAGAAGTTTTGGAATGGACTGATTTTTGGTGAGGATGATCTCCTCACCGTAGAGATCATCCTCACCAAAAATCAGTTCCAAAACCTCTAACTCATGTTTTGAAAATGTTTTGCCAAAAAGTTGGCCATTGAACGCCCCCCATATATATATATATATATAGGGGAATGCTAACGTCCAATACTTCATGGGGACATTAGCATTGTCCAATACTTTTTTTTCCCAATAATACCCCTTGTTTTGTTTTTTAGTGAAAAAGACAAGGTATGTTAGTCTTTTACATAATAAATGCTATGCGCATTTGAGTATTTTGAATTAAAAATCTTTATTGTAGTATACTTTGGTAATCAATGCCAACATAATAAATGTACTTATTGTATAAAAGACTAAAATAACCATGTATTTTTCATTTAAAGACAAAACAAGGAGGGGTATTATTAGAAAAAAAAAGTGTTGGACAATGTTAACGTCCCCATAAGGTCTTGGACGTTAGCATTCCCCATATATATATATATATATATATATATATATATATATATATATATATATATATATAGAGAGAGAGAGAGAGAGAGAGAGATTGGTTGTATGTCATGAAGGACTACCTATCTCTATGGACTATTTTTCCATGTGGCACCCAAAAACATGATTGGAATGCTGCGTGGATTTAAAACAAAAATAATAAGAACTCTAAAAATAAATAAATAAAGATATCTTTCACTATTTTGGTTAACACATTTTAAATTTGAGAGTTTAGTGGCCGTCTATTTTCTAAGCCTTTTATTAGGCAAAAATAAGTTTTTTTATTTTTTATTTATTTTCTTTAAACCTAATCTAAATCATGAACCCTAGAAAGCTAAGGTGTCATTTGGGCCAACGTAATAGTCCACATGTCCCAAATGAGTAACTTGATCCATCTAACCCTTTTCCATGTATATACATAAATGTCGGGAATGCCAACGTCTAAAACCTCGTGGGAATGTTACATTTCATTTTTTATGGACAAAAAATGCCCATCGGAAATGCTTCACATGTTACTTAAGTTGATTTTTCGGTCTTTTATTTTTTAGAATCTTTAAATAGATATAAAAAAGTCAATTGTAGATGTTCTACTTGCCACGCTTGTCTCTTCTTTTCAATCTCTTTTCTCTCTTCCCCTAGTTTCCACTTCCAAGCGGACAAAAAACACCCTCATGGGGAATGCTCACATGTTACATCATGATGATGATGGAAATCATTATGATGGTGTTGATGACAATGATGATGATGTTAATGATGATGATGATGATGGTGATGATCCCAATGATGGTGTCTTGGACTTCGAAACTAGGGATAAATGATAGTAAGGAGAGAACCACCTTTGATTGTCTTTTTGGCAATTGAAAGAGAGGAGAAAGGGGTGACATGCATGCTACATGGGAAGGAAATTGGCAATTGAAAGAGAGGAGAAAGGGGTGACATGCGTGCTACATGGGAAGGAAAGAGGCATCTTTGATTGTCTTTTTGGCAATTGAAAGAGAGGAGAAAGGGGTGACATGTGTGCCACATGGGATTAGTCGGGTGCTCTAAGTGGCCTGGTTAACCAAGGTATCAAAAATAAAAAAAGAAGGAAACAACCCAACTAAAGTAACTTATAAGCATTCCCCATGAGTGCATTTTTTGTCCATAAAAGAATGACAACAAATGGGATGATGCTAATATCCCCATAAGGTCTAGGGCGTTAGCATATATATGCATATCAATATATTTTACCTTTTATCTACCCTTAGGGACTTGTTTTAGATGTAAGGTTGTTTGGAACTCGATCATTTAAAAGGTCAATAGGAGAATCTCATCATGGAAAAAATATATGCCTTTCTAAATGAGGAGGGAAAGTCTTGATGAAAGTTATTTATTTAGTTTTCCTTCACACTTTATATGTCCTTGTACTTTATGCCGGCATCAATTCTAAATTTTATTAAGATGTTGAACTTCTCGTCAAATGTAAAAAATGGAATCTCAAAAATATCATTTGGTGAATTGGGAGGTGTGTTCTTCCAAAAGGGAAGTTAGTGTCGAGAATAAAAAATTAAGGTCGATGGCCCTCCTTGGGAAATGGCTTTGGCCTATCAAAATAGATAATGTGAGTTGTTGGGAGAAGTTAATTATTGAATAATGTGGTTTTCAGAATTTTCATTGTGATATTGTAAGAAATAAAATCATTATGGCTATGGAGTTTATGAAGGAATCTATAATGGTTCATTGGAGCTTAAGGAAGTAATTTGGTTCAAGGTAGGAAATGATTGTAAAATTTACTTTTGGGAGGATTTTTAGTGTGTATAATCTATGTGAGATCTCTATTCCCTAATCTATTCTTATTATCAAATTAGTAGTTCTATTTTATTATTATTTTTTGCTGGGTAAACTAGGCTTTAATCCACAACCTTAAAGTTGCTTTGGAATATGTCAAACCAACTGAGCTAATGTCTAAGCCCATAGTTTTATTTTTTGAAAAAGAGATCTATTTTGGAAGCTTTGTCTTTAAAGAAATCTAATGATTGAGAATTGGAGTTGATGTTTGTGTCCTTAAAGTCTTAACGCAAAAATTTTACGTCAGCTAAAAAAAACTTCATCCAATTCCGTCTAGAGATACCTCTTTTGTTATTGCAAATGTGTTCATAATTTCATATTCACTCTCACCAACTTAATCCACATTTTTTGGTCTTCCTCTCGTTTATTTATAACCTTCAACTTGCATGTTCCTTCTAATGGGGTTTGTAACCTGTTTACACATTCCCAAACTATATTCTTAGTTTATCACTTATTGGGGATGCTCCTAAATTTTCATGATTTCTTTCATTCATTTCTAATTTTATCTTTCTTAGTCTTTCCACTCATCAATCTTAGCATCCTCATCGCAGTTATACTTAATCTTTTGACATGTTGCTTCTTGATCGCCCAATATTCGTTTCCATAAAGCATAACCCTGTCTTATCGCAATCGTATAGAACTTTTCTTTAATTTTATTGGGATATGTTGACGACATAGCACTCTATAAACACACCTCCACTTCAATCATTTACTCGCAATTGAATTGTGATTAAATTGGTGAAGGAAAAAGTCATGATTTAATCATTACTTCTTCAACAAGTCGGAGAATTTGGTGACCGTGTTACCAACTCCTAAAGTATTAAATTGAGAAAGGAACTTGACCAGCTCTCCTTTAGAAATCAATGTTTAATAAGAGCTTATTAGAATAAAAGTGTCACTGTCGTATTTTTCTGGATTTGTGTTTGAAAGTTTTGACTTTGTGTCAATGTGTGGACACATCAAAAACCCTAAATTTGCCTTAGTGCTGCTACAAAGTTTGCATGAGTGAAAAATACAAACAGAAAGAGATGTGAAGTAAAGGATAGGGATTTGGCGTGTCGCCACTCCAAAGCAACATAGAGCCCAAGATGGAGTTTCATCACCAAAAAGGAGAGGAGGTACATGGTTGATTACTACCAAAAAAGAGTCTTATTTAATTCAAAGAAGAAAGAAACTTTTGTACCAACATCTATGGATGTGCTACAATGAGAAGTTATACATTACAAAAATTTTCATGCTCAAAGTAGTTCGTCTTCCTGAAAATGTTACAAACATCAATGTAAATGATAAGGGAATGCACAGACTGGGTTTATCCAAATTTTGATGGAGATGGACAAACAAGCCATAGATTGAAGTGTTTCCTGTGATACTTCTATTGTATGTAACATCTGTCTTACATGGTGAATTACTGTCTTTATGCTTCATTCTTTAATCATGAGTTTGGTGCTTTCTTCATGGCATGCAAGAGTTGCTTGCTTTTAATTGTGTACTGACTATAATATTCAATTTCTAGATAATGGGCACATGCAAGAACAACACTTGCTGCAAATTCTATCTGGAATTATTCCATGGATAGATCCTCCTAATGTTATTTCAGCAGCGATTGAATGTGGAAAAACTGAAAGGTTGTATCTAAGAATCACTTTTATGTGTAGATTTGTATAATATCTTGTCTTCCCTCAAATTACTTCTTATTTGGTTCAGTGAAATGCTTGATGGTTGCCGTGCATTGCTTTCTATAGCAACTCTAACTACTCCCATGGTGTTTGACAAGCTACTGAAATCTATAGGGTCAGAATCCTCCATTATAGTTTTTTTTTTCTGGATAGACTTTTCCATTATAGTATTTCAGTACTCTAGTTCTTCGATCATTGCTATATTAATAAAATATGTTCTTTTTATTCCTTTTGCCATGGGGGTTGACTTTTTCCCTGAATGTTCAGCTCTTTTGGAACTCTTAGCCTGTTATCTGCATTGACTTGTGAAGTTATAAAAGCCCGTCTAGCTCGTCTCACTGATGAGGAAACATGGAGTTGGGTGGCACGGGATATCCTGTTGGATACTTGGATTGCACTTCTTGAGGTAGTATCCAAAATTTTATGTTTTAATTTTTCATTTGTGGGGGTTGGGTGGTTCTTTTAGGTGAAGGCTGGTTTGAACTCAGGTTCTGAAATCTGGTATACAGTTTTCTGTTCCACACTTCAGTGTGCATGTGTGGTCTTGTGGGGGTGTTCATGTAAGAATTATTTCTTCTATCTTATCAAGAGAAGTATTATTTAGAATACTTCTTCTAACTTATCTTGGAAAATTTATTTCTTCTATGCATCTATAAATTACTGAGTTAGGGGTAAACATATTTTGTGTATAACAGCATGCCTTACAGTGGACGCTTTTACCGATTAAAAAATAATATGGATGCTCTTAACATAGGTTCATGCATTTTATGACATAAAAAATATTCCATGTTGATCAAGAATTTCTTGTTGGGGTTCTATTGGTATTATCTTAGGGTTGTTTGGTTCCACTTAGTGTTATTGTACTAAGCTTGTTTGGTTTCACTGCTGTATTAAAGATATTTTACCATTCTTTCCACAGCCAAAAGATATTGGTAGGGATACTGCACTTCCTCCAGAAGGGATAATTGCTGTTGCCACTGTCTTCAAGTTGATTGTAGAATCAGAACTAAAAGGTAATTCCGTTCTGTACATATTTTTCAACATATGTAAGTTTTATGTATCTGCCTCTGTGTTTCTTTTGTTCAATATATTTCTTTGGTATCCATAGTTTGGTTTGATGTCAATTATCCCTTTTAGTAGAGTCCATTGCTTTCTCTTCCAGAATCATGGTTCACAATTCTTTTTGACCACCTTATAACATTGGATTTTTTTATATAGCTGCTGCCGCATCAGCGTTCGATGATGAGGATGACTCTGACCTTCTTCAGGCTTCTATTTCTGGTATACAATTAAGCTTTCAAAGTCAATAGTGTTTAGCTTTCTATTAAGTTTGTTTAATTTTTTTTGAATTTGGTTTTAGTTTGACCTTTATGTTTATCCCATTTCACATTTTCATTTCCCTGTGTTTGCAGCAATGGATGAGAGGTTAAGCTCTTATGCTCTTATTGCTCGAGCCACTGTTGGCATCACGGTTCCTTTACTCTTTACGCTCTTTTCTGAGAGATTTGCCCTACTTCAACAGGTACTTTTTTATCCTTTGATTTATAAGATCTTCCTCCCCTTGTTAGTCCTAAATTAGAAGTTTCGTCTCCCCCCCTTAAATGTATCTTTTAGAAGTTAATTTTTCTTTGATAAATAGCAACACAGATTGTGTTAATATAAATGTGCAACTTCTGGGAGTGGTAGTCCCTGTATGCCAAAATTTTTGCCACACCATTCAAGCTAGTTTACATTCTCCAATGTTGTTCACATCTCCAGAAGTATGAGACAACAATATCATATATCCTCTAATTTATTATCAGATATTTTCTTTGGTACTGGAAAGTGTCCTGGGATGATCTTTACTCTTTTCCCATCCAAAGGTCATCTTTTGTTTTCTGTATTTTGTTGTTTGTATTTTCCTTTTCATTTTCTGTAGTAAATGATTCAATAGTCTAGGACTGGGGAGTCATGGTGAACTGGATTTGGTAAGCCAAGATCATGATGGATTGTCCTGATTGAACCCTAGTTTCATCAAAATCTAGGAAGGTTGGTCCAAACAACTGCTACCTGCTGCCTGAGGAAACTTAACTCTTGTATTAAATTGAGGAAGGAACTTAACCAGCTCTCCTTTAGAAGTCAATGTTTAATAAGAGCTTATTAAAATAACACTGTTTTTGTCCGGATTTGTGTTGGAAAGTTTTGAGGAACTTAACCAGCTCTCCTTTAGAAATTAATGTTTAATAAGAGCTAATTAAAATAAAATTGACACTGTTGTATTTATCTGGATTGTGTTGGAACGGTACAGAGAGGCAAAATCATAGATAGGTGGGTCAATATGGACTTAAAGTTTTATGTTTGATAAATGATTTCGTTATTCATCTATTCAAGTCAAATGGTCTACAATTGAGAAGCAGAAATATAATTGACTATACAATGTATTGCCAATTAGCCAGGAGCTAATTCAATGAACCCTTAGCAGAAGCACATTTGATATCTTTTTTTGATGAAATTGTCTTGATCTTTACCTATCAATTTTTTTTTTTTTTTTTCCTGAATTAGAAATCACATGAACAAGGACTATTCTCCAAGGAAGCGAAACATTTTTTAAATTACTAACAAAGATTCTAGTAGAGAAGACAATGCAGCTACATGTCAATGGTTTTCATGTTCCACACCTATTGCAAAGAAGCCACGAGAGAGAAAAAGAAATATACGCTCAAGAGAATTATATGAATAGAGACATAGGGAGGGAGGAGATTGAGGATTGGGAGGGATAGATGGAGAGTGTGAGAGCAATAGGTGAAAGAGACTAAGTGGGGAAAACTTCCCTCAGATAGGTTGTTTGTATTATTCTTCACTTTTCTACTATTTCTTTGCATGGCTCTACCAACCTTGTACAATATATACACATACATACACATATATAGGGTCCCGGTCTGGTGCCAACTATTTGGCGAACATGTTTTATCCTACATGGGTTAGAAGTTTCGGAATGGGCTGATTTTTGGTGAAGATGATCTCTATGATGAGGAGATCATTCTCACCAAAAATCAGCCCATTCCGAAACTTTTAACCCCATGTTTATAAGTTGAAGAATCGTGGACCGTCCATTTTTTGTAAACCACTTTTGATGGGGTTAGAAGTTTCGGAGTGGGCTGATTTTTGGTGAGGATGATCTCCTCATCATAGAGACCATCTTCGCAAAAAATCAGCCCATTCTGAAACTTCTAACCCATGTAGGACAAAATGTGTTGGCCAAATGGTTGGCACCCGAACGGCTCCCATACATGTATATATATGTGATCTTGCAAAATGGATGGCATCCGGATGTGATAAAAAATATTTTGACAAATAGTTTATCCCCTCCCAAGATCAGTTTTGTGAAGAAAGAGATCTTGTAAAATGGAGGGCTTCCGGGTGTTGTAAAATATATCCAAGATCAGTTTAGTGAAGAAAGAGAAGGAAATTCAAGGGACAGTCCTAACAAAAAATTTTCACGGAAGCTTGATACATTCTGGTAACAATGTGAAACATGAATTCAATTAATAATTTACTGCACCTTTTCTGTTGATATTAGGTTTGCACCACTTTGAATTTATTTTAAACTTTTGCAGCTATACTTTTGGGGACCACCCAAAATTTTCCAGTTACATTATTTCTATAGGCAAACTTTTATGTATATGTTTATTTCTTATATGGTTCTTAATAGGCTAGCTTACCCATTCTTTTCCTATGTTATTTCTTTCATTTTGTAGGGAAGAGGCACATCTGATCCAACTCGCACTTTGGAAGAGCTCTACTCACTCTTACTGATAACTGGGCATGTTCTCGCAGATGAAGGGGAGGGAGAGACACCCTTGGTAACCGATTTTTTGTTTCTTGTCTTTCTTACGCAAAGCTGTTGGATTTGATGTTTTGTTGCGAGTCTCCTTAATTATCTGTTTTTTATGTGGAGGCAAGGTTGCATCTATATCTCATTTTTATATTTTCCCTATAGATTTGCAGGCTCCTATTGTTCCGATCAAAACATTCCAGCACATATCGATACAAGCCGAAACATTCCGAATCAAAATATTTTGACGTATTTAAGTCTAACAATGTTACGTGTCGTAATGTTCAAAAACTGGTACTTATTGGTCGATACATTCTAATACGATACCTTGAACTGTGGATAGATGGGAAGACTAGGAAAGATAAAATTAGAAATGAGGCATTCGAGAAGAATAACGGAGTACCTCCATTAGGCGATAAACAAAGAGAAAGCCAATTTAGATAGTTTGGCACATTCAACAAAGACTGATTGTAGCCTCAGTGAGGAGAATGCAAATTAAAGGCGCTAAAATAGATTAAGAGGATTGAGATAGTGAAAGTAGATATGGACACACTTTCAATCACATAAGACATGGTTTTGGACTAATTTGAATGGAGAAACATGATTTGTTTAGCTGATCCCAAGTATTTGGGATAAGGATTCAATGGTACAAATGATTTTGATAGGCACTGATTGGATGGACCCTTTGGAGGGTTGAAATCCAGTAACATCTCTTGCTCTTATATCTGAATGGGGGTCATTGTTTCTATTGAATGCTTAAATCTTAGATTCATAACTGTAGTGACTTTCAAGGATTTCTTCGTAAACTTGGCATGAAAAAGGCCAAGCTAGAGCTTTGTAGCTACATTGGATGCTTAGTTTTGGAATAAATGGAGAAGATGGATCAAATGTTGCGTTTCTACAATATTCATTTTAAATTTAATATTGATGAATGGGGTTCCATTCTTCTTTTCAAAAGTTCAGAGGTCTTTGTAGAGGTGGTCCTATGTTTTTGTTCCTTTCTATCATAGCTAAAGCATGCATGCCTCTCTAGGGTCAAGTTAGGGTTCAACTAAGCCCGACCCAGACCCGGCCATTGCAGCCTCAGTTCTTGTTGTGTCATGGCATCAACAACACATGTTGTTGCTGGTCTGCTTCTACTTCTTCTTCCCTTTTTGTTGTTCTTCTTCTATTTTTCTACTGGTCGTTCTTGTTCTTCTTGAAGTATTGAATATTTTAGTTTGTTTACAGAACTCATATTTATACATGTTTAATTAAAACATGCAGAACCCATCTTTCACTTTTCTTTTTTTAATTGTTTTATACTTATATCATAATCTTATTGTACCTTGCTTTACTAGGGCGTGCGCCTCTCCTTGCGCCTCAGGCACTTGGAAGCCTTTACGCCTTTAGCCCTTAACTACACTGTGCTCATTGATCTTTCAGTTATGGTCTTCGATTTTTCCAAGGGATGGCTCCACTGTTTTTTTTTATAGGTAAAAGAAACATTCATTGAAAAGGGAGGCCAATGTGACCATCCAAATATGAGAAGAATAGCACATATGACTCACACTCAAATGCTATCGCTCAAATATACTACAAATCCCATCTACCTAACAAAATCTCAAAAACATATCTCTTGATGTTCTTTGAAAACTTTGTTGCAAAAAGAAAGAACCGCATGATCAAAATGATAATCTATAGCAAAGAATGTTTCATATCCTCAAAGACTATCATTTCTTTCCTTCCATATCCCCAACATAAGGCGAAAGGAGTTAGACTTCACAAGGACCTCTTGAATGTGAAAAAGATATTACCAAGTGATAACAATCCCTGAGCACAACATGAAACGACTTCAGAAAATGCCCATCAACTCCACACAATGGCATGAAATACAACCAAATCTCACAAGCTAACTTGCAATGGATGGTCATTTGATTTACAAACTACGTGACCCCCTTACACATAAGGAATTAGTTTGGTACAATGATACCCCCCTCGAATGACATTGTCCATCAAAAGGATCTTACTCGAGATAGTGGACCAGATGAAGAAGGAAAATTTTGATGTAATTCTAGTGGTTTCCAATAGTTTTAACAAGAAATGGCGATAATGACATTGACAATAAAGACTGCTAAAATGGTTCTTACTGAAAACGACCCATCTTTATATGCATCCCATAAATTTTGATCCTCATCCTTCATGATAGTTGCAACTAATGAGATGCATCTAACAAGGCTTGTGAGAGCTTCCACCTCCCAATCAATGAAAGCTCTTTTGAAGCCAAAGTCCCAGTCCACATCCAACCTTGGTTTAACCATGGAAATTGCAATCAGTAGAGCATTCTTCATTGATAGTGGAATGAAATTATCTTTAGAGTCAAGGCCCTCCTTTGCAAGTAGCCCTTCATTGTAGGACTTCGCTTTGATGATTGTATCTTCAAAGGGGAAGAAATTGTTTGTATTGTTATGTGTAACATTTCTCTCCCTTGTAATGTGTTGTCATTGAAAATCATGTTAGATCCTCTCTCACCTCCCCTCCCTTCCCCTCTTTATTATAATTTTGGCTCTGTTCACCTCTTTGCAATGCACACACACACACACAAAATCCAATTCATGATTTGTGAGTTTTTGATGGCTACCACCAATTGTTTTGTGAGGCCAATAACTAGAATGTATCATGTTTAATACTTAACGGACCCTCCATTGTTTAAAAAAATTGTCATAGTAAAAAGTTATGTCAAAAACACTTAGACTATTGTTAACATTTCCATTTGGACACTTTTTATTTTATTTTATAGTTTTAGGTGTTTGTACTAAGCGTCGTTTCTTTATATATTTCAATTTAGCTAGGCTTTAATTTACAAATGTTTGGCCTTATGATGTGTACCATGTATAGAACTAATGTTTGTTTTTCTACATTATATCTTATCATGCATTATCCATTTAAGTAATGGCTTAAATCATGTGATTTTCAGGTTCCAGAGGCATTGCAAACCAATTTTGTGGATATTGTGGAAACAGAGCAACATCCTGTAGTTTTACTTTCCAGGTAACAATTCTTGTTTTCGCTAGAGATCACTCTAAATGGAATTAGTTGTAATTCTGTTGATTCTAAGTATGATTCAAAATTTGATCAATCGTGTTAGTTCCCCATGTACGATGACAAAACAAAAATAACAAAGAGACTAGGTATGCTTTTGGATATGGCACCTTGAGTAGTACTTCTAGCTTATGCAAGGGGCTAGAAGTACTCTTTGATGTGTTTAGATAAAAAGATAATCTACTCCTTAACTCTTTCGTAGAGCTAAAATGTCTCCAATGTGAGAAGCTTCAACTTGATGCTTCTCAAATTATTCTTGCACAGAGTAGGAAACATTGTCTATTGACCGATTTTCTTCCTAAAATACCCTTTGAAGTTTTATTAAAATTTCATCAATTGTCCTGTATTCATGCATGATTTCAACTCAAAACCTCTACTCTGTCTATCGCTAAAGTTTTTGTTCAAAGAAAACCCTATCAATCTAAATGATTTTCAAGAGGAAGACGAGCAGATCTCAAGCCATTTTGAAGAGGGTGACCACCATCTTGTTCTCCCTATAGTGATTCTTGTTGCTTTCAATCACGACTTTCCATCTCGCTCTTACTCCTATAAACAAATTAGGGTTCCTCTTTCCTCAAATAAACCCATTTCAAACATGTAATTGAACCCATGGTTTAAAATCTCGTTTTTGTTCATCGTTTCGGCTTTTTGGAAAATCAATACGATACTGAAACAAGAAGAAACATTCCAAGACAGACATAGCTTCAAATTGGAATTCCTATGAAGTCTTACTCAAAAAACTGTGGTCAAGGAGCATGGGTCAGTTTGAAGACATGGGACATGTCAATTGTTTATCAAAATATGGAGTGTTTTAAAATAAATCAATTTTTTAAGAAAGACCAAGGTCAGGGAAACACTTTCCTTGTTTCTTTAAAGAAAAAGAAAGTTGAGAGGAAGAAGGTGAAGAAGAAGATAACTTGGAATGTTGGCACGAATCTGACGACCGGCGAAATCGCGGAACCACCCAGGTCTTTCCTCTTTCTCTCTCTTCTTCTTCTTCCTTTTCTTCTTTGTGTTTTTTAGACAACTATGCCAAAATTTTTGTATGTTTCGACTTGAGGGTTGTTTCATCTCGTTTTGGTGAAAACTTGAAATATTTCGTACGAAACATTATGAAACGGTACGAGATTTTAAACCATGATTGAACCTACTAGGATTTTTGAGAAATCTGAAGATGACGTTGTAGAGATGAGGGATGATCCAATGGAGGTGGATTCGCTTACGCCTACAACTGTGTTTCGGATCAGACATAAATAACCTCGATTGAATTTAAAACATAAGATGAGTGTGCCCAAGCTTTCAAGTTGTATTGTTTGTTAGATTTGAAGCGAAATTGAACGAGAAATTGATGAAATCGAGCCGAATTTGAGGTTTTAATTTGCAGAATTTGCTTCTTTTCCTCATAATGGTGTTTTGCAACAAGTTCTTTTGTGGTTTTAATTAAGAGAAGTGCTATTGGCACCCAACTTTTACTTGTAACACTTGAATTTCTTAAATTGTATATCACAACTCAATTAAAGAGTGAAACACAGTAAACACTACAAATGCTTGGCTCAAATTATTGTCTCAACATTACAGCACTCGTTCAAACAATTCAGTTGTTGTTTACAATTATAATTAGGTTCATATAAAGTCTTAAACCTAAAAAAATAGAAATCTTGGAAAAAAATGAGTTGGCACCTCAATTTTAGTTATTCTCAACCATTTACTTTTTTCTTTATTTTTACTTGAGGTTTAAAAAGTAAAACTTGGGGTGCCAATAACAACTGTCTTAGCTAAAATGAATTACAATGGATTTGTTCTTTCGACATGTCTGCGCTATGTATCAACTGGGGGATAATTAAAAATTCTTTTTTTTTATTCTTTGAGGTCTTTGTAACAGATTTCTGTTGTTGATGATTTTTGTGTGTGCGAAATTGGATTTAAATAGATATTATATTAATATTTATAGTTCAAATTGGCATACTATAATATTAAAGAATCAAAAAAAAAAAAGTAACAGTTGAATATAAGTGTATTTTGGTCTTTTTCTTAGAAGCCTGGATAATTCTCAAACACTAGTCTAGATAGACGTACTTCTCGAAGTTTGCTTCCCAAATGCATATCCTACCTCAGAGTACTTCTCTAGCTCCTTCAAAAAGTACTCCAGCACCAGCTTCAGCTCTTTCTCAGAGTACTTCTTGCTCTGCTAACCCTTTTTGTTGAACTATCCTATTGCTTTCTATTTTATATGATTTTTCCATATGGAATTGAGAGTAGATCATTCAAATCAAAATAACCTGACTTACGCTTTGCCTGTAAAATTTGATTCCAGCTATTGATACAGTGAGACGGTGACAATGTCATATATATTCTCTTACATGTCTTAAGATTATCGACACTTGCAGTGAAGCTTCTCTCGTAAAACTAATATGACCATTAGCCATCCTTTTTTTAAGGGTGCGTGCATTGTTGGGAGAGAGAGGGGGGGGGGGGGGTCGTTAAGCTGGAATTGATCCTACAATCTCAAAGTTGTATATGAATATGTCAACCAAGCTATAGAACAAGCCCATCATCTACCTATATCCTGCTTTTCTTTTCTTATACCCTCCCTTTGCTTTTCTTTTTCTTAAAAACATATGGTTTGATGATATTATAGAGAGCGTTGGTGGGGTGGCTATGAAGTGGGATCTTGTGATGGGATGGCCCATTAAGGGAAGGCCTTGAGTGAGTAATCTGGACTATGAGACAAAGGAATGGATCTCATGTTCTTCATAAGTCAACTTTTGGGGTATTTGGTTAATGGTCCTTCTCAAAAAAGGTCCCATGTTCGAGTATGCTCCTCAGGGTGGGTGCATGATGCAAGAACATCTCCATTTTGGGCAGGATGGCCACGAGGTGGGATACTTTGATGAGGTAGCTGATGAGGTTGGACCTTGCAATGAGGGTGACCTAGGAGATGGGGTCCACTTAGGGGGAGGGCTTGATTGGATACTTTTGAGCTATGAGATAAAGGAATTAATCACTCTCCTGATCAGTCACGGTTTTTGTGGAATATTGGTTGATGTCCTGCGTCATTGGGTCTGTAGTATTTTTATGTAATTTTGTTCTGGGTTTGGTTGTTGTAATGTCTTTTTTTGTTTTGTTTTGGTTTGGTTATCTTGACCAAGCCTCTTTTCATTCTAATAAAATCTATATTTTTCAAAAAGAATATGGTTCATACATTATCCAATATTTCCTTGATTCCTTTTTTGAGAAATGATTTTTTGTTGAGAAAAGTACCAGAGGGAGAATTCTATTTGTATCTTGGTAACACTACGTTATATGTCAATTTTTATTTATTTATTTGTGAATTCTGAGGCATTTATCTTGTCTTGAGACAGTGCCTCGGTCAGAAAAAACCAAGATTGTCTTGATTGAAAGATTCCCAGACAATCTGAACATTCCCAGAAAAATTAAGGTGGAGACATGCACTGCTGTAGATTTCTTCTCAAACACTAGCTGGTTCGGTCAAAATATTTTAAATGGTATAAAAAGTCAAATCATGGTGAATGCAACAAATTTTAGTTGTGAGATATAATTGTACTTGATCCCGAGTCGGGAGGCCTACTCTTGTTGGGTCAAAGTTGAATAAGGACACACGTTGGAGGGGATGTAGCCCATCCTCCCATCCCTCTTTTTTCTTCTCCTTTGTTGATTTTCTTTTTTATTGCGCTCCTTTCTTTGGTAGGTCTGGTCGACCTCCTTGTTTGTTCCTTTACTCCAGTTTTTAATATCTTGTACGTCTCAAAAAAAGATAAAAAAGAACAGAACAGAAAAGAAAAAGTAGACTAAAGCTTTTACCTTTTTAGATTTCGAGATGGTGTAAGCATGTACTGTAACATGATCCAGCCCATACATCAACATTTTGTTCATGTGTGTGGTGTCTTGTGCCATTCTCAAGGCCTTAAATGTACTCCTACGCAAGTCCCATCTTTTACAATAAAACCAAGCGCAAAAGTTTTCCAATTAATTATCTGTTGCTTCATTTTCCACCAAACCCATTCTGTCTTAATTGCTGCAGCTCAATCATAAGGTTTGCAGAGCAGAGCTTGGATCCAGAAATCAGAGCAGCCTTTTTTAGTCCTCGACTTATGGAGGTAATCTTTTAAAATCATATTTCTTGTGCCTAGTATGCATTCCACGTGCTGTATATGGCATTTCAGGTCATCATTTTTTAAAACCATAAAGTAAAATTTTCAGGATGGATCAAGCATACAAATTTTTGTTCCTTTCATTACCATTGAGTTCTTGGTGGTTGGTTTTGAGTGTTTAAACAATCATTTTGACAAGAAAGAAATAAGAAAGGACACATGTCGAAGTGTTTGATTGTCTCTTGTGTTCTCTCTGGTTAAACTGTTTTTGGTCTGCTGCTTATTTGAGCCATTATTCTGTGCAGGCAGTTATATGGTTCCTTGCAAGATGGACTGACACATATTTGATGCCACTCGAAAGTGGAAGAGTAAATAGCTGCAATCCTGGTGGTGACCATGAACGCCAATATGAGTCTAATCTCTCCAGAAAGGCTTTATTTAGCTTTTGCGGGGAGCATGATCAGGGAAAACTTGTTCTTGATACTATTGTTCGTATTTCCATGATGACACTTATTTCATATCCTGGAGAGAAGGCTCTGCAGGTACGATACTATTATTCGTATTATTGTTGTTGTTGTTGGATTTGCTTTACAATTCTGTATGTTTCAAGTACTAGTTTCAGGTTATACTTTTTCTTTCTTTTGGAAGGCACTTACTTGTTACCAGCTACTTCCTGCACTTGTTCGACGAAGGAATGTTTGTGTTCACCTTATTACATTGGTGAGACTTGGATTTTCTTATATGCTTAAAATGCTGCACATCTTTTTGGAGCTTTAGTTGCTCTTATCTTGTGGTTTACTCGGGAAGCACCATACCATTTCCTGCGTTTTTTTGTTTGCATGTTTCACATTACTTAAGTCCTGTACATTGGAACACATTCACAAAAGACTAAGATGCACAGGCTCATATGGTCAATACATGGAAGTCCCTTGTACTACTTCTTATTATTATTATTTATTGTTGGTGTTGTTGCCTAAAATTTGAAAGAAGATGGTGTTAGTGTACCAGCATCATGTTGATTCTAATGCCATACACCTTCAAGGTGTTGACGCATGAGATGTAATGCACATGAAGGCTCATGCTGTGGCATGGCAGTACTGTCCGATGGCATGCTTCACTCAGAACCCGATGACATGACACCCATTCTGTCAACATGTGCTGTAAGGGCACACGTTAAGATACATTAAATACACCTCCAAACTTTATTTTCCTACCGAAAATCCCCATCAGAAAAAAATTCCACCAGAACTACCCTCAAATGCTTATTTCCAAGGTGTATTTAATGCATGTTAACATGTGCCCTTGGGGCACACATTAACAAAACCCCTTTACATTTAGATACTATTATACTTGAATTTTTTTTTATTTGTTTAGCTACTTAAAGAAGTATCACTCTAACAAAGTGGCATTTTTCTGCAGGATTCATGGCATAATTTAGCAAATGCTTTTGCAAATGGAAGAAGTTTGTTCTCACTAACTGCTCCTCATCAAGTAAGAATTTGATATGTTTCAACCCCACCACTATGTTATCCTGATATTTATAATTAACTAATCACGACCTTTGTGGTTATCCTCATTGTTTCTTGTAGCGTTCACTAGCAGAAACTCTTGTCCGTTCTGTTTCTGGCATGAGAAATTCAGAGGCATCCAATCAGTGAGCTGCTCTTCATTGATTTTCTCGTTTATATATTTACTTTTAGATAATGAATACTGGATGGCCTAATAATCCGGTATGAAATCCTTATAGGTTTGTGAGGGATCTCATGGGGCCAATGACAGCATACCTAGTAGATATATCTAGTAAGAATGACTTCAAAGCTATCGCTCAACAGCCCGATGCTATTCTATCAGTAAGTCTAGAAAGGGATTGTAATGCAAGGTCTCCCTTGATCCAAATTTTCCATCATAAGAACGATAGATTGATCCACATAGCATCATGAACATCTTGTAGGTCAGCTGTTTGTTTGATCGGCTAAGAGGAGCAGCCAGGGCCACTCAACCTCGAACTCAAAAATCTCTGTATGAGATGGGTGTCTCCTTGATGAACTCTGTGCTGACTTTTCTAGAAATTTACAAACATGAGGTATTGAATTTGTTCACTTCGTTCTTGCATTACACATGTTTTCATAATTGACCTTACAGGCCTCACGATTTTTTGTATTTCCTTCTGTTCGGCATCATATCTCCTAGATCTTTTCATTGCTGTTTATATTATTCCACTGTATGGCCAAAGGGTTCATTGGTCTACACTGATCCTAACCTCTGCTGTTTAGTCTGCAGTTGTTTGTGTGTTACTGAAATTCGTTGTTGACTGGGTGGATGGGCTGGTTGTGTTCTTGGAGGTTAAAGACACTGCAGTTGTTGTTAATTTCTGCATGCGATTGCTTCAGCTTTACTCTTCTCACAATATTGGCAAGGTATTGTTCCACATCTTTCTAATTTCTTCACTTGGTACATGTCGTAATAGATACGTACCAAAAAAATATGGTTACAAATGGTGTATCCGATAGTTAAATACATGTGAACATTTTTCGCTTGAACATACTAAAAAAATAGAAAGGAAAGAAATATTAAAGAAAGAAAGAATATTACCAATCAGAAAAGAAAAAAACAAAAAGGAAAGAAGAGAAATAGAAACAGAAAAACAGCTTCTCTGGAAACTTGCCTATTTTCTAATGACCCTTCTGCATCTATACTAAAGTCATATTAATATAAAATGTAAATTTTTTTTTTTTTTTGAAACTATTCCTAAAAATGTTATTCAGTTGAAATTTTAGTGGTGTAGAGAATTTTGAAGACTGTCTTGGACATTCTAAACCAAGTACTTCTCATTTTGTCAGTTTTCTCTCTGTGGTGTTAAAAGGAAAGAAAATGAAAGGATAAATGTTGTTGGTGACCATAATGAGAGAGAAGATATTCCAACATGTGCACACATACATCCCACAATGGACTAAAATCCTTCTTAGAAATGATTGGTGCACATGCTTTGCTGCTCCTAGTATTATTGATATATCTACCACTCCTTGGAGGATTAGAGGAGGTGTTTGCCACCTTGGATCATTGCACCTTATGGGATGAAGATGATATAAATATTCTCAATCAAGGTTGTTTTGGCATAGAAGATAACTAGGACCATTTTGAGGAGAACCATAGGGAAAAAAATTGAACAAGAATAATTTTTATTCTTTTGATTCCTGTACACGTACTTATAGTCAAGGCTTAAGTGTTGCCTGAGCCTCAATGCTTATAGGCGTCAATTAGGTGAGGTTTAAGCCTCTTATAAACAAGTCGAGGATTAGGCCTCTTAGGTAGAATGCTATGCCTCTCCTTGAGGCTGGATTGTTTAAACATTGCTTGAGATGTGCTTTCCTTACTGTGACTCTCTAAATTTTTACTATCTTCTCAGATATCACTGAGTCTTTCAAGCAGTTTGCTGAGCGAAGCAAAGACACAGAAGTATAAGGATTTACGTGCTCTGCTTCAGCTCCTCACAAATTTGTGTTCAAAAGATCTGGTACAAAAAATTTCATTCTTCATTTAGAAATGGTACTTCTATATTGGCTTATTTGAATCTGCTTGACTATGAAAAAGCTTAAAATCCAGACAAACACAAGAAATCAAGTGGTCTGGATCTATGCTATTGCTAGGGACACTTGATGTATCCTTGGGATACATGTATCCTGACCTTTAAAATTTTGTGTTTTTCCACTTTCAAGCGATCCCAGCCCATAAACTGTGGAAGACCACATAATCATTGAAGCCTTTTCGCAATGATTTGGGGTTGAGCTAATCAAGAAAATTTGAAAATTTTCAGGTTGACTTCTCATCAGATTCAAATGACACAGAGGGTACTGATATTGCTCAGGTAAAGTGTGTTGTGTTTCTGTAATCTTTCCTGGAAAATCATTTTTAACAATATTGGTCCACAGGTCATATACTTGGGTCTTCATATAGTAACTCCTCTGATATCTTTGGACTTGCTGAAATATCCCAAACTTTGTCATGACGTAAGCTTCCTTTTTATTTATTTAGATAGAACAAATTTACGCTTTTCTGGTGGAAAGATTCTTATTACTCCTTATCATTTCCAGTATTTTGGACTGCTATCACATATGCTGGAGGTGTATCCTGAAAAGGTGGTACAGTTGAATTCTGAAGCCTTTGCTCACATACTTGGAACGCTCGAGTTTGGCATTCATCATCAGGTGTGTTTCTGTTCTTCAATCCTAAAATCCATTATCTATGATGAAAATATGTTAATACTTACTATAAATGAATATATCTGTATTATGTGCATGCATTTTTGTAGAAGGTATGACATTAGGGCCTTGGTGTTTTTGGTGCTAGCTGTTAAAGAATGGGGGACTTTTTATTATAATTTTTTTAGGATTTCAATTTTAGAAAGATTTAGCTTTTGTTTTCTTTTGCTTGTATACTTCCTTGTACTTTTTTTTTTTTGTCTTGTTCTTTAGTGTTTTCAGCTTAATCTCTTACATAAGAAAAAAATGAGGCAAGTAGAAGTAATTGATCTGGTATGGTGATACTGTATTAATACATCTCCATCCCACTTTTTAGAAAAATCCTCGCCTCTACTAGCTTCTTTTGCTTAAGCCTAGGGGCAAATTCTTGCCCCCACAAGAATCTTCAAAGTCTATGAATTAGTGAGATATTGCAACAGATTTTACTGGTGGATAAAAAAATCTGCAACTACTGCCCCCACAATTTTTTTTCCAATCTTAGTTGCCCCCACAACTATTTTTTTTTCACTCTTAGTTGTCCCCACATAGGCAAAATCCTGGCTCTGCCCCTGCTTAAGCCTTTGTATGTAACATGTCTGTGCACTCTTATAATTTATGAAATCATTATTAATGTAGATAGAGTTGCATGGATAAATTTACATATGTAATACATGCATGAATGATATATTTCAGAGAGATGTATGCACGTGGCTCTGTTACAGAGTGTGTTTTGTTATCGTTTCTACCAGTTTACATTAGGGGTGCAACTTGGTCCAGTTCAAACTGAGAGCCGCTAGGTTTGGGATGGTTTGGTTCGGAACCAGTTGTGGTTCGGTTCCGGGTTAAAAATGGAGAACCGGTCAATTTGGTTCGGTTCTCGGATCAAGCTTGTATAGAACTGAACCAAACTGAGAACCGAACCCTTATATATATATTATGAATTATTTTAGGAGTTAAGACATAGATTAATGACTTTTGATGGATAAATTAATGATTTTTTATGAATAAATTAATGATCTAAATTTTATGTTTATTATATGTTTGTTTTTTCATTACAAATATGTTACTTCCAATTTATAGAGTACTGGCAACTCATAGAACCAAACCGGCCTTCGTTCGGTTTGGTTCTAACGGAATTTGGTTTGGTTCTGGTTCTGGTTCTTGTTTAGTGGAATCGACCTATGTTGGTTTGATTCCAATTTGACCTCAAACCAAACCAAGTCACACCCCTAGTTTACATGCATGCATATTAGTTTGACACTACTTTTCTTTATTGTGCACTGCTATTAGATAACTTACACAATTGTTTTAAGTCACGTTCTTGTGTTTCTGTTTCCCTAACTTCTTTACACATTCATAAAACTTTTTCTGTGTGCGTGCATGGGACACAATAAATTAAATGGTTGTGAATTATGAATACTTAAATTGACTTTGATAGGGTTAAGTGATTTTTATAGTTAATATTACCCCTATGCATTTTTATGATAAAATTAGAGAGTTTCTATTGGCACACCAAAATTTGCTAATGCCACCACATTTCTATGTAAATCAACAAAGAATTAGCACACATGGTGTTAGAAAAAGTTGATGTGGCAATAAAAGCTCGTAAAGTTGAGGGTTTTATTTTATTTTTTGTTGGGACTCTATATGCACTCAGTTGGTGCTTGGCAATATGTGTGTGTTTTAGTGAAACATGTTTTATACGTATGTAGGAATATCTAAGTAATGTGAATTTATAGGCACAGATTTATCTGTATAACCTTGCAAAGGCTACATATATATGTTGTTAGATGGGTTGCTTTGTTTTATGCATATGGCATTTAGTTCGTTATGTTGCTAATGTTTGCATGCATTCATGTATCATGTTTCCGAGTGGTTATCCTATAACGGGATGAGTTTGTTGAGTCTCATATTTGTGTATAGAATTTATAGCTAGAGTTGCTCATGCCAATGTTACAGGACACAGATGTTGTTAACATGTGCTTTGGAGCCCTACAAGGACTTGCTTCTTACCATTACAAGGAGAAAGGTGCTGGTAGAGATGGGTTAGGTGCACATGCCGCCGGTTTTAAGGACTTGAATGGAAAATTTCAGGAAGGTGTGTTGAGCCGATTCCTTCAGTCATTGCTGCATTTACTCCTTTTTGAGGATTACAGGTGAGGAATTTTTTTTTCAAATAACGATGGAAAAGAAATTTTATGTTTAACAAAAGAATTTTTTTTGATGATGATGCTAATTTGTATTTCTGGATGTAGCACTGAACTTGTCAGCTCAGCAGCAGATGCACTTTTCCCATTGATCCTTTGTGAACAAGGTCTATACCAGGTGATAATCTCTTGAAAATTTTGGTCATACCTCTTAGCCAAAACTCGTTTGATTCGCAATTGAATCATCCGACTGTAAACTCTTATTAGTGTAAGAAAAAAACAAATGAGTTTGCAAGTACTTGACTTTGAGCCATAAATCCTGAATATATTTGGGTAGATTTTCTACTGAACAGTCATCTTTTTGTGCTCGAGTATCATGAAACAATATAATTTGTAGACCTTGACATGCTTATATTTTGATTTTTTTTTTTCTTTTGGAATCAGTATGATTTAAGTTTTAATTTCTCTTTTAAGGTTTCTAAACTATGGGGCATACAGAATATATTTGTGCTCGAGTACTTGGGTAAATGAGTTTGCAAGTACTTGACTTTGAGCCATAAATCCTGAATATATTTGGGTAGATTTTCTACTGAACAGTTATCTTTTTGTGCTTGAGTATCATGGAACAATATAATTTGTAGACCTTGACATGCTTATATTTTGATTTTTTTTTTTTCTTTTGGAATCAGTATGATTTAAGTTTTAATTTCTCTTTTAAGGTTTCTAAACTATGGGGCATACAGAAAATAAATTGATATTTCTAAAGCTTATCAAACATCATATACTCAAGGTATTAAATTTTAGAGTTCATCATCCATTTTTTGGGCACCCAAGAATATAAATATTTTGTGGAAATCTTGAATTTTTCATGGAGAATCTCTCTGGTTATACAGCATAATGGTTGGTCTTATTTTTAAGAAAAACTATAGAATGTCAAGGAATTTTATATAGTTCTTTTTCTTTTAATGGTCGGTTCCGATAATCATTTTCTGCAGAGATTAGGGCATGAGTTGATAGAGAGGCAGGCAACTCCAGAGCTAAGAACAAGGCTGACAAACGCATTGCAGGCTCTTACAAGCTCAAACCAGCTGTCTACTACTCTTGACAGGACGAACTATCAGAAGTTCAGAAAGAATCTTTACAACTTCCTGATTGATGTTCGTGGTTTTACACGGACAATGTGATATGGTATATAATATAAAATTAAATGGAAAAAATGAATTTTTTTGGTTTGTGTGATGAGTTGTATATTTGCGAAAGACGTGTGGGTAAAATTGTTTGAATAAAAAAATTACCAGATGCCTATTGTCATCAATTCCATTTGTATTTGTATGATCCTATTTTTTCTTGCATCTCTAGAACAGCTAACTTGATAGGTTTGAATTAAAGCTTAGAGAGATCCAAAATGTCAAATGTGATGGTGTATGAAGCAGTTCCTCTTTGAGAGTAATTTGCAATGAAATCAGCATCCCTTCAATGACTGGTAGGTAAGTGCTTGTCAAGGTGGTTAGCTTGTATTGAAGACCCAACAACCAACATGAAGCTTTATGTTTTTTATTTATTTTATGGATGTGTGATGTGGTTTCGTTAAGATTTCTGTACTCTTTTCTTGTACAATTTTACTTGGCAAAAACAACCAACACCCCCCCCCCCCCTCCCCATTCAAAAAAAAAAACACACACACACACACACACACACACACACACACACACACACACACACGGCATATTCAATCGAATCCTCTGCTGTGACATGTGCTAGAACTGTAGATCTGTATTACTTGGGATATACACCTGCATTTTAAAGGTGTTGTGTATCCCAAGGAGTACAGATCCACGGTTCTCGCACATGTCATATCAGGAGAGTCGATTGAGTAGGCCACATGGGGGAGTCATTTTATCATTATTCTATTTTGAATTGTCTTGGAGTACTTTGGTTGAGATTGTCTCATACAGGAAACTAGACCTTGGGAATATTTGCATTTTTCTTGAAAATATTTAGTTTATTTTAGGACTCAATACAAGGCCAGTGCCAATGCTTGGGACCACGATTAGAGTTGGCATTTAGTTTATTGGTCCATCAGAGACCATGTGTGCTACTCTTGATATCATGGGCAACACACATTTGACAAAATTATTTCTTATATGTCGGATTTTATCAACAATATGCAAAATTTTAAGCTCCCTACCCCTAATCTTTCCATATTTGACATGTTGTCACACACTTGTCATTTAGATTTATAAAAACTTATCTTTCATGAGGGATCACACTATTTTGCATGGTTATTTCCTTTCATTTTCATTGTTATATAATGAGTAAATTCACTGAAATTGTTCAAATTTTAATTCTATAGAAAAAAAATCTTTCTATTTGTTGAAAGTATTTTCTTTTGTAGTTATTTTCATTTTTGTTTGCGAATTATTTCATTAGTTCTATTCTATTATGGAATTGAGATATTGGAAGAAATGGAAAATGGCACAACTATTACTTGAAAAAATCTAGTAGAAAAATAATAGTAAAATTATATTTTTGGAAAAAAACAAGTGAGAATGTAAGGTTCAGGAAGTTTTTTTAATATATTTTTTAAGTATCTGTCAAGTTATTTCCAATTTACCCAAATCACTAAGTTAAGCTAAACCACCAGTCAAAAAATTGAAAAGATTAACAACAAAAAGAAGTGATAGATTCAAGAATCATTAGAAACTCTTGAAACCAAAGAAGTTCACTCATATCTACAAAATATTATCTATACTATTCAATAATCATGTCTGTAAAAGGAAAAAAAAAGAAAAAAGAAAAGAAATTACTTAATTAAGATTTTAAAAAAATATTTGCATGAGAGGGTAAAGAACAATCAATAACCAGAATATAGATCATTTTTTTAAATATGAGATTACTTTTATATTAACTGTTAGGAAGATTAATTGTTTGGTGTCTAATTTGATTGGGTAAATGATATAATCTACATTTTCAGATTTGACTATGATAACAGAAATACCACAACCCCTGGAGCTGAGATGATTGTCTTAAATCACACGCAACACTAATATCTCTATTTCTGTTTTACAAATATTTATTTTTCTTTTTGATATTCATCATCTAATCTTTATGGTTTTTATTCTTATATACAAGTCACAATATAGAGCTTCTAAATTCTATAAATACAAGAATCTTAGGGGATGTTTGTTAAACTGAGCAAATAAATGCTGAAACACCATAATTGTTGAAATTGTAAGTGCTGAAAATATTATATATTTACCTATTTGAATTATGCTAAACTGATTCAAATTAAGTATTGTAATCATAAAATATTGTTTGTTAGTTACTGCTGAAAGCTGATAAAATAGATAATAGAGGTGGGGGTAGAAAGCATCATTTAGTTAATTGGAAGCAAGTTTGCTCAGACAAGAAAAAGGGTGGCCTCGGGATTAGAAGACTCGGAACAATGAATCTAGCATTGAAAGGGAAGTGGTTATGGAAGTTTGGTCTGATGGCAATAACTTGTGGAGATAGGTGATAGAAGGAAAATATGGGGCTAGGTGAACAGGGTGGGAGAGTGGCCCAACTAGACACGCGTATGGTTGTGGGATGTGGAAAGGTATTATGAAGACCATTTCTCTATTCAAGTCGAGGCTTAAATTCAAAGTGGGTCAAGGGAACAAAGTAAGATTTTGGGAGGATATTTGGTGCAATAATCAGCCCCTTATGGAGTTGTTTCCTTCTTTGTATTCCATATCCGCGAAAAAAGGGTTTCCTATCATAGCCTTCCGAAGATTGGTAGGTTGCGAATGAGCTTGGGACTTTGGTTTCAGAAGGGGTTTGACGGCTTAGAATTGGCAGTGGTTGGTAGAGTAATTGATGTTGCTTCATGCTTTGAGCTCCGTAGGAATTGGGAGGATGAAAGAGTGTGGATGACAAGCAAGGATGGTAGGTTATCGGTACGTTCTTTTTACCAGTCCTTGTGTAATGATGATAGTGATATCTCCTTCCCATATGCATCAATTTGGGGCCCGAAGGTGCCAAGTAGAGTTGCCTTCTTCACATGGACAACTTCTTTAGGAAGGATCCAAACGACAAATTTTTTGATGCAGCATGGGTGGTATGGGGCAAGCTGTTGCGTTCTACGTATGGACAATGAGGAATCTTCAGATCACTTACTCCTTCATTGCAAATTCACGTATGGAATTTGGGCACATTTCCTTAAGTTATTTGGTATATTAACTTGCTTGCCCAAAGCAATGAAGGACATTTTCACGAGTTGGACATCGAGTAGATGTTCGTTTGGTGGCATGAAGAGGTTACTTTGGAGTATTACATCATTCGCAATATGTTGGGGGGTGTGGCGGGAGAGAAATGGGCGTATCTTTGAGGGGAATCAAAAAGATGGCACAGAAATGATTATTTCCATTTTGGGCCTTTAGTTTTGTTGGTCCAAAGTTTTTAGAGAATTTAGGGGGATCTTCTTCGAGGATTTTATCTATAACTGGGATGGGATGCTTTGTATTTCTGGTGAGTAGCGTTTGTTTGTAAGGTCTTGCTAGGTTGGTCACCTTGACTGGCCTAGTATTATTTTTTTTTCCATATGAATATATTGCTACTTATCAAAAAAAAAAAAAAAAAAAAAAAATATACATTACCCTTACAATTACAATATATTTTATTTGACAGTTTTAATTGTTAATTTACACACATAATAAAAAGAATATAAATGTAAAAGATAATATGTTTTGATATTTTAAATCACGCATACAATTTATTGTATCAAAATTTTAAATTATAAAATAATAACTTTTTCATCCAAATTTGAATCTGTTCATACAACATGCACGATCTTCTCTCTCGTAGTAATAGTTGGAGCATCCCATCATCTTATTTCAAAGATGAAAGAACTTAATTTTGGATGAATAATTTTTTATGGAAATGAAGGATGGGTAATTATAAAAACATCTCACGAATTAATAATAGCAACCCACACCATAGCCAATTTCTTTTTTATCTTATATGGGTTAAATTTTTTAGAATGAGCCGATTTTTTGTGAAGATGATCTATATGGTCTAGAGATCATCCTCACAAACAATGAGCCCATTCCGAATCTTCTAACCACACCAAAACTGATTTCCAAATAATAAAAAAAAAGTGGATGATTACGGTTCTTGAACTTGTTTTGATGAGGTTAGAAGTTTCGGGATGAGCTGATTTTTGGTGAGGATGATCTCCTCATTGTAGAGATCATCCTCACAAAAAATCAGCTCATTCTAAAACTTTTATCTCATGTTAATTCTCTTTGGGGGAGATACGCATATCTGAAGAGGGGATCTTCTCTTTCAGACCCTCCTTTTGAAAGGAGTTAAGGCGGGTCGACTGTTGAGGTTCCTCCTTATCTGAAAGAGTAGCTCAAAATCCTATTTATATCTATTTCGAAATCGTTACAGGTACAAGTTTAACCCATATAAGACAAAACAATTCGGCTATGGTGTGGGTTGCCTTATTAATTTGTAGGGTGGTTATATAATTACCCATCCATCATTTCCATGGAAAATTATTCATCCAAAATTAAGTTCTTTATCGTCCCCACCCATCTCCTTCGATGAGTTGCGTGCAAGTTTATTTATCTATTTATCTATGAACAACGACTTAGCCTCTCCATTTGTTGATTCAAATGCACAAGCTGCCCTTTACTCAAATGACTTCTCTAACTGGGTACAAGCAAAAGAAGAAAAAAGAAGTTCAACAAGAGTGGTACATCTAACCGAAGCTCTTAGGTCAACTACACTGCCTCTCAAGGCTCTACCCAACAACGTAACTTGGGTCACCAACCACGAGCCGGCCAGTCTTCCAACTCTCCATTTATTGATTCATAGATCAATCTTCCTTGAGTTCCAGAAGCCTCAAATTCTCAAGGACAACCTGCACTTAAAATGTCAGATTTGTCACAAACTCAGACACCCAGCCAGCAAATGTTTTTTTCACTATGCTAACAGCCGCGACAACAACAATATGGGTAATCTGAATTATGCATTTGTAGCAAAAAATCTTCCATTTGGTTATTCTAATAAGAAAATCTATTTTTCCATTGCAACTTATCCACTGTTATCTGTGGGAACCAAGCTCCACTTGCATCTGTTATTACATTATATTTGTGGATACCGATGTCTCAATTCTAAGAGTAAATGTATCTATATTTCTCGTAATGTTGTCTTTAATGGAACAATGTTTCCCTTTGCAGACCACCAACAATGTTCCACTCCATCTACATTTGGTTCTCCCTATTTCAGTCCACTCTTAGTTGATCCACCACCACCACCACCTGATCCTCATCCATGTAATACTACCATGGATGATCAGAATCCTTTACCAATGGCCTGCTCACCACCACCCGTACCTATGGTTCATGACTCTCCCCACGTTATTCCAGCACACCATGACTACATGGAATAGAAAACTTAAGTTTCCCTTCTCAATGCTTGCTATTCGACATCCAATCTCGCATTTCTTGCTACCTCCACCTCTTTACCAATAGAACCCACCTCTTACAAAAATGCAGCACAAGATCCTAAATGGGTGGTGGCCATGCAAGCTCAATTTGATGCCTTGCTTCACAATAGCACTTGGTCTCTTGTACCCAGTTACCCCACTATGAATATTGTTGGCTGCAAGTGGGTTTATAAGATCAAGTGTCATAGTGACGGTTCAATTGAACGGTATAAGGCCCATTTAACCTGCTACAATCCGTACAGTTCTCTCTTTGGCCATTTCTTGACATTGGACCATCCACCAACTCGATGTGAAGAATGCCTTTCTCCATGACACTCTCACTGAGGAAGTATATGTGCAGATGAACTAGCCTCCTGGATTTATCAATTCTAAGAATCCAACACATGTCTGTCAACTTCATAAAGCTATTTATGACCTTCGTCAAGCACCTCAGGCTTGGTTTCAATATGGTTTAACTCTTTTCTCACTAATCTTAGATTTCATCAAAGCTTGGCTCACACGTCAATGTTTATCCATCATTCCAAGAATGGTATGCTAGTTCTCCTCGTATATGTCGAGGGCATTTTACACACGGGTGATAACCCCATACTACTAAGATCCATTGTCACACGCCTTGGAATCGAGTTTGCTATGACTGATCTGGGTGAATTGCATTATTTCTTGGGTATAGAGGGAACTCGATCTTCACAAGGACTCACACTCACTCAAATCAAGTATACTCTTGATCTACTTAGTCGAGCACACATGACTGGATGCAAACCGTGTTCTACTCGTACAGTTTATGACTACAAATTATCCCTACATGATGGACTTCCCTTGACTGGTCCTAGTGAGTATCGACATCTCGTTGGATCACTTCAGTACTTAATTCTCACTCGCCGAGACTTGTCTTACTCTGTTAATCAAGTTTGTCAGTTTATGCATGCCTCTACCACAGAACATCTTCAAGTCGTCAAACACATTTTACGCTATCTAAAAGGTTCTCTTGGCTCTAACATTGTTATTCGCCCTGGTTCTCTCTCTCCATTTGGTTGTCTACTCTGATGCTGATTGGGCAAGTTTCCCGGACACTTGTCGCAGCACTACTGGGTTTTGTTCTTACCTCAGTCCTAACCTCATTTCTTGGGGTTCCAAACACTACGTCGCGCAATAAACGATTGTCCATGTTTATTAACCAAATTTGATACTTTTCAACCTAATTTCATCGTGTTCATCCTGATCTCATCATTTTCATCCCAACCTAAAGGCATTCTTGGACCTCCCAATGCTCATAATCTTCATATGGAAAATACTGAAATTAAAAAAAAAAAATAAAAACAAAAATTGAGGGTAAAATATCAAACAATGAAGAAAATGAATTAGGGATACTTCCCTCCTACAAATATGAATATTTGTCCCCCCCCCCCCCCCCCACCACGTAGTAAACAATGAAAACTACTTTTTGACTTTTTTTTTTCTGCAAAAACTTGAGTCTTAATATCAAAATAGTAAACAAAAAGTTCACCAGAGAGTCCAAACTTCAACCCATTGCATGAAATATAGAATCTTTAACTCGATCTAACCCAAAATCAAAATCGAAATCAAAACTTTAGTGGTACTTTTTCAAAATAATGGCTTTAACGAATAGAATCATAACAATTAGGACAATAACCCTAACTTTAGTAGGTGCGACAATGGAAAAAATCTAAACTTCATCTTCATCTTCTTAATGAAAATGAAGTTGGGGTTTTGCTTTTCAATTGAAATGTCTAAATGCATTCAATCTTACGAGGTAGATCAGATTAGAATATAAAGATTTGTCAAGTAAGTGAAGGGCATTTTAGTAATTAAAATGCTATAAAGGTAATTTTCGTATTTAGACTTTAGATCGTCAATTAAATGAAATGTCAGTAATGATTTGACCAAATCAACGAAAGTCAGACCTCATCTTGCATTTAGGGGGGGGGGAGGTTAAGACTAAATTTCCCTAACATTTTTCTAAAGTTGCTCACTGCCGTTAAACAGGTAGGGATTGGGCTAGGTCTTTGGGCCAGATTAATGTTGATCCATTTAAGGTCCAATGCAAACTTGGATCATTCTGGTCCACCAACGAAAATTCTCTAACCCCCCCCCGGGGAAATTAATTATCTGAATAAGGTGATAGCCAATTAAATCGTGATTCATCTATTAAGAGTGGAGTATAGTAACATTTTAATTTATCCTTCACCTTCGAATTTTATTTTCTTGAATGTTCAAATATCAAGAACAAGGTAGGATTTGTTTAGATAGGAAAAAAAAAACAAGATAGGGTTTTTAGGGTGATTGAGGAAGACGGGTTTTGTTAAGAAACCCTAAAACATAGTTTGTACATATTCTAAATTTTCCTCATCCTTTTATGAATTTATCTAATTGAATCCCCTAACGAATAATTTCGGTATCCAAACCTTGTTATTATATTAACATCCTTATGGGCAAAAGTTTGTTCTTATGCATCCAAACTTTAATTGCCTATGGGTCTCACAATGCCAAAAACCTATTTAATTATGGATGCATAAAATTCTCTTCAATGCCAAGAAGATGTCTACAACAAATTCTCTTCCATCCTGGATAAAGTCAAGGACTCCAGACTCAATAGAAACTTAATTTCTCGCTTCTTGGAATCTCAAGTTGCTGCGGCTGGTTGCCATTCCCCGATTTCTATCCTCTTCCATGAGCTTCAAGGTATCGAAATAGGCCTCAAGTTGGTCATTGAAGGGAATTGTAGCAAGGTAATGGTTCAATCAGACTCTAAATTCTAAAGTCGCCATCTAGATCTTGAAGAGAGATTGCAATATATACGTTGGAGTGTGGAGCACATAATTTTTTTCGATTTGGAACTTGGTTTAGCAATTTGAAGATTTCAAGTTTGTCCATGTTTATAGGGGACTCGAACAAGGTAGATGATTTCCTTGCTTCCTTCAATTTGTCTCATGGGTATCGAGTCCTAGATAGGAATAACTTGGTTTACCCTACTCTTTGTACTATGGTCAATGACTGTTCACTCTCCATCATTGTCATAGATATCGTTTACTACTCCAATAGAAAACCCTTTGATCATTAGGTCATTTTGGACTAAAATCGAATAGGTCTCTATCTGACCTAAGCTAGTGTGGCCCAATCAAAATCCAGATTATAATGAAGGGAGCAATAGCCTAGGAATGCTAGACAATCATTGGAGGGAACATAAATTGGGAAATATCAAGGCATAATGATAACAATATTAAGTACATTATGCGATATAATATGATGCATGAGATACACTGAATCGTATAGGATGATTATAAAAACTTACCAAGGGTTCTCATAATGACATTGAATTATCAATAAAAATTATTTCTTTAATAGATAATGATGATGATGATGTTGATGATCGCTTCCACATGTTTCTCCAATGATGTGGGAGACCAAAATCCAAGTAGCTTTAACTTCGCCACACCTTGATTTATATTGGCTCCTAAGAAAAAAATAATTGCTCACAGAAAAATCAATCCGGGATTTCACAATATCTTAGATTGATCAATCACAGAAACACGCATGTATTGAGGGTATGCTCAATTTATAAAACTACTCTCGTTAGGTTTCGTCCGATTGGTCATCCATGATTTTGTCAAATCCTGGATTGACTTTTCTATGAGCAAAAAAATTCTATGTTCCTTAGCATGTGAAATCACAGTTTTAAAGTAAGGGTGAAATGAACATTTTTGAATGATCCAATTTGTAATCCCCAAGAATCCAACTTGTAATGGACCTTATGTATATGGCTAATTAGAATTTTTAAGATGGACTAATTTTTTGTGATACATCGAATATCAAATGCTTGTGGTACCATATCTGATCAACAATACTTAAGTGATCCTTGTCTTTAGTACTATTGCTTGCAAGTTGTTTGTTGTTCCTCTATACATGGACAAAAATAAGACTGAAGTGTGTCATCAACCTCATGACCCTACCATTCTTCCTTTTCTCTTCAAAAATCTAATTAGTAAGCTCAGATTACAGTTCCTCTCTCTCTCTGCTCTCTCTCATTTTTCCCAAATTACGTATAAAGTGAGAATTAGAGGACCAAATTCTCAACATGATGAGGCTGAGAGTGAACCAAAAATGAAAACAACAGCTTTCCTAACGAAAAGGGATGATGGGTCTCTCATTGGAAGTACTACCTTCACAAAAGACTCGTCATTCAAGAAAGCTCAATTTCCTCATTGCCAACACAACAAATGGAGCAACTATATCCACATATATACATAGGTTCCATATTGAATTATTACAAATCACGACGAAATGTCCAACTAATAATCACGTATATTTCATTGCAAACACATGGAGTTTTCACCATATTACACGTCGACGATCCCAAGAAAGATCCAATATATATATATATCTATCTAAACTCCACCTCTATCGAACGCTCTGAGCCCACCTGTCCCATACCTTAAGGTTATCAGTGTAGATCTCTCATGAATTATGCATGTCTTTATATGTATATTTATCTTTGTTTTAGACAGATTATTAGGTATAATTATTGGTGTTCTTAAATATCTGTTTAACAGACAAGTCCAAAATATACTTAGTCGACAATGCTTGTAGATAATTGTTTCCTATATTCTCAAGCTACCAACATATTCTCAAAACTTAAAATAGGTAAACTTTGAGCTTGAAGGGATATGCTTTCCTTCTCATTGATAAAGAAATCATGAATTGATGGAAAATGACAGCATCTGTCCGTCGTCCCATCCATACTATTTGCTCAATCAAACGCGGGCAAATGATTTTTCCTACAGATAAACAGACCAATTTTTTTTTTTTTTTTTGTTTTGTGTGATAAGCTTGAGATTGTGGGGACCTCACATTGTAAAAACAAAGAACAATTTTACAGATGAATATAATAGCAACGACAGTCATAAAACGAAAAAGTACATAGATCATTTGGAGGACGAATTGGATGGTTCCGCCGAACAAAAGAGTCCACATGAAGCCCCCCTCTTAAATAAAACCCTAAAATCCATTTTCTCATGTTTTCCATTCTCTTGGACAATTTTGCTAAAATGTATAATTATCTTACTTTATCTGAAATGTTTAAAAAAAAAAAAATATTTGGATAGAACAGATTGTGGAAGTAAATTTAACTTGAATTTTTTATTTTTCAGCAAAGTTGTTTAAAGGGTTTTCAAGTTTTGCTTAGTAATTTGGAAAATAATGTGATGATGCCCTAATATTAATTACCATCCCTACAAATTATTAGTTATCTGTGTTTTTCCTCTTGGTTCAGACTTTCATTCGTGTGTTTGATGGAGAGCCTCAAACAACGTTTGAAGTTAGAAAAGTCTCACAGAGAACAGTAGAGTGATTATAAGATAGATTTGAGTCATCAATGATTAATGTTTAAAATATCTTCTTTTCCTTAACTTAAAAGACATATGATGTGAAATCTCTTTTTCAAAAAAATAAATTAATTAATTAATTAAATGTTGAGGTGCAGTAAATATTACAGAGAGTGGTGATCTTTGAACTCAACCTTATAGAGAATATTACAGAGAGTGGTGATCTTTGAACTCAACCTTATAGAGGGACTCAAAAACTGACCAACGTGGCATGGTCAAAGAATCGTAGATTCTGTCTCTCGGGATACAAAATCGATCAGACCGACCTGTCATCTACAGTTGTGTATCCCAAGCAAAAGAATCTACGGTATTTTATGCATGACACGTGAGTGAATTTTTGAGTCTGGCTGTCAGGTTGAGTTAAAAAATCATTAGTCTATAAAAAATGCTAAATAAGAAAGAAAATTAAACCTATAGATTTATGCTCTCTCCAAAGCCATTATTTTAGCAGTCTTTGGCTTGATCCTGAATAATCATCAAAGTGCTCCTAAAAGGGTAATGTTAATTTATCTTTTAAAGGAAAAAAAGATAAGGTTTTTTAGTGTGATTGGGCAATACTATTTTGTAAATAAATATTGAGAATTTCTATTGGCAGCCCAACTTTCACTAATTACACGGCAACTAAATTCAAAAAATAAATAAAAAGTTAATGGGGGTGAGAATATCATTCTCTCACTTTATGAAAGAACATCAGATCTAGATATTTTCTTCTCTTCTATGAGAGAGATATTATGCACAAGATAAAAAACTAGGAGTCGGAGTAGACGATAGTCCTTGATGCCAATCTGTTCTTTTTGTGCGATAGTGGCATTTTTTTTTTATCTTGTGCAAGTACTATGAACAAAATTTTGATGTGGAAATATGTTAATTCTTATTTTAAACTGAGTGTGGAAGTTAAATAATTTTAGTAATTGGAGTGTAATAAGTAAAGGTTGAGGTGCCAATAGAATTTCTCTAATTTTTATGATATTCTGATGTTATAAAAGGAAAATGCTGGAATGACACAGGGTATTTACTGTGATTCTCACAAGTCTAACATGGGATGTGCACATAACCATAGATGGATTTCCTCGAGATACGAGTAAAAACAATCTATGGTTATGTATGTATCTCCACGTCAGAATTGTGAGAATCACAATAAATCTTGTATCACCCTAGCACGACTCATTATAAAAACATTATTATACAATGAGTCAATGACACTAATAGCCTTGTAGTTTTCCAATAAAAACTAAAATAGGAGGGCTTTTCAAGGGTATTTTCGGAAGAAAAAAATGACTTGAAAAGTTTATAATATCTCTACATTAGAAGAAATCACGAAATCCAACTCTTAAAATAAAAATTCAAATTGTCAATATCACATACACAAATGTATGCTAACGAAGTGAGATTTATGACATTCACATAATTTAACCAACTTTACAATCTGACACGTATGCTAGAGTTTTCTTGTTGGCATGATCATCCATTTTAGGGTTAAGCAGGGGAGGAATCAGGATTTAGCCCATGTAGGGGCAAATAAAAGTAAAAAAAATATTTGTGGTGGGAATTAAGAGTGGAATTTTTTGTGTAAGGGCAATAGCAACGAATTTTTTTACTCGTAGCTAATATTTGTTGTAATAGCTCATTAACTCATAGACTTTTAAAATTCTTGTGGGGGTAAGTGCCCCCACAACCTTTACTGTAAATCCTCCCCTAGGTTGGGGGGGGGGGGAGTAAAGACAATAAAGTTATAATGGTATTATTAAAAAAATGGTAGAAGCGTAAATGCAATAAAGTTGGACATGTATTATTGGAATATGGGGAGCAGAGGAAAAAGAATAAAGTTTGAGTGTTATTATTGAAAATGCCAAGGTATTCCTTGAAAGAGAAAAGAGATAAAGGAATAAAGTTGAATAATTTCTCGAGATCTGTGCGAGATTGAATCTGAACTTTTCTTTATGGGAGACAAACATTGGAAGAAGACAATTGTTGTGTTTTATTATATACTAGAATTTTCCCATGCGTATGATATGGGGATCCCCTTTAAGATTGAGGGGGGTAAAAGAAGAAAGACAATAAAGTTGGAAGGAGTATTATTAGAAAATAGGAGACGAGAAAAAGTAATATGTAAAGTTAGAGGGTATTATTGAAAAATGGGGATAAAAGAGGAAAGTAAATAATGTTTGAAGGGTATTCTTGAAAAGAGGAGAAGAACAAAAGCAATAAAATTAAGAATTATCTTTGAGATTCGTGGGAAGATTAAATTCAAACTATTACTTATGTTGTGGATAAACATTACAAAGAAATCTATTGTGTTTTATTATATAGGGTAGAGTTTGTTTGTGCTTACAACATGACCTTCACTTTGGGGTTAAAAGGTGAAAAATAGAATAAGTTGGAGACTTATTATTAGACAAGGGGGGAGAAGAGGAAAAATAATAGAATTAAAAGGGTATTATTGGAAAAAGAGAGAAGAGAGAAAACAATAGGGGCAATAACCTATTTTTTGAAAATATGTACCAAAAAGTCCCTTCTAAAAAAATATAGACTCTTTAGTACTTTTTTGTATTATCAAATATTAGTCTAAAAAGGAATTTTGAAGCGAAAATATCGTAACTAACCTTTTAATGATTTTTGAGATTTAAAAAAATGTATTTATTTGAAAATATTTTAGGTACTCCTATGTTTTAAAATTAATGACAAGCCCCTTGCTTATGGTCATCTCTTACAAAATAATGAAAAAGAAAAAAAGAAATAAATTTTTTTTAAAAAAATCGTGTTTTCTTTTCCTAAAATTAGTAATCTTTAACTCACATAAAGATGATAATGGAGATGAGTATGGTCATCATCACCATCAAAGTGATTTGATCTATGTATGTTAGATTTATTAAAATATATAAATAATTTTTAATAATTAAAATATATAAATAATTTTTAATAATTAAAATATAATTTTAAAATTAGACTTGAATGTTCATCGAATTAATTTAACTAAAAAAATTAGCAAGTTGATTTAAATGAGGCAAATAAAATTATATTGAATCTATGAATACGTTTTAATAAATAATTTTTTTTTCACAGAAATATTGGAGACCAAATATTTTGGTCAAGTTTTTTATTTGACTTGGTATATTTTTAGATCAAACTACTTTGTAAAGTTGTTAAATGGGTATTTTATGTATTTTTCTTAAAAGAATCTTCGAGCATTTGTCCTACTCATGCACATTTGGAGGATGTATTGATCACAAGTTTAATTTGAACCAACTCTGTGGACCATGGGTCTACTCTAAGCATCTAAGGTGAACGTTCTCTTCAAAATCATATCGACAACTTCGCTTGAATACCTGGATCTAGGGAGGGAAGACACCATCCTTAACAAATATATCGTTTCATTGTCATCGAGATATGCATTGTGAATGTCAATAAGCATCCTATGAAATGTGTTTGGTCACTTGTTTAGAAGTATTCCTTGAAAGCATAGACATATCATATCTTTTATACGTAAAACTAGATAAGTTTGTTAGTGCCTGCAACACAAACATTTTTTGGGGGGGTTAAAGGGGCATAAAAATATATTAAAGTTGAAGGGTGCCATTAAAAAATCTTTGAAATTAAGGAAGTTGAAAGAGAAAAATATAAAAAAGTTGGACAGGTAATATTAAGAAAGGAAGGAGAAGAGGAAAAACACTAAAATTGGAGGTGTAATATTGAAGAAAAAGAGATAGAAGAAGAAAGAGAATAAAGTCAAGGGTATTTAACAAGAAAATGAAAAAAGGGAAGGTAACACTTGTAGTCGAGATACATTGTTTATAGGGTATAAATCTCCAGACAGAGACTGGAATCCACTATTGTGTTTTATTATATAAATAATATTCCTCAAACATCGTCATAAAAAAATATTCCTCAAACATGATAGAGAATAATTTTTTTAATAACTAGACGCCCTATTACAAATTGTGTATAAACAGATAACAAAGCCCTACCCTTAAGCACAGGTAAGAGAAATGGGTGAAAAATGAAAAATTAATGTTTCATGGAAGGGGGATGATTACCCTCTATATATAAAGAACTTTAAAGTTTTTTCCTATCAGAAAAATTATTCAATATATAGATATAGAAATCACCATTATAATTTATATGAGAAAACACAACCAATATCAGCAATTAGAATCTCTATAATATTGTCAAATAGGAAATTCTAATAATATCACAATTGGTTTTTAGACAAATGTTCAACCCTATATGTTACCCAATTTGTGGATTTGCTCAATTCAAATTCGTGTTCGTGGTTCACCACTCTAAAACGTCATAGGGGTAGATAGAGATGATGGAAGTTTAAGGTTGAAAAGAAGAGTAGGGAAAAAAGAGAGGTTGAAGTTATAGGTTTTGGAAACAAAACAATCATGTTATCTCTATAAAAAAAAAATTCAAGATGAGGGCACTTGGTCATTTTATATTAACCTCTTAATAAAGACAACGATCAAGGGGTCATGCTATCTGTTTGGAAGTTTAAGGGGTTATCTCAAATATTAGCAACATGGGGAGGGGTATATAAGAAATTTTCCCAAGGAAATGCCCTTTGAGGCTCCCATTGATAGCTACGTAGTAATGGGAGATGAGCTGCACCCCCATATCCAAGCATGAAGTTATCTATGAACTTCATCTTCTCCAAGTAAAAAAATGATGGCCTCCCAAAGCCACTGAGTCATAGTCTTTCTAAGTATTTGATGAAGAGAAATTGGAAGTAATTAAGATAAATTATAAAAGTAGCTGAGAGACTTAGTTGAGAGATTGAGTGAAATTTGAGAACTTATAGAGAATTTGGTGAGCAAAATAGGGTAGGAGGGGTATTTATAAACCAAAAATATAAAATTTTTCAAAAAATCAGGTATATGGATTTTGGGTAAATTTCAATTCGATCTGTTTAGGTCCAATTTCAAGGGGGTAAAACCTAACCTGACCAATTTGGTTTTGATTTCGGTTCAATTTGGTTTCAGTCCTATTTCGGGTCAGGTTCAGTTCGAGTCTTTGATTTTGGTCCATTTAATACATCCCTAATTCTCTCATAATCTTTGCTCGAAGACTTATTTCAATCATTAGGGTAGTCATTAGTCTTAATCACAATTATTGAACTTTTGGTTTTAGTTACAATTATTAAACTTTATCAAGGTAGCAAGAATCATTCAAAAGAAAAGAATTATTCTCCGACAAACTTTCATTCTCGGGATAGTGGGCCGGGTCTCAAGTTCCATCTTCATTTACTTGTCACAAATCTCAAGGTAAAACATATACGATTGGGATAACTACGTATTTCTCCATAAAAATATATTTTATATTTTCTTAATTTAATTTACAATTTCTACCATTTTGTCAACTAATTCTTTTCATTAAGCTATGAATAATACACGATCAAGAGTTAGCTGAGATGACAAGGGCGATTGAGTTTGCTCCTCAAGTTATACCTTCGAATCTCTATATGTCCTTCTACTTAAAAATGATTATATTTAACTGCTGAACACATACTAAGGTTATTGGTATGTATAGACCATCAAAGCGATTGAGTTTACTCCTCAAGTCACACATTCAAAACAGCCATAGTTAAACTAGCAATAAATTAAGCAGACCTAACCCATTGAGTGGAAACAACCACCAACTCCTACTCTATTATGCTATGAGAACTATGCCTTATTGCCTTTAGAATAATTGATATTTAACTTTTCGAAAATGCCTTATTTTTATTAATATAAAACGACTTTTTAAGAAGATTTTGTACTTTTTGGAGAACATCTTTATACCCAACCCTTTAATTCCCTACATGCATGATTATTTTAATGTAACAACCCATGTCTATTTGTTATTTTTCCTTTCTCTTAAAAGTAGTTTTGTTTTGTTCAATTAGATTTTTCAAACTGTCATAACTTCACATTGAAAAGTTAATCTGCGACAAAAATGGCACTGTTAGAAAGTTTTCAGCAAGGTTTTTATACGAAATCTTATTTAAGAGGGTTGCTATTGTCACACCAATTCTTACTTATGGCACACCAACTTTGTGCAACGAAAATAAACTTATGATTTATATGGATTTCGTGGGGGCATTAGTAAAAGTTGGTGCGGCAATAGTAGCTATATTATTTAAAGACAAGTTGGTTCAAATAGTTTATAAGAAATCATCACTTTTTAATAAATCTTGATTGATATATTTACAAAATTTATATTCTTTCTCAGAACCTATATTACAATCTACAAAGCAATTCTATTTCTTAGAGACGTGCTTTACGAAAATGACCGAGTAATTGCAAAATTAATGAATTCTTTGGAAAACATCATTTCACACATTGTTGACATGGATGTGTGTATAGAAGCATAGATGTTTTTCATCAAGATATGAGTGAGAAGCATCTATGGTTCTGTGCACACCAATGCATGACACGATGTCAATTTCAATGTTACTTGAACATGACTCTTATCCAAATTTATAAAAAAAATTTGGGTCTACACATCCATCCCCACCCTAACCAATATATATATATATATATATTTATTTATTTTTTATCCTTCTTGTGAATCTACATTCAATTTGAATCTACATTGAACTTAAGGGCATAAAGGCATATTCATCAAAAGGTCTATACTTCTTACACTTGCATTAGATATTAATCATTTTTATAAAAATAAATATAGGGTGATTTAGACTTACCTTTCACATTTTCCTCAATATCTAAAAATCCTGTGTTCTCAAACTCATCACATGCACCTCTAGACACTTGGTCTTCTCTAATATACTAATTTACATAATCAAGACCTTTTATTTTTTTTTTCTTTCCCAAATCAGCCATATTTAACCTCTTGGATATGGCTTAAAATGGGATGAATTTTATTCGAAATCCGAATACGAATTTAGTGGGTTTGATTCCTTCAAGTATATTTAAATTAAAATATCATTCGAATATGGGTTGATGTCTCTTAGTCCGATCGGATTGGATCAGATACGGATACATCCCTACATCCACCAAGATCCGAATGATATATTACTTTGTAAGTTGTACTTTTATATTTTTTAAATTATATTCCATTAATTAACAACGACTAGGTGTAGTGGTCAAGGCCTCTATTCAAAATGAAGAGGTTTTAAGTTTAAGTCAAAATTTGACCACATTTTAACAATTTTATTAGAAATAATCTTGAAGGGTCAATTTTGTTGGAAATAATCTTGAACAGTTTGACGTTATCTAACCCAATTGACCCCATTTAATTAATTTGATCAGATCGGATCCGGATATGAATTTAATGAAAGTAAAATGGTTCAGATATGATTTTAACTGTAGGATCCAAGTCGAATTCGAATCTAGATATTAAAAAAAAAATCAGATATGGATGTGGAATACTCGTAATCTCCCAAATCCAACTCGTTTTAAGCCCTACTCTTGGATAAAATCCTTTATTCCATCTTTCAACCTTAAGTTTTTATTTATTTCTACCTTCAAACTTCAAGAACAAGGATAAAATTTCTAAAAATAGTTTATAATGGAATTTTGGAAAAATAAAAAATTTCTAAAAGCGATCGAGGTAAGGTTTAAAACAAGAATAATGATTTTCTGACACCTCCCCTGTCGCTCCTCTCTGACACACGCCTTCGACATGGCATGTGTATAACTATAGATTCTTTTCCTTGAGATATACAACTGCACATATGTATGAGGATGTATAATTGTGTTTTCCGAGAGGGAAAGTCTATGGTTCTAGCCCATGCCACATCAGGGGGTGTATGGGGGCGTGTGTCAGAGGGGGAAGGGAGGGGGGGGGGGGTTAGGAAATCACAACTCTTAAAATATTGAATTAAAAATGAGATTTCATTGATTAGAAATATTTTTTCATATAAGTTGAAGAACTTGAAAATGAATGATTTCGGAAAAAAAAAAAAAATCAAGGGGATTTTTATTTCAAGTTAAAGAAGATGGCATTAAAGTTATTTTTCATTAGTCCATAAAAGAAGACCAAAGTCAAGGAATGATGTCATCAGTTCCAAAATAAGGGAATATCTCAAATATTGTCTAAAACATGGAGGTTACTCTAAGTCACCGAAAATATAATTAAAAAATTATAGATGATTCAGAAAGTAATACACGTGTATTCTGCCTACTTGTAAGGAAGCAAATAGCTACAGAAAGTGCCACTTGTCCACCTTAAGAGACCTAGAAAATATGATTAAAAGAAATAAGACAAGGATAATGTCGAGGCAGAAAATTGATGGATCTAGAGCTCGTGAAAAGGCACTTTTAGAAAGAAAAAACCCCAGAAATTATTGGTTGAAGAGAGAGAGAAGCCGTTACTCTTTCCATAATCCTTCCCCACCATCCGACTCCAATGCCACCTAAGCCCTACCATCTAAGAATAGCCCCAAGGTGCACAACTATGCCCTATAATAATTGGGATTTTACTTTTTCCTTCTATAATTTGGGTACGCCATGACATAATGAGACAAAATTTTTTTTTTCACTTTGAATCTAAATGATTTTGTGAAAAATTACTTTTTAGTCCAAAGTGATTTTTTTTTTTTTAAACACATCTCCTTAAAAAAAAATTATTTTTCCATCTCCCCGTTTTATTCTCTGGTTGTTATCTCCATCCTAAAACTTAAAAAAAAATTGCTTCTTCTGATATATATATTTTTTAATTGCAATCAAAGATCAAATCATTTTCTTGAGAAATTTATTTTCTCTTAAAAATTTATTATCTGCAATCATAAAATCTCTTAGATAATTGCAACCATATGAAAAAAATGTTTAAGAAGACGACAATATAAATTATTGAGACTACTAGAAATTATTGTGAATTCTAAATGTTTTATTAGGCCTCACAAATGTCTAATATATCAAACTCTTAGCCAATTGATGATAATTTAGTATATATATATAATAATAAAAAATTACCTCGCCCCTTGACTCGAATTTGGATGAAGATCTCCCTCTATTCTATTTAAAAAGTCTTAAATCTGATAAGTGTTATTAAATCAAAACCCTTTGACGATCAAGTTAAGAAGATAATATAAATGTTTGAGTTAGAGTATGAGTTAAAAGTCCTTTACATGTGAGTTGATTCTCTTATTTATTGTGGTTCATCTCCCTCTAACAATTTTCCTAGCGAAAATCTTGCAAATATTCCTTTATCTCTATTATCTTTCTCGAATTAAGATCCTTGTTCTTCCCATGTTGACTCACAATTCTTCTATATCTTGATTTCTTTCGAGTTTTATCTAAGAATATTATTGTGATTAGAATCCTAGAGATCTTAGGAAATCTTTTATTAAGATGCATAAGGATATTCTCATTATTTTCATTGTCTTTCCTTAATGCAAGGATAACTTGTGGCATTTTAGTTTCAACACGTGGGGATCTCAGCTTAAACCACTCATTGATTAGTTGAGTAAATTCATCTATATTGAATTGATGGCACAACACGCGCTGTATCCCAACTCAACATTTTCATGTGCTAGAAGCCACATGGAGGTTCCCTGTTGCTCCACGTTAGGTAGTACAATTATACACCGACAAATACCATGATGGATTTGCATTCAGCTTATAGGTGTTGAAAGTTGATTGGCCATTTTATGTAATAGATTCTTTCTCTAGGAAAACTAATACTTGAATTGTAATTCACTCTAAAATAGTTTTTATCATTTTAAATATAGTTATAATTGTATGACACTTAACATATATATAGGGTCAGGTTTTGTGGCCAACGTTAGGGAACTAACACGGAGTTAATACATTTGTCCTATATGGGTTAAAAGTTTTGGATTGGAAAGAATTTTTGAGAGGATGTTCTCTATGATGAGGAGATCATCCTCACAAAAAATCAGCCCAATCTGAAACTTCTAACCCCCATCAAAAGTGATTTAGAATTGTGGATCATCAATTTTTTTACCATTACTTTATAAATCATTTTTGATGGATTTAGAAGTTTCATATTAGGCTGATTTTTTGTGAGGATGATCTCCTCACCATAGAGATCATCCTCACAAAAAATCAGTTCCATCTAAAACTTTTAAGTTGTATAAGAAGAATTTCGGTTCCTTAATATTGACCACCGAACGCGACCCTATATATATATGACAATCAAATTAAAAAAATCAAGCGTATACCATCTGTTGAAATGGCAATCCATAAAAAAACACTTATAATAAGATTGGCTAGAACAAGGGGAAAGCCAAAAGGAATTACTAAAATAACTTAGTAAAATAAATATGACCACTATAGATGGTCCAATACAAATATATCCTCTAGACGGAAGACGATCCTCTTTGAAACCTAGTTTGGTTCTATCTATTAAGGACTGGTGTATTCAGGTTCAATACGTTGTTATACCCCCGCAAATATTTGTCTTTCTAATCACACAATTACTAGTGACCCCTCCTCAAAACCAACTGGGCTCCAAACAATAGAGGAAATCCAAAACAAAGACTTATATAGAAGACAGCCAATATAAAATATAAATAACTTGAAAATTAAAATGATCTTAAACACTACTATGACCCAACAGAACACAACACGAAAAATCATATATGATAGAGACTTCCGTATTATCAGAGAAATTCATCTTATTGCTCTATATTTAATATTGATTAGAGGTCACAGATAGGATCATTATTATTTTATACTCAATCAACCCTTGGGCCTTCTTTCAATTGAGACTCAACCTTCCGTATGTTTCATCTACCTTTTGATGAGAACGTGCCATCACTACAAGGTCACTCTTTGATTCCTCTGCCGACACTTGATTTCCATCATTTCGAATAAAGATCCAAATTTTGTCAATTCCATTTTAAAATTCATTTAACGGTGTATTTGGATTGATAGAAATGAAGAGAAGAGAAGAGGAGAAAATAAATGAGTTTCTCTTCATTTCTCTTGTTTGGATTGTTTAGTGAGGGAGAGAAGAGAAACGAATTGGAGAGGAAAATTAAAAAATGTGAGTTTTCTCTCTCCAAAAATAGAGAGAAATGGAGAGATATCCTTTTAAAATATTTTATAATTTCAATTCTAGCCTTAGATCTTTTTAAGATATTTTAAAATTTCAAAGTTGTTCCCAAGTTGTCTTCTCTTAATGTGTTTCTCTTCTCTCCATTTCTCTTAATTCAAACACGGCATGATTTTTTTATTCCCCCACTTGGCATACTCAAAATACTCTCCTGTTGTGGCATGTGCTAGAACCATAGATGCCTTGCAATACACAGCTGCACATATTTATGATGATGTGTATCCCGAGGCAAAAAAAAGTATGGTTTTAACACATGTCACGTGGGGGAGTTAGATTATCACGACTCTTTATTTAATTGTTAAAACCAATAAAAACTAATGATATGTATAATAGATTTTTATTAACTTTGGCCACGTTGATAACAACACCTCAAAGTTAAGGATTATCTATAGAACTTTTAAGTTGAGTCGTGCTGTAGTAACATTGAAATGTATATCGATTCTAGCATTCTGATGTAGTGGCTTACACATAATCATAGATGCTTTTCACTCGTATCTCTAGTGAAAAGCATCTATGGTTATGTGTGCACCACCACATCAGAATGTACAATCGATGTACATTTTAATGTTACTTTGGCATTATCCTCTAAGTTCTTATGATGTATAAGATTTTGCATCATAGGTGAAGTTCAAGCTCCATTATTTCCAGCTTTTGTGCTAATCATAGTAACCCCACTCATTCGAATTGTTATCTAAATGATGTATGATAGTTGCTATCATGAGATTGATGCATATAGTGTCAAAAATATCCTTCTCTCTATTCTCATTATTGCTCATAACCTTAGCAAATAATGAATGAAAAACTCCAAAGTAGAAAACCCATAAATAACATATGTATACAGAAACATGCCATGACCCTCCAAGTCACCGATCCAATCTGTTCTTCTGCCAACCAAGGACATGGCCCACTGATTGAACGGTGTGATTATCTACTTCGATTAAGTCTATGCACCTTGGAGTATAGGATCATTAGTACTTCATTTATTGTATTTTGGGTAGTTTCTGGCCACAAATGTTAGATATTGCTAATAATTAATCGTTGTTAAATATTTAAAAGATTAGAGTTAATTACTTCTAATCTCAATGAAAAGCATCTATGGTTTCCATACACTTTCATGTCAAGAAGTGTGATATGAGGTTCCAACCTAAGGTCACTGCAGCATTATTCTTTTTATTTTTTATTCCTTATACCAAATTATATTATCTGAATAAAGACAAAGGGCGGAGAAGATAATGAGAAATTTTTTACTAAAAGGAAAGTCAATATCGGATTTCGCAGAATCTCAATAGATCAATCAGACCAACACATAAAGTAGATAGTTTTGTAAATTGGGGATGACTCAATATATGTGACTTAGTATGATTGGTCGATCAGAATTGTTGAAATCCCGTATTGACTTTCCTGTGATCAATGCATATATAAGGAGGCAACTCTAAACTATTAGATCCAATGTGGAATATCTAAGTTGTTGCTGGAATGAGAGAGGTCACTAAAAAAAAAAAAAAACCTTTTTTTTAGATTTTTTTTACTTTGACGGGCTGCATGTGTCATCCCACCCAGCATATGTACAACATTAAATAGTCATCTTTTTTGTGGAAGAACATATAGAATTTAGAAGGCATGACCTGGGGAGCCCCTTATTTTAGATAGAAACAAAAACTTATCTCTTATTGAATCCAATCATTAATTTGTTAATTGTTTGTGGGGGGTGGGATGACAAACAAGAAATAGTAGGAGCTAGGATATTGTAGCCAAATCGACAAGTGATCCTCGAGATTCAAATCATATTATATCAAACGTGTATCTTTGTGATACTATTATCTTCAATCTGATATTAATTCAAACCAATTTGGGTAATTAAACACTTTCCCTGGTCCAATTATTGCTACAATATTAATTCTGCAAAAACTTAGTATATATAACTCATCAATAGAAGATCAGTTGGTAGGTACGTTAAAAGGATAAGATTTCCCTGATCAATCCAATCAAAGAGCACGATCTACCTTAAAAATATTGTAATTAATAAGATTAAGAAATATTATTAGAGTAATTTGAAGGTTTTTATTATTAAAATTTAATCCATGTGGGGCCCTAGAGAAGATTTCTTGTGACCATGGGTCTTCTTGAATCATCTGATCATATTATTGCACAAAGCTTTACCTCCTAGATTATTGGCTGAGATTCTGACTTGTAAGGAACTTATCATAACCAATCTGTCTTTGTCTAAATCCTTCTCTTCTATATATAAATACTCCAAACCCCTTACACATTGAAGAAACTTCAGTTTATTGTAGAGTTATATATCTGCAGTGAAAGTCCTACCAATCCTTAACTTCAATTTCTATAGAATTTCTCAAACACAAATTAAGTACTTTCGTCACCCCAACATCTTCAATTATAAATGGGTTTAAGGGATATAGAGGCAACACTACCTCCAGGGTTCAGATTTAGCCCTAGTGATGGAGAGTTAGTATCTCATTATCTCTACAAAAAAATTGTAAATGGGAAGCTCTCAAATGAGACCTTGGTGGAGGTAAACTTGCACATATGTGAGCCTTGGCAGCTACCAGGTTGGTCATCACTCTAACTTAATTCTTTTGTTCTTGATTTGCTTTGATTGTCCATATCTCTCTCTCTCTCTCTCATTATTTTAAGAGTATGATGAATGCACGCGATAAATCATATGCGGTTGACATGTCAAAGGCACAGAACCATAGATATTTTTCTTCGGGGTACACAAGGAAAAAGAACTGTGGTTCTATGCCCTTGCCGCATCAGCCGAGTACTGACCGAGTATGATTTACTGCGTGCAATCATCATTATGCTTACTTTAAATAGGGACAGATGCGTTTTTTAGTACTCTCATATATACATATATGAGAGGAAAGCATGTTTATAGAGATGTAGGAGCATACACCAAAAAATACAGCTTCTGGATTCCAGAAGAAAAAAATCTAATTTCAAAATTAACTAGACTTAAATCTACTTGAACAATGGCAAAAAATAAAAATAAATAACATGTAAACTGTGTTGTGCCAAATAGTACAATTAAAACTATCCGAAAGACATGAATATACTCAAATTAACAGAATATATAGCTTTGAATGGAGGGACAAAATTCATTCAACTGACTTCAAATTTTTCGGGTTTAGATTTAGTTGATGAAGATGATGTACCCAACTAACAGTTGATTAAGTGATATTATTTCCGTGACCTTAATAATTTGATAAGATACGAATTAAACACATGAATAATCCTTACTCATATAATCATGGGAAGAGATTGACAAAAGGATAATCTTTATTATTATAATGAGAGAATGTAGAGTACAAGTGGCTCAGACAAAAATTTTAATGGCCATAAATGCCTTTACTTTTGTATCTAAATTTAGAGTCATGTTAGAGTGACCTCAAGTTGGAACCTCATAACGTGAAAGTGGATAAGAATTATAGATGCTTTTTCACTTTAGGTCATTTCAGTATTATTCTCAAATTTAGTATAATCAATCATTTTTGAAAAAAAATTCAAGAAGATTGGTATGATCACGATCACGTTGTTTAGTTTTCAAAATTAAAAAAAATATTTTTTTATCATCTAATTTTCAAAAATTCTTTATTCAATATTTTAAATTAAAAATAAGTCATTTTGATACACGTAGGCATATGGACACGATGAATAAAGAACTTTGGCTTTCAGGAAAGGATATTTTAATGTTTTTGCTAGATTCTGACTTTCTGTATTAAATGCTAAAAAAGGTTTTCTTTTCTCTCTAGTACCATAAAATGAAAACTTTTGGCAACAAAACCCCCAGTGCCAGTGCTGAATAGCCCCAAACAAGGGCCCCACTCTGCATTGCATTAATATTGGTCTTATTAGACAGATACTTAGCTGTTTTCTCACAGGTGATGTAGTCTCTTATCTAGGAAGAAAATAAACTGTACCAGTGTTGTCCTCATACCCAATATATGGGCCCTACCTTCCCTGTACAAAACAAGGCTCTATACTCTCTATTTATTTGTACACCAATTTGAGGGTCCATTTGAGAATCATGTTAGACAATGTAATTGTTAAGTAAGAAAATTTTGAATTCTTCGAGAATATCATTACAAAATTAATTTTAATTTCTTACTCTACTGTAACGTCATGAAAAATTTTGATTTGAAAATTTTGGATTATCCATTGAAATCATTATATGAGTAGATTTTTTTTCTCTATTATTTGTTTGATATTATTCTCTAATTAGACAAATTATAATTGATAACTACCCTACCAAATATTTTTCCTTTGTGAAAGTAGGATGTTGGGACAAAATATACGATGACGATAATGCATATCTCATGTGTCTTTGTAGAATGCATAGTAAACTTTAATCATTTCTATGACACCCAGTGATTGGTTGCCTTATTTTCGTCGTGATCTTTGATATTGAAAGCATCTAAGCATGAGCTTTTGGTTTGCATTAGTCATCAATAAAAATTATAAAAATAAATTCCATTGTTTGTAAGTCCTTAATCAACCTAAGAAACTTTGATTAATAACCTACCTAACATTCTTGCAAACTAAAGAAAGAAATTATTTTAATATACTAAATAGAATTAAACTCTACTTAAGGTCATCTGGAAGAGTACGTCAAGTGTCTGAAACCCCACGAAGCTATGAATTTCTTGGGGACAACCTCCAGCATCCAGTGGACCCTTGACTCAACTTGTTGTACGTAGGACTTTCTAAGGGGGTGATGCGTGTGACTACGGGATTAGTCCCACTTGAAGGGTAGGGATACCCATGATGTCAACAAAAAAAAAAAAATCTAATTTAATTAATCCATCTTAATCTTCGTGAGAATGATATTGTGTATCACATTACATCTTATTATAGAACAAAAAAAAACCCACGCACCCATATTGTATTGGTTCAGATGCAGCGAAGCTCGGGGTCAATGAGTGGTACTTCTTTAGTTTTCGTGATCGAAAATATGCAACTGGCTTTCGTACCAATCGTGCAACGACATGTGGATACTGGAAAGCCACTGGAAAAGATCGGGCAGTGTTCGACTCGACCACAAATGCAGTCATCGGCATGCGAAAGACATTAGTTTTCTACACTGGCAGAGCACCGAATGGGATCAAGACTGGCTGGGTCATGCATGAGTTCCGTCTTGAGAATCCTCACATGCCTCCTAAGGTTTGATAACTTAAACACTCCACAAGAAGAGACTTAGCGGGCAAATATGAATCTGAAGTTACTGGCTCTATAAAAGAAGGCATATCCATTTTGGTTTTTTTTCTGTTTTTGTGCCAAAATGGGTATCAAAGTAATTTTGACAATGCAATAGATGCCCATTTTGGTAAAAATAAATGCCAAAATGTGCTCATACCCTTTTCAACAAATATTTTAAAAACGTGTCTGGGCCGATAATTTTGGCAAAATAAGTATCCATTTTAATAAACATCCAAAATTCCATTTCTCTCCTTAGTGTACTAAGAAAATGCACATGTGTTACACGTGAACTATTAAATAATTATTAAAAAATTATATTAATATTTTTTACTTAAGATAAAAAAAATTGTCTTGTTTCTAAATGTGACACTTAATCCAACCAATGAAATTAGCTGATTGTATCTTTCTACTCTACTTCTAAGTGTTTTTAGTATTTCTTAAGATCTGTTTTCTTATTGTTTAAAATTATTTGTTTATAATAGTTGGAGAGAGTTTTAGTATAAATCTTAATCTTGCAATTGGGGTGTTAATCTTTATTATTAACAAATATTAATAAATTATTCTATCAATTGCAAGGATTTGTGTCACTAATAATGAATCTATGTTTCATATGATCAAAAGCATATACAAGCATAAACGTACATATTCTAGAAATTCAAATTTCTTGACAATAATGGAGTATTAGTACATTTTGTGTCAGAGTGATATCACATTGGTATGTGAACTTGGGATTAGATATAATATATAAACTTTAAATTCAAAAATTAAGAATTAAAAAATAATAATTAAAAGTAAAGTATCATAAATATATAAAAAAAGTAATAAATAAAATAGTACAAATGTTTGCTTTCTTGGATCAACCATACATGCAGTATCAAGCAACACATTATTAATTTTATATATATATATGGTCGCGATCCGTCGACAATGTGTTTTGTCTTATATAGATAAAATGTTTTGAAATTGACTGATTTTTTATGAGGATGATTTCCATGGTGAGGGGATCATCTTTGCAAAAAATCAGCCCATTCTGAAATTGTTAACCCTACTTTACAAGTTAAAAAATTGACCACTCATTTTAATCGTTAGTCTGTAACCATTTTATTTTAATTTCATTGTCTTCAATCTCTCGTAGAAAATCTTTGCGAGACTTTTTATCTAAGATCCCATTATTTACCATTTAAAATATATGTATATCTGAGGTTTGAATGTTGGAGTTAGAATCTCCATGTTGAAAATGAGGTAAAAGATTTTGCCATTGAGGTTGAGATGAAAGGTTTTAGTGGGGAAATCAAAGGCTTTTAATTAGATGTCTAAGTCGTGCTGTGCCCCCAAGCTGGAACCTCATATCGTACTTGACGTGAAAGTGTACGATATCTATGAAAAGCAAAGAATTGCTATGTGAGGTTCTAGCCTAAGATCACTTCAGCATTATTCTTAAGATATTATGTGGTACGTAGTATACATGGGACACATCCAGAGTAACAAGACCAATTATTGCAGCATTCCCATGTACGATATCTATGATGCAATAACTGATCCAATCAAATAATTATGATTAGTTGCTCATTGTACACTGTACATGCATGGATGGGCCCAAAGCTCTAGTGGTGATTGGTCTAAGCCCCAGTCGTAGTAAAGTTTACTGGATCAGATTTGGATCTGATTAAGGTCGATCAATCCAATAAGAGTTGGATGGGAGCCGGATCAAAGCCATAATTTTTGGGATTGTGTAGTAATTGAATCACAATATTTGGACGTAAATCTGGTACCCAATAACAATTGAATCTAGTCAACTCGATTCAATAAAAAAATGACGTGAAAAAATAAATGTGAAATAAACTTGGACATTATATTATTTTTTTATTTTTTTGTTTGTTTTTTACTTTGACAGATTGTACATACCATCTCACTCAACACGTGTGAAACACTTAAATAATCACTTTTCTGATGAAAGGACATAAAAAAATTCGAAATCATGACTTGAGAAGTAAACCCAATTAGATTTGTTATCTCAACTAACCCCTGATGGTTAACTTGGACATTATATACTTAAATAAAGATATAACATTACTGATCCAAAATCGTTCGAATAAAAATCACATGGATCCTAATCAAAGCCCAGACTGTTGATCCAGACCTTAAGTTACCACATCAAAACAAATTGGATATTGGGTATTGATCCAATCCATCAACAATACCCTTATTTCACATATAATAGATTTTCTTTTAGTATTTTTTGAATAGAGACTTATATTAAGATCTAATAGTATTAAATATTAATTACTTATACATCCTAATTATTCTAGGATCAATGAGATTGATTCTTGTTTGTATGTCTTTATTTCATATTCCATCCAATTCGTATTTTGTAGCTGTTGTACAACTCGTTATTTACGTTGGAGCCATAAATGTCTCAATGGTATTTGTTGTTATATTAGGTAGCCACTCCCTTATCAATGGATTGGTCCACCATGCCAAGTTATCAATGGATTGGTCCATTGATGCCAACTTTTTGACATACAGAAAGAAAGAAAGAAAGAAAGAGAGAGAGAGAGAGAGAGAGAGAGAGAGAGGACTTGAGTTTGCCATTAAAGATATCTTGGGTGCATGCACCAAGTTTTGTCTCCTCTTTTAGGTTGCTAACACAGTTTTAACAATATTTTCAGGAAGATTGGGTGTTATGCAGAGTCTCTCACAAAGCTAAAGGAGAGCTCACAACCCAACTTGGCCAAGAAAATGAGTTTATTGATACCACATCAACTCATTCTCTACAGCAGCTCACAGCATTCCCACACTATGAAAACAACCACACTTTACCTGATCAGTTTCCTTGGAATGATATTAGCATTACAGGTGGAGATGAGTCTGGATTTCTACTAGACTTGGATGAAATGAGGATTGAAGATGATAACAGTATTATTTTTCTGTAGTTTGTATTGAAAGAAGAAGCTACACAACACCATTTGTTTATATATATGGAATATTGTTTGGTCATAAGGGATTTAATATATTTGATTGGGAGGCTTGAATGTTTGTCACATTACAACTTTCTCCAAATAGTACCGATTCATTTACTCTCTCTCTCTCTCTCTCACACACACACATATATATGGGTTGGGTTCGGAAGACACACATAGCAACTCACATCTCTACAAACTATTTAAGCCGTCGGATACACATCAGATCTGCGGATAAGATCGTTTGTAACTTTAAAAACAACGAACTTTTCTAATTTACAACTACCTCCCTGTAATCAAAGAAAAACAAAACAAATCCAAGTTGAGAAACTTCGTCTTCTTCGTTGAACTCTTTGTCCTCTGCGTTCAAAGACACACAAATGAACGGATTTGAGATCAAAGATCAGATATCAGAGCTCTTCGTCTTCTTTTTCACATCTTCCTCTTCGACAAAGATCAAAGATCAGATCTGACCTCGTTTCTCTGCAATCGATCTCCATCTTCGTCTTCTTCTTCCTCTTCTTCGTTTCTGACTTGTAAACTAACGTCTCGGTCTTCCTCAACTCTCTCTCTCTCTCTCTATTGTAAAGAAACGAAGAGCTTGACAGAACTTCCTCTACTGGAAATGAAGGTCACAAATCGTTGTAAAGAAACTCGACAGAACCTCATCCATCCCTCCATTTCCCTCTCTCTAACTCGTTGCAAAGAAACCTTAAGGTAACAAATCACAAACTCTTAATTAGTTTATATTTTTTAATTTTTTTGCACTTTTATTTGTTTAATATTTTTTTTTATTATCGGTCTTTGATAGAGGAAAAAAATGATTTTTAATTTATTTTTATTTTTATTCCAAAATTATGTAGTTTCTAGAGGAATTTGATGTTGATTTAGGAGTGAGGTCTTACAATTATCTTGCCGAATGGTATCAATGAGAAATAATATTCAGAAGTTCATTTGATGCTAAATACAAAATCTTGAATTAATGTAGGATTCATAAATTGAAATTTATTTTATTTACCTTTTAATGTTTCTTCTATAAATCTCATTGTAGTGTTATGCTCTTCAGTTAGGCTTGCTTGGTTCGTCGACAACCGTAAATTCGCAATTTTTTATGTTGCAAAGTTTTGCTTGCACACAAAACTTTCCTATCTTTTGGTAGTGATTTTTAAGATGTTAAAGTTTTGTACCATTTCTTAAGGGAAATAATGGGAGCAAATTTTTTTGCACTTTTATTTGTTTAATTTAAAATTTCGTTCAAATGGCAATTTGTATATGTTTTCATTATAAATGCCTGAAGATATTGATTATGACAAATCATCGAAAACAAAGATTCGTAAGAAAGTTTTATGATTGATGTTTCAATTTTTAGACATATTGAGATGAAATTTATATCAGATCTCATTTCATTGTCCTTCAACTGCATTTTCTATTCTTTCTCTATATCTAATCTTTTAGTTTCTACTGTGTTTCCAATTTGCTTCAACTGCTACTTTCTTGTTTTTTCATTGGTACATAGTTGTATTTTTTAACTATTGAAGAAATTTAAGACTTGCTTACAAATAGTTCATAATAAGTTCTGTTGGTTAAACCTTGGCCTAAAAATTGGCTGTGTGTCCCATGTAACTTTTTTCCAAACCTAAGAAATTCAAGTCATATTCGTTGAATCATTTCTATATGTGTCTATTTTAATCTTTTGTATATAATTGGTCGAATCATATAGCTAGCTTCAAACTTGATATTATTTTCTATGGAGCTCATGTTCTTTTGGAGCAAGCTTTATAAAGAGTTCAAGGGGGTCTTCTTTTATTTTGATTAGTCACCTTGACCCCCTTGTTTTCTTTTAATAAATTTATCTTTATCGATCAATTTTTTTTTCTATTGTGATACTAGTTGAAAGTTACATTTAACAACATGTTCTGCCACTGTTTTTCGAACTCTTCCTTAGTGTATGTCGATCAAATACATTTTTCTATCTTATTTCTGAAGTAGAATTTTCAAAGTATTTATGGGACAACTTCCGAATGTGCTAAAATATAGACGATGACAGGTGTTGGGAAAAACTTTGGCAATTGCATTTCTCATTTGCAAATCTTAGTCTGTGATTATTAAAATTGGATGTTTTCTCCTCATAATTTTAAATCACATCTCAAACAACCATACAAAAGTAGTCTCTATCTCATCTCCTAAAAGAGCGCATCCAAATTGGATATACTGAAAATGATGATTGATTCCAGTAAACGAGGTGAACGACATCTTGTACTCATTTGTCCTATAAGTTGTGTCAAATGTCACTACATCACTGAAATATTCATATGAAAATCTTTACCTCGCATCCACCCAAAAAAATGTAATTGCTTTCCCATTTTCATCATATTGTATCCTATAGAAAAATTGTGGATTTTCATTTTTTTTAATAAAGTTCTCAAGTACACATTGTGCATCGCCTCTTTCCAAATCCTGTCGCCTAACATTTTGAAGGTGATTGTAACAGTTTCTACCATCAAAATCGATCATATCTCCACGAAGAATTGATGAAACTTTATTAATTTGAAGGTTTTGATTACAAAATATTTTTGTTAGATCCTTAGCTACACTCGGCATATTTCGATTCGATTTCATTTTCATTCTCTTCAATGGCATGACAACCTTGTGATTATGATCATTGTTAAAAAGCGATACTTTCCATTTTACTGCATATTGGTCGAATACAATGCGCATGTATACTTCACATCCACATTTAAGATAGAACAACTTCTTGTAACTCTCTTCTTCTCCCTTTCATTCTCATTGATCATCACATCTTCTTTTGTCCTCGATGTATGTTTGCCTTCATGTAAGCAAACCATATGTTATCCCAATCACCGCATTTGAACCTCGTATTGTCCTTGAACTACTTCGTACACGAATGCAAAACTCTTCTTGACATCTGTATTCTTCATAATATTTTTTTGCTCCCTCAATTGAATAAAAAACCATCCCAACATATGGTGCATTTAACTTTCGAACATCTCTATTAAGACTAAGGCAATCAACACGTTCCTCACTATCTACTTCCATAATCGAAAATGATCCCACATTTTCATTCATAGGTACATTCCCACACTTGTTAACATTAATCGTATCCATGAAAAATTATCTAAAACAAATTAACAAATTAATAAATTAATTATTTTCGATGATTCGTCATAAAAATCCACCAATTTATTTCTTTTCTAGATAAAATAATTTAATGAAATCCTAGTTCAAGAGTTGAGGTTAACTTAAAGATATTGAAATTTCTATTTATTAAACATCCAAATAATAATACAAAAAGAGTTGCCAACTCATATTTTTTACATTCAAATCAATGATACTCGAAACTATCTGAAAGAATAAATGGAAAGCCATTTCTAGAATCCTCAAAAGGAACGGTGGCATGTGTGTCAGATAGCTAGTTAACTTATCCCAAAAAAAGAGTAATGAAAGACTCTTTCAAATAATAATTTGCTTGGCCTGGCAAAAGAAGTAGTTAGACGGAAATAAAAAAACTTAAAATAAACAGTATTGGTGATCTTAGATATTTGGTTTAATGATCAAAAATGAGGCAAGTCAAGCATGTTGAATGAAAGGAATGCTTTTCAATCTTGAAATAATGTGTCTAAATACCTATGAAAGTATGATCTTGGTTGAAATTTGAGCTATAAATAGGGTAATGGGTTAGAAATGTTTTAAGAAATTCATGAGACACTAGCCAAATGCCACTTATTAGCCAAATGCCACTTATTAGCTGAAATTTGAGCTATAAACAAGATAATGGTCATCTTGTATAAAAGAAAAAATATCCAGCAACAAAAACTCTTCGCAAAACCTATTCAAAGTGTCGATACATAAAGGTTTACAACACTGTATTTACATAATCTATACATAAAACTCAGCAGAACACGAAATTAAGTGTAAAAAAATTTAAAAATAAAAACTAATTAAGGGTTTGTGATTTGCGACCTTAGGGTTTAAAAGAAACGTTAAATAGTAAATAAAATCAATTTCAATTTATGAATCCTACATTAGTTCAAGATTTTGTATTTAGTATCAAATGAACTTCTAAAGATTATTTCTCATCGATACCATTCGACAAGATAACTGTAAAATCCCACTCTTAAATCAATATCAAATTCCTCTAAAAACTACCTAACTAAGGAATAAAAATAAAAATAAAAATAAATTAAAAATCCTTTTTTTCTTCTATCAAAGATCGATAATAAAAAAAATTTATTAAACAAATAAAAATTAAAAAATAAAAACTAATTAAGGGTTTGTGATTTATTACCTTAGGCTTTCTTTGCAACGAGTTAGAGAGAGGGAAAGGGAAGGGAGGGGTGGATGAGGTTTTGTTGAGTTTCTTTGCAACAATTTGTGACCTTCGTTTCCAGTAGAGGAAGTTTTGTCGAGCTCTTCGTTTCTTTGCAACAAGTTAGAGAGAGAGAGTTGAGGAAGAACGTGACGTTAGTTTACATGTCAGAAACAAAGAAGACGAAGATGGAGATCGATTGTAGAGAAACGAGGTTAGATCTGATCTTTGATCTCTGTCAAAGAGGAAGACGTGGGCTAATGCTCCCAGGTTGATGCGATGTATTCCACCAGTTGACTGAAGACTTTATTATTGGTATATCGATCGGTCCAGCACGGATTGAAATAGAAGCCGGTTCGACAGGAAGCACACCAGCAGCGAACTTATAATTTTCATTATCTTAATCATCGTTTCTGATATAGGGTTCCAAAAACAGAAGTATTTTGGCATATCTTCTTCGTTTCTAACATGTAAACTAACGTCACGATCTTCCTCAACTCTCTCTCTCTCTCTCTCTAACTTGTTGCAAAGAAAATAAAGAGGTCTGATCTCTAATCTCTGATCTCAGATTTGTTGGTTTGTGTGTTTTCGAACGCAGAGGGCAGAGAGTTTGACGAAGAAGACGAAGTTTCTCAACTTCGATTTGTTTTATTTTTCTTTGACTACGGGGGGGTAGTTGTAAATTTGAAAATTTTGTTGTTTTTAAAGTTACAAACGATCTCATCTGTAGATCTGATGTGTATCCGACGGCTTGAATAGTTTGTAGAGATGTGATTTGCTATGTGTGTCTTCCGAACCCAACATTGTGCCAAACATTTTTTCAATGTATGGGTTAGGTATTTTAGAATGGGCTGATTTTTGGTGAGGATGATCTAACCCTATCAAAAGTGATTTACAAAAATTGAACAGTCCATGATTCTTTAACTTGTAAACTAGGGTTAAAAGTTTCGGAATAAGCTGATTTTTTATGAGGATGATCTATTCACTACAGAGATCATCCTCACAAAAAAATCAGCCCATTCCGAAACTTGTAACCCCTATTTTGAAAAATGTTTGGCTCAATGTTTGACTTTCTTTAGGATCCCGTTCAGCAACAAACATTTTGGCAAAACATTTTTCAAAAATCATCCTCACCAAAAATCAGCCCATTCCAAAACTTCTAGCCCCAGTTTACAAGTTGAAAAATCGTGGACCATCCATTTTTTGTAAACCATTTTTAATGGGGTTAGAAGTTTTGAAATGGGCTGATTTTTGGTGATGATGATCTCCTCATCGTAGAGATCATCCTCACCAAAAATCAGCCCATTCCAAAACTTCTAACCCATGTTTTGAAAAATGTTTTGCCAAAATGTTTGTTGCTGAACATTTCCTATATAAATATATATAGATATATATCGTACTCGTCCCTCCCTTCTCAATTGTTATTTTGGAGAGTCAAATCCAAAATGTGTCTCCAATGCACTATCCATCCCTCTCCAAAATGGAGAGTGGGATTTTCACTATACATTTTGACTAGTAAGTTTGAACTCTCCATCCCCCAACAGTTATTTTGGAAAGTCATTTTGGATTTTGTTATCTCCAATGCATTAGCCATCTCTTTCTCAATTAAAAGAAATATTAAAACATATATGGATAGCCATTTGAATAACATTGGATGGAGTGCATATCCAAAATGACTATTCATAATGGAATGATTAGACATTATGACTAATTATTTATATTCCCCATGGAATTTTCTTAAAAGAGCTGTGATAATCAGACTTACCCGTATGACATACTCAATCGACACCCCTAATATGATAGGTTCGGGAATTAGAGATTTGCTCTCCTTGAGATACAGAACTATGATTCTCCATAAAAAGGTGTGATTTTGCATCCAGAGGAGAGCAGATCTATGATTTCCGAACCTATCACATCAAGGGTGTCGATTGAGTATGCCTCGTGGGTAAGTGAGATTATCACGACTTTTTTTAAAATGGTGTATTGTTATGGAGTCATACTCAATCAACACCCCTGACGCGACATGTTCAAGAACTTTAGATATGCACTCCTCGTAATGTAGGATTGCGCTTCCCCATAAAAAAAATGCAGTTTTATATCTTAAGGAGTGCAGATCTACAGTTCCCAAACATGTCATGTCAGTGGTGTTCGATTGAGTATGCCAAGTGGGTAAGTCAGATTATCAAGATTCATTGTTATAATATGTTGGACTGGTGATATAACAGCCCTCAAAGAATCATGCACACATGGAAATATTAGCCTAGAATGACGTTTGAGGCAGCAATAGAAAGATATTTCTGAGGATTCTCAGAAAATGAATCTCTAGATTTACCAGTATTTTTCCTCTCTTCAGAGCCATTTGTTCGAGGCTGCAAAAATCTGCAAATATTGTAGACACCCTCCTATAAAAGCCAAACATTGGACCATTGTATCCATTATTTTTTCCATTTTAGACATCAAAGTGGAGGCCTTCAAGTGTATGGCACAAATAATATAAACAAAATAATGGCATCCAATGCTTTTGCTAAATTCGATGGACCTTGACGTTGAATTTATCTCTTTTTTCACTTAGTGCGATAATTTCTATTTTCAGTTTTTACTCCGAGTTTCATCAAGATAATCATTTTAATTGGACAAATGACAACAAAAAAAATTAGGAAGAAAAATGTTAATATGATTTCTTAACTTAGAGGACAAATCAAGAGGAGACGATGAGTTTATTTCATTTATTAATAAACTTTTAACCATTAAATTTTTTATCACAAATACTTATTAATTGACTTAATAAATAGTTTGTAATTGTAGCGGTAAATTAAATTAAATAAGATGATTTATTTTATTACATATTTTTATAACTCAATCACCCTAAACACAAACTCTAAGTAGCACGGAAAAACGAGTATAAATATTAATCTACGGTATTGTTGAGTTTAGTCTCACATCAAACACTCATTGCCTTGTCTCTCTTTATAAGCTCCTAGGCCTCTCCACTCATTGTCAATTTGATTTTGAGTTGGACCCCCCAAACTTGTCATGGTATTAGAATGGGCTTTTATCTCCTCCACATCACTCGATTTATGTCTCCACGCGCTTTGGCCTAGTCCACCCCACACGTGTGGAGTGGGTTGATTTAGTCCCACATCAGACACTCATTGCCTTGTCTCTCTCCTTATAAGCTCCTGGGCCTCTCCACTCATTATCAATTGGTTTTGAGTTGGACCACCAAATGAAATATTATGGGAGAACACAAATAAGAACTATAAAATGTTCACCTAGAGTCGTGAAATTTTTTATAGCCAACAACAATATTTATCAACTGATGCAGCTAGATTACACAACCAAATTAAAGCACATTAATTTTTGAAAACGGCTTATTGTATCAACTTCTTCAGTTAGGACCATGGATGAAACAAAAGTTGGTCAAACCTAGGAATTTGGTGAGTTCATGCTGAGTTATTATTTTTTTGTGTTTTTTTGACCCCTAAAATGTGGGCTTAGCCATAGACCTGTCTTGTATATTCTTATCGGGCCTAGGTTCACTACTCGGACCTAAAATGTGGGCTTTGCCATAGAACTGTCCTGTATTCCTATCGGGCCTCAATTCACTATACTGGATCCTAACTCTAACGGACCCACGCTGGTTTAAATTTTATAAAAAAATTAAATCCAGGCATTCTTTGAAGCCATTTTGAGTTACTTGATATTGTTTTTCACCAAAACAAGGATCCAATATCCATCTTAATTGAAAAATAATTCTATCCTAATTGTAAAGTAATTAAAAATAAGATAATTATTATTTATAAAATATTTTTGTTATACTTATAAAATAAAAAAAATTGGTTCTAGTTTGTTATAAAAACATACATTTATCCATAAATAATAGACTGATTGAAATCATTAGGACCTGTTTGATATTATTTTTCATCTGTCCCTCCAAAATCCATCTCTCTCTCTCTCTCTCTCTCTCTCTCTCTCTATATATATATATATATATATATAGAGGGAAATGTTAAGCACCCTAAGTTTTACCACACACTTTAACAAACGTTTTTTGTCCTACATGGGTTAGAAGTTTTGGAATGAGCTGATTTTTGGTGAGGATGATCTCTATGATTAGAAGATCATCCTCCCCAAAAATCAGCCCATTCCGAAATGTTTAGCCCCATGTTTACACGTTGAAAAATCGTGGACCGTCCATTTTTTGTAAATCAATTTTGATGGGGTTAGAAGTTTTGGAATGAGCTGATTTTTGGTGAGGATGATCTCCTCACCATAGAGATCATCCTCACCAAAAATCAGCTCATTCCGAAACTTCTAACCCATGTAAGACAAAACGCGTTTGTTAAAGTGTGTGGTAAAACTAAGGGTGGCGAACGGGACCCATATATATATATATGGGTCCCGTTCGCCACCCTTAGTTTTACCACACACTTTAACAAACGCGTTTTGTCTTACATGGGTTAGAAGTTTCGGAATGAGCTGATTTTTGGTGAGGATGATCTCTATGGTGAGGAGATCATCCTCACCAAAAATCAGCTCATTCCAAAACTTCTAACCCCATCAAAATTGATTTACAAAAAATGGACGGTCCACGATTTTTCAACGTGTAAACATGGGGCTAAACATTTCGGAATGGGCTGATTTTTGGGGAGGATGATCTTCTAATCATAGAGATCATCCTCACCAAAAATCAGCTCATTCCAAAACTTCTAACCCATGTAGGACAAAAAACGTTTGTTAAAGTGTGTGGTAAAACTTAGGGTGCTGAACATTTCCCATATATATATATATATATAAAAGTCTGATGGGATTAAAAGTTTTGGAATAGGCTGATTTTTTGTGAGGATGATCTCTTCATCATAGAGATCACAATTTTTGCAACTTGTAAACTGGGGCTAGAAGTTTTGGAATGGGCTGATTTTTGGTGAGGATGATCTCCTCACCGTAGAGATCATCCTCACCAAAAATCAGCCCATTCCAAAACCTCTAACCCATGTTTTGAAAAATGTTTGTTGCTGAACGGGACCCTATATATATATATATATATATATAGGGTCCCGTTCGCCACCCTTAGTTTTACCACACACTTTAACAAACGCGTTTTGTCTTACATGGGTTAGAAGTTTCGGAATGAGCTGATTTTTCGTGAGGATGATCTCTATGGTGAGGAGATCATCCTCACCAAAAATCAGCTCATTCCAAAACTTCTAACCCCATCAAAATTGATTTACAAAAAATGGACGGTCCACGATTTTTCAACGTGTAAACATGGGGCTAAACATTTCGGAATGGGCTGATTTTTGGGGAGGATGATCTTTTAATCATAGAGATCATCCTCACCAAAAATCAACTCATTCCAAAACTTCTAACCCATGTAGGACAAAAAACGTTTGTTAAAGTGTGTGGTAAAACTTAGGGTGCTGAACATTTCCCATATATATCTGTGTGTGGGGGGGGATTCGAAGGCCCTAAAGAGAGCCAAACATTTTTTCAATGTACGGGTTAGAAGTTTCGGAATTGGCTGATTTTTTGTGAGCATCATCTCTATGACGAAGAGATCATCCTCACCAAAAATCAATTCATTCCTAACCCCATCAAAAGTGATTTCAACTAGGGTTAGAAGTTTCTAGATGAATTGATTTTTGGTGAGGATGATCTCTTCACCATAGAGATCATCCTTAAAAAAAATCAGCCCATTCCAAAACTTCTAGCCCCTATTTTGAAAAATGTTTGGCTTTCTTTAGAGCCTCCAAACGCTTCCTTATGTACAATGTGACAAGAAATAGACCTTTCTAGTTAAACTCTAAAACCTAAACTCAAATCTCTCTCTCTCTCTCTCTTATTTCTAGAAACAAAAACTATTGAGGATTTCTAGAAGAATAATGTTGTCTTGGCACCTTCTCTTACTATGTTGTTTGTCTCTTCTTGGTTGCTATGTTCTTTCAAGAATAAAGAAGGTAAACCGTTCCACATTGATATATATTCTCTTCTTCGTGGGAGTCATTCATTGTACTGGCACAAAACCATTTTCGATTTCAACTCTATGGATGGATCACATAATCCATGCAATTTCTTAATTGATCAACCAACACTGAGATTTTGAAGTTTGCTTCTCAATTTTGATAGATGTTGATACTGTTGATATTCTATTTACAGGGACCTTTGTCCTGTCAAAAGAGGATAGAATTCAAAGTCTTTACATTTCACACATCATTTTATTCAAAAATGTACCTCTCTATTACTTGAACACTATCATTTTCTTTATTATAAAACTTTCTTGTGGGTTCTCATTTGAAAACTAGGGAACTAGTACCTTGTTGTGACTAAGAATTTTGGATTGATTTTCTTTCTTGATGGAATTGTTATAGAACTAAATGCAATCGTATTACGATTGTTACTGACTTCAATGTGAACACTAAAATATAGATAAAGAATACGATAATGTACCTCTTCCAATGTCAAACAAGAATGTAACAAATACAAACCTTAAACATTGATGTAGCAAAGAAATTGCGAAACTAGGACTATGAAGTATAATATCAAGTAATAAAATTGGGTAAGCCCAAGGTCGAACACAAGGATTGGAAGAAGGATCTAAGATCTAAGGTTACTAAGAGTAAAGAGAAATGAGATAAAAGAAACTAAATTATATGTATAGAGTGGTGAATGCTATATACTCAAAATAAAGTGTGCTTTAAAAATGTAAAGAAAAAGACTTAAAATGATTTAGGAAGAAATTGAGAGGTGAAAGGCAAGAGCATCAAGATTTGGTCTATCCAATTCTCTTTGTTCATTATGAAGGTCAATCAATGGGGAGGATCTACCAATGGGTGTTCTCCTCTTTTTAGATATACAATAAAACTCAAATATAAATTAGATGTAGTTTGTCCCACAAAAGATATTTCTAAGCATTGAAGCTCAAACTAGAATCAACTTGTGTTCTAAAAATGTATGAGAACTGTAACTATGCGATTTTCAAGTTCGAAAGATCAATACTACGTGGTATGGAGTCGTCACCATTCATTTTTAGGAAATATGTGTGAATGGTAATCCAAAATAAATTTTGAAAATTCGATTTTTATATTGTAGTGACTCTCGTATGGATTTGACACCAATCTACATAAGATATAGGTAAGGGATCCATTTAGAAAGTAAGGAAGGTGTTAGACACCCTACTTTCTCTATCTTAGATGGTAACTTTGAAACTTGGCTATTTTTTAGAAAATAAACAAAAGAAATGAAAGCATGATAAAATATGATTTTATACCATTTAAGTATAAATGGATATTGTTGTTGGCTTAAATCATGAGAATCACTTCATTGAAAGAAAGGATCCTAATAATATATTACCTTAGAGTCACAAAAATTTGAAGAATATAGATTTAATGGTTAATGGTCTCATTTTCATAGAAAAATAAGTCTAACACTATTAGCCTTGAAAATCATTTTTTGTCATGGGTACAAATGAGGGTAAGGGTAAAGAAACCAAAATTATATTTTTGAAAAGGTCTTCAACCCATATCCTTTAGATCGAGCCAATGCTCAATCTATTGAGTATAAGTGAGGGTATGCATTACATCTTAGAGGCTTGCTAAATAAAAATTAAAGAAGAAAGAAAAAAATTAGGAGATGGAGGAGGTATAATTGCATACTTGTCCTTAACCCTATTTTGTTCTTATATTTCTTCTCTTGAAGTCTTTTTCTTATCTTTCAATTTTTTATCTTGAATGTAGAGATTGAGACGATAAGTTGATAAGGTAGACTTTAGATTAGGGGATGGGTGATTTTAGACTTAAAGATGTAGAGAGAGAGATGGAAGAGGGAGAGAATTTTTGAGATATTGAGTAAGGGGAGATTTTGAGGCTTGAAAGAAGAGGTTCAAGCATTGATTTTTTTGTGAAAAATGATGAGCTTTTATATAGCTATGGGACACCTTTTAGGGTCGAAAAGGTCCCAAGGTAATGGTTGAAGGAAAATGACATGAACTTTTGAGAGGAGAAGGATTGAAATTAGAAGTTAGTAGAAGATAAAATGATAAATGAGATATACGGATCCTTTTGACCCATGTGGGTTGGATCTTTCAACCCATGCCTATGTTGAGTGTCTTTTAAACTAATATAAGATGGTGGTTGTTTAGAAAAATGGTTAAAGTGAGGGGTTTGATTTTGAGAGGGTGAATATGATGATGACATGTGTCCAAAAAGTAAGTATGTATAGATTTTTGATTGGTTGGATGACTTGATTAGGAAGAAGGGGTGTAGTGTAGTATGGAGATTGCTTGTGATAATTTTTTTTTTGGAGAAATCAGGAGGTTAAATTATTATAAGTGATATTGTGTGGAAAGTGGTGTGTATAATTTTTTATAATGAGATTTGGGAAAGTGAATGTGATGATGACACATGTTTATTTTTTGACATTGGACTTTTGAGTCTTATTGGCCTTTGACTTAAGTCAATGAACATGGATTGAGTTGTTAGATTTGGATTTTAAGTGATACGGAGATGAGTTTGGGTATGTTTATGGACACATGAACTTGGGTTTTGAGTGAATAAGCTTTTGTAGGTTGAGTTTGGGAATTGGCTAAGGATATAGATTGGGGAATGGTTAGGTTAGAATTTGATTTGAGAGATTGGTTGAAGTAGGTAGGGCAATTGGGTTTCGAGGGGTGTCCTAGGCTTTGAAATTGGGAAGACTTAGAAATGTATTTTGTGGATCTAGAGGTCAATTGGGGGCCTTAGGGCTTTTATCTTGAATGTATTGAAAACTTGGGCCTTTAAGCCTTTTATTTGACAAATCAATTTTAAAGCACATTTTAAGGGTTCTTTTCAAAGTGGGCCAATGCAAATTGGGGTATCTACAGAAACCTAATGTAAAACATAAGTAATATAAATGGGGAAATGTTCAGCAACAAACATTTTGGCAAAACATTTTTCAAAACATGGGTTAGAGGTCTTTGAATGGGCTGATTTTTGGTGAGGATGATCTCTACGGCGAGGAGATCATCATCACCAAAAATCAGCCCATTCCAAAATTTCTAACCTCATAAAAAATGGTTAACAAAAAATGGACGATCCACGATTTTTCAACTTGTAAACTGGAGCTAGAAGTTTTGGAATGGGCTGATTTTTGGTGAGGATGATCTCCTTACTGTAGAGATCATCTTCACCAAAAATTAGCTCATTCCAAGACCTCTAACTCATGTTTTGAAAAATGTTTTGCCAAAATGTTTGTCAAAATGTTTGTTGCTGAACGGGACCCATATAAATGCTTAACATTCAAAGTCAAAAGAAATGATACCAAGTCTCATAGAAGAAAAAAATATAAAATACCTTAAAAAAAAAATTTCCATTTATATAAGTCCTAACAACACAATATACATGACATAATCTGTAGAAGAAAAAAAATATACACATAGAAGATACAGGAGAAACAATGAGAAGGAAAGACTATAACATAGACAAGCATTCCATAAGTCCCAAACAAGAGAAGGAATGACCTCAGTAAGCTCTAACAAAGGTCTTTACCTAGCATGATAAAATAAGGACAAGACATGAAAGAGAAATATAAAAAGAATAAAATAGAAGAACAAGAAAAAGAAAAAGTTACTAGCTCTAAGCTCCAATAAAGGAATGAGACAAAGTCAAAAAGATGGGAAATGGTGGATGGTCAATGATATAAATAGAAAAAATGAAGTGACAAGGTGGATTGTGAGGTGGCTAATGGATAAGCGGGAAGTGATGGTGATGTGGAAGGTGTGGTGTCCAAATGGTCAAAAAGAATCTCACCATTTTGGTGCAAATAAGTGAGAAATTGAAAAAAATGTCATAGAAAAACTTAATGAGGGATTCATAAGTTCTTCGTAAATGTGTGCATGAAATATGAATTGAAAAATCAATAAGAGAAGATTTGAAATCGAAAGAAGAGAGAGACACATGAGTGATTGGGATGTGCATGCATGCACAAAGCAAGGATTGACTTCACGTCTTATAATTTTTTTTACTTGTTTTTTGACTAATTTTGAATGTCACAAAGGTGGTGAGGTGGTCATGTAACACTCCAAGATCAATGATGTAGATGCATTGATAAGATTGATGTAATCAATAAGCATCTAAGGGTTCTTTATGATTTTTGAAAAAGAGTGTGCCCAATATTTAAAAGAAGTCTTTAAGTAGGTTTGGGTGGTTCATCTAGCATATTGGCCCATCTCTAGTTAGATGGTGACAAAGTACTAAAGGGTTTCCATAGACCCATTTAAAAAATCTTTTAGATATGAGCCACTATCTCTTTCCTAGAACCCTATAAACCATGGATAATCTTTGAGATCTCTTTATACAATCACCTAGACTCTAGAATTAAACTCCATCGTACTCATAGTCTCCAACATTAAACTCCATGATTGAGATTATCTTACAATTGAGAGAGGATTATCGCATAATGAGTTTAAAACAATGAATATTTGAATTATTAACATGATGATGCTTATGATAATTATGTGGAAATAAGTAAAATTTAAGCATTATCAATGTATCTCATCACAAAAAGAATGATAGAGGATAATATATTTAGCATTATCAATTATGATATTCTACATTAGGAAGTATTAAAATGTTTATAGTAAGTTATTTATCATGTCTTGGTTGATATAATATTTATAAATACCTCATTAGGATTCATGTAATAATTGTTGAAGAATTCATCAACAAAATTAATATTTCTAGATAGTATCAGAGCCTAAGCTCTATTGAGAGCATGATCTTCATGAATCGTTCTTCAACGATGGTGGTGGAGCCATCATAAACCTAAATCCCTTTTTCCCCTCTTCTTCATTACTATGTTAGTTTTCTTCAATAAAAATCACACCTTCCTTTATAGTCCTACTAACCTATATATAGTTCACTTTCATAAGACATCATCTCTATTTTTTATTTTATTTTAAATCTCTCCAACGAGAGTTTTTCTATTTAAGCCACATGATCCTATTTCCTATGTTCTTAGGAAAATCATGAAAAATATGATCTGATGGGTTACCGACTCAAACAAACTAAAAATGGGCAGGATATGACATTGATGGACTTCACAAATATGCAATGATCACCAATAAGTACAATTGAATTTTTGGTCATTCATGAGCATGTCATTATGACATCAAGAATAGTTACTCGATGCAATCAATTGCACATTCCTTCTTTGTAGGGCAATGCAATGCAATTGCATGTGGATATTAGATAACTGGATACAATTGTATTATGATGCATGAGATATAATATATCATTATCAATGTATCTCATCACAAAAGGAAGGTTGTGGTGGAAAATGATATATTTAATAATATCAATTAGGATATTCTAAATGAGGAAGTATTGATGAATACAAATATTTATATTAGCTTATTTCCAAATCTTGATTGACATTAATTTATAAATACTCATGTTAAATTTCATATGATAATCCTCATTAAAGTCATCAATAAAATTCAGATTGTTAAAGGAATAAGGTTTCACGACCCTCATTTGTTTGAGGTTAATGGTTTTATTTTACATGGTATGCCAGTTTTATTTAACTCTATACACAATTGTTGATTCATTGGTGCAATCATCAACTTTTGATGGGTTTGAAGAGGTGGTTTGAAGAAGTCTTTTCAATCTATTTGATGAAAGAGGATGAAGGTAGAAGTATAGAAGATGAGACTAAAAAAGAAAGGATGAGGATAAAAGTGGGAGAAGGCTTGAAGAAAAGTAAATGGAGTTAGAAATTTCTCTGTTTCATTAACAGACTCACTGATTTTAAAATCTTTAACCCTAGGGGTCCAGACCAAAGGGTTCAATATGCCCAACTCAGAGAACATCATTGTAATTTACAGGATTTATTATAAAGCCATTGGTCTGATCATCTTATGTTTAGTAGAAAAATATAAATATATACATTTAAATTTATTTAATTTATTTCTAAAGAATATTACAAAAAAAAAATGAATATTCATGATCAAACTAATATTTTATTTCAATTAATTGATTAAATCTGAGTTTAAAATATTTTTATAAATATTTAATGACACAAATTAAAAATATTGAATAATAATAATAATTCAAAATAAATAAGGGACAAAAAATTATATTTAAAACATATTTTTATTTAAAAAAGAAATTAAGAACGGCATATATGTAAAATTATGGGGACACAATTGGTATTTGTACAAGATGAATAGTGAAATAGAGATCATCTCTATTTTTTTTTTTTTTTTTTGCTTAGTCTCCAATTCTAAATATGTGAATAGTAGTTTAGAGAGTGTGTCAGAAATTAAGAGACCGGTTAGACCTTGGTTCGGAGGTTTCTATCTTTAAATATAAAGGTATAAAGACCGGTTGGAGTTGCTCTTAAGGTTTGATATAAATCAACCATTACAAAATCTCTCTTTAATGATCCATGAAATCAAATGTTGGTTGCTTAATTTCGATTGTGGATTTATTTTTCTGAAATTTTATTAAAAGTTTTATTTAGTTTTAGCTTAAGAATTCCTAATTTAAGTTGTAATTGAAGACATGAAAAAAAACATTCATTTTTTTCATTTATTTTTGATAATTTTAAGGGATTCCTCTATTGTTGGGTTTGCCAAAAAAAGGTCCAATCAGTTCTCATTATTTTATCGTTGAATTTATTTTTTTTGGTAGGTGCATTGAATTTGGTTGGAATTTAAATTCATGTTGATTTAAATTTTCTTTTATAAGAATTTTATTTAGATTTAAAAAAAAAAAATTTGTTGTTTGGGTATATTCGCCCTTGTGTTGCAATCATCACCTTTGGGATTACGAGATATATTAAAAGGATGTTGGTTAGTATGTTTTCTTAATTGATACGCCATAAATGGTCGTAAAATGCAAAAATATATGTTTATGACTTTGTGCAAGTATGGACTTTTTACTATCTTTTATAGCAAGTCTGCTTGTTATCTTTTTTAAAAGAGTCGTGCTAGGGTGACACAAATGGAGACACAAATGTGACAAAATGATGTGGTGTCGTGCCTATTACCATATATGCTTTTTTGCGAGTTAAAAAGCATCTACGGTTATGCTTGCACCACCACATCATTTTTGTCACCTTTGTGTCTCTGTCTGTGTCATTCCAATATTTTCCTTTTTAAAATTGCTTGATTGATAAAGAAAATGCAAAATCTCATAATTTTCTTTGAAAAAATGCAACTTGAAATCATAGAACTTGACTAAATATTTTTTTCTTTCAAATTGATAGAATCCATGAAAGATTTTATTTTATTTAATTTTTAAGAAAAAAATTAATACAAATCAAGGGCAAATATACCGAAACAACAATTTTTTTAAAAAAATCTAAATAAAATTATTATAAGAGAAAATTTAAATCAACACGAGTCTAAATTCCAACCAAATTCAATGCACCCACCCCAAAAAAAAAATGAAAAAGAAAAAAAAATAAATTCAACAATAAAATAATGAGAACTGATTGGACGCTTTTTTTTTTTTTGGCAAACCCAACAATAGAGGAAACCCTTAAAATTATCAAAAAAAAAATGAATGTTATTTTCTTGTCTTCAATTACAACTTAAATTAGGAATTCTTAAGTTAAAACTAAATAAAATTTTTAATAAAATTTCAGAAAAATAAATCCAAAATCCAAATTAAGCAACCAACATTTGATGTCATGGATCGTTAAAGATAGATTTTGTAATCGTTGATTCATATCAAACCTTAAGAGCAACACAATCGGTCTCTATATCTCTATATTTAGAGATAGATACCTCTGAACGAAGGTCCAACCAGTCTCTTAATTTGTGACACACCATCTAAATTCACATCTCTAGAATTGGAGATGAAGCAAAAAAATAGAGATGGTCTCTATTTTACTATTCATCTTGTATAAATACCAATTGTGTCCCCATCATTTTACATAAATGTCATTCTTAATTTTTTTTTTTTTTTATAATAAAAATATGTTTTAAATGTAAGTTTTGTCCCTTATTTATTTTCAATTATTATTATTCAATATTTTTAATTTTTTTATTAAATATTTATAAAAATATTTTAAACTCAGATTTTATTAATTGTTCGACCAAATTCGACAAAAAATTGTAATAAAAAAATTAGTTTGATGATGAATATTCTTTTTTTTTTTTTTTAAATAAATGAAATTAATATAAATGTATATATTTATATGTTTCTTCTAAACATAAGATGATCAGACCAAATTTGATTTCTCTTGGTGGATTTTTATTGTTTTTATTTAAATTGGGGTGTAACAAGTAAAGTTGGGTTGCCAATAACAATTTTTATTTTGTTTTTAATATTTAACTTGGGGTGTAACGAGTAAAGTTGGGTTGCGAATAACAACCTTTATATATTTAACTTAGGGTGTAATAAGTAAAGTTGGATTGTCAATAGTAAGTTTATTGTTGTTTTATTATGTGAATAGTGAATTAGAGACATGAATAGTGATTTAGAGGTTCGAACTCGAATTACTTTAGGTTCAGAGGAGAGAATCATCTCTAAAATATTAGAATATGTCAAAATAAAGATGAAAAATAGAGACACCCATTGAAATTGCTCATAGAGAAGAGTTGCGTTCAAGTTTGCAAATTAGAAATCCTATATTCCGGAATAAGAATTTTTTAGCAATAATGGAACAACACTATCAAACCTCTCAATCAGTTCAACTTCTTATCTACGTTTCATTCTAACATGTTTGAGGGTCTTTTTTGTCTCGTAATACTCTTTTAGGTGTAAAGAAGTCATCCAATGCAATAGTTCCTCCAATATTTCAATTGTGGGAATAATTTCAGGTTTAGAAAGTAACCATTCAATTAATTATACAACACACGGATTAAAATAATTATAAAATAATTTCTATGAATTTTTTTTTTTAAAAAAAGGATTTTTATGATATTAAAGTTTTATCAAATTTCATCAATTTTCTCTTTATGTAATTATCAATGAATAAGATGAAATGACCAACTAAAAACATGAAGATGAAATGAAATAGTTATGTGTAGGTGCATAACCATGCATAGGGCTTAAAATGGGTCAAATTATATCTGAAATTCAAGTGATTTGAATTTGATTTTTAGCGGATTTGGTTCCTTCTAATATATCCGAGTTAAAATATGGGTTGAATATAGGTTGATGTCCCTTGAACCGAGTTGGATACGAATCCATCCCTATATCCGAATGATATATTATTTTGTATATTATATATTTTTTAGATTACCATGCATCAATAAATAAGTATTAGGTTTAGTGGTCAAAACTTCTCTTCAAAAGGGGAGAGGTCTTAAGTTCGAGTCATACTTACGTCACATTTTTAATAATAAATTACTTTGAAATTGTATAATCAAATACAAAAAGATGATGTATATAGTTTTTCTTCTCTCTAGGCTTTACGTTTTATTAACTAAGAAAGTTGCCTTGACTTCTGGAGAAAGGCTTTATGCTTGATCTTCTCTTTAATTGGAGTTTAGATCTCTGAAGAACTTTTACTTTGTCTTTGGAGGAGGGCTTGAGAACTTCTTTTTCTTTAGAATGAGAGCTTCTGTCTTCTGAGAGTAAGTGATCCAGATCCCTTCTCAATGAGAAAGGCATTGGTATTTATAAACTTTAAAGATAATTTAGCTTTCCAATTACACCCTAACTTAAATAAATTTGATTGGCTTATTTAAAGGTTAAACTTGTCTAAATTTAATTTTAGGGATTCTATAAATTGTTATTGGGACAATCTCATTTGTTTGGGTATAAAGCTCAATATTTAATATGTAGATTACTTTAATTTGTTGGATTATGGGTTTTATCTGTGAAAGCTCCAAACCCAAGCTTGAAGGAGGCATGTTCCTAGTTAGTGGACTCAATTTGGATGTGAGACCTATTTATAACTTTAGGGATTTTTATTTATAAAATTTGTAAAGGCTTCCTCTAAATTTCGGTGCCTACAGTCATGAAACATAAGTCTGTACAAAGTGAAATGGTAAATGTGTGCCAATTAACATCAAATATATGAAAATTACAAGGGAAAACTTTAAAATTTTGCATATTAAAAAAGAAAATCTGAAATATAAGAAAGAATTGATTTTGGCACATGTGTTGCCAATGAGATAAAGACCAGCACAATAATAAAATATAAAAGAGTCGTGATAATTTGACTCCCCCACGTGGAATACTCAATTGACTCTCTTGACATGGGGTGTGCCAAAATCATAGATTTTTTTCATCGGGATACACAATTGCATCAATTTATGAGGACGTGCATTTGTGTATCCTTAAGGCATAAAATCTATGGTTCTGGCACACACCACGTCAAGGGAGTCGATTGAATATGCCATGTTAGGGAGTCATATTATCACCACTCAATCTAAAATAGGTGATGATGGATGACAAGCCTACAAGTATAGAAAACAAGATGTAGTTAGCAAATAGCAATTGCTCAACTTAGATTGATCTCTATTGGACCATGATAGATTTAGACTAGAGATTAACTTGTCGGATTTTATTACAAAAATGATCAAAAGTGAGGGTTATTTAGTCAAAAAAGTTTACTAACTCGATTTTTAAATTACATTATTAACTCTAAGCAAGGGCGGATTTAGAGTGGGGGCACTTGCCCCCACAATAATTTTCAAAGCCCAGGAATTAGTGAGCTATCACGACAAATTTTAGCGGCAGATAAAAAATCTGTCATTATTGCCCCCACAATTATTTTTTTTCCATCACTCTTAGTTGTCCCCACAAAAAAATGTATACTCTTGGTTGCCTCCGCGTGGGCAAAATCATGGCTCCGCCCATGACTCTAAGCGTCTAATCGGTGTTGTTGATCAAATGTGAAAGCAATAACTATGAAAAATAATAATAAATTATAAAAAGATAAACGCAAGTCAGATTTCACATTAAGGAGCGCGATAGTTGATGACGTTTCAACTAGAAATTATTGCCCAATATAATTGTGATATGAAAATGATTTTTCATATTTAAATAGCATCTTTAATTTAATATTTTTGAAAATAATCACTATAATTTACCATTATTTCATGTCAAAGGTTGAAGATGAATTTTTTGTAAAAAAATTGTGTTTGAAAGGCTGTTGGCAAGATCAAGTTTGGGTAGTGTTACTAGATCCATTTAATTATTAGGCCAAGCTAGATTCATTTTCAGGACACAGGTTAGGCTTGGGAACTAGGTCCATTTGGAAGCCCGACCTGGCCATTATACAGGTGGGCTTGGGCTTGGACTTTTAGGCCTGACTAGCATCATGTAGGATAATGTCTACACTAAGGGTGCAACTTGGTTCGGTTTGAGTTCAAATTGGATTTGAACTAACATAGGCCGGTTCACTAAATAAGAATCAGAACAGAGCCAAATTCCATTGGAACCAACCCAACCCAAACCGAATTAAAGTCGATTTGGTTCAGATCGATTCTATAGATTGCCAATATTCTATAAATTAAAAGTAATATTTTTTAATGAAAACAAACATAGAATAAACATAAAATTTCATATAATCAAGCACAAATCTATTCATAAAAAGTTATTAGTTTATTCACAAAAGAATACTAATCTATCCATATATATATTGTATAGGGATTTGGTTGGGTTCTATACAAGCTTGATCTGAATTGATCGATTCTCTATTTTCGTAACCCAGAACCGAACTGCAATTTGTTCTAAATCGAACCAAAACACTCCAAAGCTATCGGTTTGGTTCGGTTCTCGATTTGAACCAGACCAAATTGCACCCCTAGTCTAAAGTAAGGTTGGCAATGGATCCGTTTGATACCAAATCAATACCACTCCAATATCAATTTAAAATTTTGTAAAGATGTACTCGATCTGATCCATTTCATTTCACCCTTAAATTCGAAACCGATTTGATCACATGCCTTATTTTCAAATTATCAATGTTAAAAAAAATTAAAAAAAATATATAAAATCGTATAAATTTTTTAAAAAAATCTACTTGCTTACTACAAATATAAAGGGAAATAAAAAAGATTAAAACATTTTATTTATATGTATTTATATGAAATTAAGAATAATTTTTTTTATTGAAATATGTTTGAATCGGATTGGGGTACATCTGAATCCAATCCAAAATTATTTCGGATCTAAGATTTCAATTCAAAAATTCAATTTTTCATATTTTTTTTGGATCAAATCGGTTCGGACTGGTTCAGACATCAGGTATATTTCGGTCCATTAACATCCATAGTCCCATTAGAAGACCAGACCATAGTAAAGGGGTACATCGTCAATTTAAAAACTGTAAGGGTATCTAAAATATTCACCATAACCTCGAGAAGGGTACGTTGATCTAGAAAAGGACACCCAAAATATCAAACTAATTTCTCGCGTTTTAATTCTCTAAAATCTCATCTCCAGAACCAATTCTCGTTTCTATTTATTTCAGCCTATCACAGTTGTACAGGTGTTGCTTTCCTAATTCGAGAGATACTCGTCCTGCTAAACAATGCGATAGCAAAATTTCTCTCTCTCTCTCTTTCTTTTTTTTTTCCTTCTGTTTTTAATAAAAATTAAATATTTTTTCTTATCTGATCTTTGATTATAAATCATACTTTATATTCTCCAAGGCATTGCTTGTTCTCTTTCTAAAACCAAACTTTGCAGAGAGAGAAATATTTTAGGTACCAATCTTACCCTTGATGAGAAATTATGTCCATAATTAGGGTTTTAAACATTATTTTTTATTTTCTTATTTTCTTAGTCTCATTTCTAGGTTTCAATGTAATTTAATATCTGTCCTTATTGGTAATAATTAAGTATCTTGGACACAACTTTGCCCTCACTTTGTAACAATCGGTTATCAATTTTTCACAATTCTTGTTTTAAAAATCTAGGGTTTCTTGTTGATCTTGATTGATCAATTTCTTGGTATAATAGTAGACGTGGTTTTGGTATCAGAGAAGGTAGTTTTATTTCCAATATTCATGGTTTTCAAGCTACCCACAGAACCGCTTTTGGTACGAGATAAGCGGTTTTGGTGGGTACCATCTCTTGATATTGGTTTAGGGTTAGATCTGTTGAATAGGATATTTGATCTTTACTTGTTGACCCTTTAAAGCTTTTTTTTTTTAATTTTTAATTTTATTTTGTTTTGATCTCTATTTTGGGGTATTTTAATTTTTGTATTTGAGGATGAAATTTTCTTTTGGGTTATTTTATATTTTGTAGTTGATGAAATTTGAGCTGCTTTAGGTCAAATCAAGAATCGGGCTGTTCATTAAAGGAATTGTAAGATTTTGTTTTTTTTTTCTTGAGAAATTTAGGTTTATTTATATATTTATTTTGGATGAAATTTGAGAATTTTAGTACTTAGATTAGAACTGATCCTGTATATTTGTTAGTTTGGGTCATAATAGCTATCTTAATTAGCTCTTGATGTCTTGAATAGAATCAGGCTGTTCATTAAAGGAATTGCAAGATTTGTTTTTTCTTGAGAAATTTAGGTTTATTTATTATTATTTTTTGGATGGAAATTGAGAATGTTTGTACTTAGATTAGAACTGATCCTGTGTATTTGTTAGTTTGGGTCATAATAAGTATCTTAATTAGCTCTTGATGTCTTGAATTCTTTGATTTATTGATAGAATTAACATCTTGTAGGATTTATGGTGATGAAATATGATATGGAGGTGGAGATTTTCAGATCTTGGTGTTTATTGTTGTCTAATGGTTTCAGCATAGTGAGAATAATACATCACCAAAATTTAATTGTTTTTCTTTTTTTTTAGTACATTAAGATGAAGTTCAGATTTGATATTTATCTGTTAGATTGTGTTTCCATAAGAATTTCTTAGTTGTTTGTGTTCTCTAAGTAATTGAGTAATGGATCTACTAAAGCATGGCATAATTAAGGTTTAGTTGTTAGGGTGTAGGCTTATAATTCTAGAGGCTTTCGAAAGTTTAAAACTTGATTGACAAGTGTTATCTTTGTAGTTTAGGGATTCAGATTTATGCAATTGGGTCATTATAATTATGTGTGCTACAAAATAGATTAACTTGACATTGTATTCTTTTACTCGAAGGTTTAACATAATCACATTAGGCTAAATCTGTTACATGTTTCTCATGTTTTTTTTCATCATTACTTTGAGATCATAGAATTATATGGTTGCTTCTTTTGTATCCATTTTTCATTAAATTGGATATGGTCAGGACGTAGGAGAGAAGTTTTTCCTTATCGGGAAAATTCAATTTCATTAGAAAAAGAAAAAGAAAAAGAAAAAGAGAACCAACATAAATCTAGTGATGGAAAGAATCACTGGTGAAGGAAACAAGAAAAATACAAAGGTTAAGTCCTCATCGAAGACTTCCATGTAAAGACCCAATCTTTAAAGTGACAAGCTCCAAACACCTTCAAGATTGAGGACCATGAATGCAAGAGAGCTGCTGTTTCTAGCAGAATGGCCTCTATGTAGTGAGTCGTGGCATCATAGACTTTTAGATTGCAAACATTTAAAGAAATCATGCATCAAGATTGGAACCGTCCAATGCATGTTGATGCGCGCAAATAAGTCTACCAAAATGGCTCAAGTGAAAGGGAAATGAACAAGTAAATAATCACCTGATTCCTTCTATAATTTACTCGTAAAGTACATTTTTGGTTAGTGAAGTCTCGTTTTTAACTGCCCAATAGTGAAAATCTTATCCAACATTTCCATCCAACAAAAACTGCAGACGAAAATGGGAAGTTGTGAACTTTGCAACTTACCTGGCTAGGAAATGGACCCGCATTTGCGATGGTTGTTCATCCAAATAGAAGACTTCATCGAGAAATTACCATTCATGAATGACCTCCACACTCTTTTATCCAACTTGAACGGATCAACATTTTGATTGCGTAGGTTGTCCAAAAGTAAGCTTACTCATCGAAACCTTTTGATTGTTAATATTCTTCCAAATGCCTAGATCCTATGACATGACCAAGTCATCGATCTTCACACTGGCTTACATTCTTCTTTTCTTTTCTTTCTTTTTATGGGTAAAGGGTTAGTGGTTAACAAGGTGAGGTTGGTTTCGAGGGGGTTTGAACCTAGGACGTGTGAACAACACTCCCCATGTCTTACCAACTTAGCTAAGTTTGCACTGCCCATTGGCTTAAATAAGATTCCATGGGTTAGAAAAGAATAAATAGTTGGAAATTCAACTCTAAACGATATTCCCCACACTACACACCATCCAAAGCTTGAAAAAATTACCAAAACTCACCTTGAATCAGATCCTATTTGTAAACTAATGAATTTGATTTACAATACTTTTCCACATTCCTACTTCATATAGACGTTGGGATTTAGGAAACCCCACTCTTCATCATTACCATTCTTGAGAGAAAGAGAGAGAGTGAGAGTTGGATGGATGGATGGATGACTTTGGGTTGTATTAGTGTCTTGTCTAGTTAGTTTGGTGTTTAGTAGAGTTTTTGGGTGTTTTATTAGTATTGAGTTTTTTAAATTTAGTGAGCTTTATTTATGTCTTTTTATTTTTGGGTGGGTCTTTAATTAAATGGGCCACTTCTTTGTATTATAATAAGGGTATTTTGGTCCTTTTATGCTATTTTAATTAGACCAGGATTCAAGTTATTATAAGATTAGGATTTGAGTTATTATGGGATTAGGATTTGAGTTATTATACATCTAGGATTTGAGTTATTTATTATAAAAGAACTATTTGCCGTAAGTTTTCTTATTTTCTGTTTTCATTGATTTAAAGCCATCAATTCCGCCCTATACCCTTAGCCGAACCTTCTTTTTGTCCCAAGAAATCAACCGGCCCTTGTAAAACCGAAATTTTAACCTTAAATCAGCCCTAATTCTTCTTTGTTTTGATTTTTACCTTGCTTTCAGCAATAGAGATAATTACCAAAACCCTTGTCCAACGATCCTAAACCTTTCAAAACTTACCCCAACATAATCCCATAAACCTAAACCCCTAGTATATCAGTATGCCCTATTTCTCTTATTTTAATTGCAAATACTGTTGGAATTTCTTTTTAAAGACACTAAAAATACCTTGTTGTCCAATATAACCAAAATTGAGACATATTGATTACATCTTTGGACCTTGACCATTCTTGAAACCCTTGATTAGGTTCAATAAACTTCTCGGTTTTCATTAGTACTAGGTCAAGTCCCTAGGCTGGTTGGAAGTTTTAACTTCCTTTTAAGAACCCTTAATTTAATAATGGGGAGGAGTACTGAAGGATTACATTGGACCTAGAGCTATTTATTGATTATTTTTTAGGCGTTTCTAAATTTGCGTTAGTTTTAGATCATAATATCCTAACTCATTTTTCAACAATTAATTTTTTGATCTCGCATTACTATATTAGGCTAGTTTACTTTAAGCATCAGAGGATGCTCTTAATGAATGTGACCCTCACTCCTTTTGATAGATATCTAATTTTCCGCGATGTCAATCTTCTCTTTAGTCGCTTAATAATTGTATCCCAATTGACTTTCCTCTTGTGGTTGGCACCACAAAAAAGGCCTCAATAGGAAGAAGGCTGCTTGCCCATCTGGCAACCCAAGCAATCCTCATACTAAGGGTAGAAAAAGATTGATTTCAAGCCAAGAGAAAAGTTATATCGCATTTGACAATATGCTTAAGTTGAGAAAGAGATTAGACTGGTAATATGATAATTAAGCTAATTTTATTGATTTCTTATAAGAAGAGAATCTTTAGGTTTCAATCTCTATAATGGAAAAGATTTATTTCCTTTTTAAATAATTTATTAGATCTTTCCATACAATCAACAACTAATGGGTTATTTGGTATCAATCCATTTGGTAAACATTAGCCACGTATGAGCACTCATCCTCTAAAGCATGAAGTGAGAAGACGATATAAACATTAGCCATTTTGATTTTATTTATTTATTTTTGTCACTGCTCTTACTGGTAAACTGTTGATTTATACCAATTCAGCATGGTATTTTAGATATCCCATCGGCTTCTAAACCAGACTGCTTGTAATTGTTTCAGCAGAAATAACTGTACCATTCTCTTAGCTCTTAAGACGCAGCATCAGATTGATGGACACTATCATGTATTCGTTACTCCCATGTGATCTTATTGTGAGTTAGTAATTCAGTCTTCATGAATTTTCTCAATAATTTAACTATTTACTGTTTTCTTCTTTTTAAGAGCACATTTCAAACTCCAGAATGCCATTCTGTCTATCTAACATTTGCATTGTGTTTCTTTTGCTTCACAGCATTAATGGGGACAGAATGCTTAAGGGCTCATGTTAAAGAAAAGAAAGTTATTCCGTCAGTTCCACCAGGCTTCGTGTCACTTACATCCTTCATCTTAGAAAAGATGGATGATAGTGAAGCCATGATGCATTGTATGGGCTCTACTGGTGCTCCTGAATCACATCCAACTGGCATGGACACTGAATGCGACATCGGGGATCATGTGAAGGTTACAAGATCCCTTAGGCGTAGACCGTGGATAAACTACTCTCAGTTTGATGATAGTTCGAAGGAATTAGACTCTGAGCAGTTTGATCAGGTCACTTCTTCTTTTGTCATTATTGTCTCATCAATCTCTTTTTCGGATTTGAAGAACTATAACATGGGTTCACTTTTTGAGAACACTACCACCCTTGACTGTTATCTGATATGCATTTTTTTTTCTTTGCAGCATCTTTCTTCAACTATACAGCTTCCAAAAGGTGTTGTGCGTGGATGCTTAGAGTGTAGTAATTGTCAAAAGGTCAATTTTTTAACTTTGGTTTCATGCAATTCTGGATATTTCTTTCCATAAAAATTTATGTATTTTCATGTATGTGATTGATGATTGTGAAGACTTTGAACAGGTCATAGCAAGGTGGCGTCCAGAAGATACACACAAACCTGTCCTTGAGGAGGCTCCTGTGTTCTATCCTACCGAAGAGGTGTTACTTGTCAACAAAATGCAGTAGTTGACTACTCATGTGTTTTGATATTGCTTTTATTTAGTCTCGAAATTGAAGTTGTGATCCTTATTTCCAGGAGTTCCAAGATACACTAAAATATATTGCGAGCATACGTACGAGAGCAGAGCCATATGGAATTTGCCGCATTGTTCCTCCCTCTTCGTGGAATCCTCCCTGCCCTCTTAAAGAGAAAAAAATATGGGAGAATTCAAAATTTTCTACTCGTATCCAACGGGTTGATAAGCTTCAGAATCGGGATTCAATGAGAAAAAAGTCAAGAAATTATAGCAAGATGAGGAGGAAAAGAAGAAGATGTAATGAATTAGGGTTGGAGTCTGGGGTTAGTGGAGATATCATGGGACCTAATGAACTTTTACACTATAATGAAGATGAGAGATTTGGCTTTGAACCTGGTCCAGAGTTCACTCTTGAAGCTTTTCAAAAGTATGCAGATGATTTCAAGGAACAATATTTTCGTACAGATTCAGAAAGTTATCAGAGTGCGCTTCAAAAGCAGAGTGAACTAACTGTGGAGAACATTGAGGGTGAATACTGGCGGATGGTTGAGAAGCCAACAGATGAGATTGAGGTTAATAAGCCTCTGAAGAACTTTTTTATCTTTCTTGTTGACTTTCATGTAGCTTAGCTTGTGATGTGATGCTTTTGTAGGTGCTTTATGGGGCCGATTTGGAAACTGGAGTGTTTGGTAGTGGCTTTCCTAAAGCATCCCATTCAATGGAGTTTCCAAAATGTGATGAAAAATATTTGAAATCAGGTTGGAACTTAAATAATTTCGCAAGGCTTCCGGGCTCTGTGCTCTCTTTTGAAAGCGGTGACATTTCTGGTGTTTTGGTTCCATGGTTGTATATAGGAATGTGCTTTTCATCATTTTGTTGGGTAAGATTGAACATGACCATTTTTTTTAATCCCTTGTAAGAAATGATTCTTCACGTGACATTTATACGTTATTTCATCCTATCATATTTTGTGTATTGAGATTCCTGTGATATATTGCTTTAGATATTTCATGACTCCTTGTGATCTGTGTAAACAGTTAAGTATGGGTTAGTCGGTTTTTGACATCAACACTTTTGAATTTTTATTTATTCATATATTTATTTGTATTGAAAAACAGCATGTTGAGGACCACCACTTCTACTCACTGAATTACATGCATTGGGGTGCTCCAAAAATATGGTACGGTGTCCCAGGAGGAGATGCCCTCAAGTTGGAGACAGCTATGAAAAAGTATTTGCCAGACTTATTTGAAGAACAGCCCGACTTGCTTCATAAGCTTGTGAGTAATGCTCTCTCTTTCCATCTCTTCCTTGTAACAAAGAGGCTTCGGTTTCTGGATAACCACGGCATTGATAAACTATGTGCCTATCAATGGTTAAACTATGCCAGATTTTCTCATGTTCTCGTCAATAATTATATACGAATTGTAATATGCTGTTGGTGAGGAGAAATATTCATGGTCCAAATTTTTATTCTGATTTGGGAATGTTTCAGCGGAACGTTCCAGTATTTTTTGCCAAGCCCGGATGAAACATCAACCCCAAAACATTGTATGTTTTGGATTATCTTAGAATATCTGAAATGTTTCTGTTGAGACCATCTCGGTTTTTCTTCAACCTTGCCTCAAGACAGGATTTTAAATCTTGGGTGTATTTACCTCCATTTGTGAAACATCCAAGTTTTAGTTTTTTTGCTTTCCCTACTCAGACGCTCAGTTGTCTAACTTCACCCTTACCGTATCTTACTTCCGTTCCATAAATGCCAGCATTCGTGAGAACTGCTCTATTTTTGCTCCTGTCAGAGTTTTTGTTTTGTTGTCCAGGATGTCCTGTACATTCTCTTTTTTGGTTATTGTCCTAAGTGGATCGGTTCTCTAGTTGATTGTCTACTATCAGAAAATTCTCATATTGGTAAAGTTTCATGAGAGACTTGGACTGAAGTGGAACTGTTAAAAATACTGATTAATGAATTTAAGTTAAGTTGGGAAGAGAGTTAAAAGTGATGAGTTTTATATCCTTTCCTTAACATATTATATGTACCGGTGCAGGTGACACAGCTTTCACCTTCAATATTAATATCTAGGGGTGTACCTGTTTATCGGTGTGTTCAGAATCCTAGGGAGTTTGTTCTCACTTTCCCTCGAGCATATCATTCGGGATTCAATTGCGGCTTCAATTGTGCTGAGGCTGTAAATGTAGCCCCCCTGGACTGGTTGCCTCATGGGCAGAATGCCGTAGAGCTCTATCGTGAACAGGTGCGTAAGACATCGGTTTCCCATGACAAGCTGTTGTTGGGGGCAGCAAGGGAAGCTGTAAGGGCACATTGGGAACTTTTGTTACTGAGAAAGAACACCTTAGATAACATAAGATGGAAAGATGTCTGCGGAATGGATGGGATCTTAGCAAAGGCACTCAAGGTAAGCTCTTTAATTTCATGGCTTCATATTTTATGGGTTGAGGTAGTGCTTAAAATGGGTCAGGTTCAGGCCGGATCTGAGTATATCCAGATCCACAATTTTTGTTTGGATCAGGATTCGTATCTGTTCCAACTCGGATCCTATTAGCTAAAACCATATCTGGACCATTTTGTTTTCACTAAATCCGAATCCAACCCAACCGAATTACTTGATTCTGGTCGGTCGGGTTGGGATAATTTCAGACCATTCGACATTTTTTTGCTATATTTCTTTTCTAATTGCTATAGTATCCTATTTTACTATTACAATCCTTCTATTTTATAAGATTTCATGTTATATTAAAGTAGTAGAAAAAGCATAAAAAGTATAATTTTCGAAGCAATATATCATTTGGATCTAGGTGGATATAAGAATGGATCTGTATCCAGCTCAGATCAAGGGACATCAACCCATCTTCGACCATTTTTTTTATTCAGGTCTACTCCAAGGGTCCAAACCCACTAAATTCAGATTCGATTCACTCGGATATTGGATAAAATCCGACCCATTTTATGCCCTAGGTTGAGGAGACAATTCTTTTTTTTCCTTTTTAATGCTGCAATGATAAATAAGAATGTACCGAATAGGTTTGACTTTTGTAAATTCCTCTTTTGCATAGACACGTGTTGAGATGGAGCTCGTGAGGAGGAAATATCTCTGCACCACTTCACCATCAGTGAAGATGGACGTTTCTTTTGACGCGACCTGTGAAAGGGAATGTTTCATATGTTTCTATGATTTGCACCTCTCAGCAGTGGGTTGTGAATGTTCCCCCGATAGATTTGTTTGCCTTAATCATGCGAATCAGCTGTGCTCATGTGCGTGGAGTTCCAAAACTTTCCTATTCCGCTATGAAATCAGTGAATTAAATGTCCTTGTCGACGCTTTGGGAGGGAAATTAAGTTCTATCTACAGATGGGCAAAATTAGATCTTGGATTGGCTCTAAGTTCCTATGTCTCCAAAGATAGCTTGCAAGTACCAAGCCCCATTAGTAAATCTCATTCCTCCAAAGCTGGAAAAGAAAAAGATCATGATTTACGAGATGCGGTAGCCTCTACTAGCATTAATGGGATCCCTCCTAAATCATATCAAGAAACCAAGGCACCTGTGGTCCAAGTGACTTCGTTTAGCCATCTCATTGGTAAACCATTACACTCCTCAGGTGCGAAGCAAAAAGAGCATGGGTCCCTTGATGCAGTAACCTCCACCACCAATGCATGGGATCCTAAAATTGAGGCCCCTATGACTCAAGTACCATCATTAAAAGATCAGAGCTCTCAGATCAGGGTAGAAGGGTGCCCAGTTTCACATTCAACTGTATCAAGCACTCCATTATGCCCCCTCTCTCAAGAAGATAGGTCATACACCGAGACCCAACTAGTAACTTCTAGAAAAAACTTTTTGGGGTGCGTTAGCAATTCCTTTGCAGATGACCTTAAATCAAGCAAGTCTTTGTCACCAGCAGATGGTAATATTATACTTCTGAGTGATGACGAAGCTGAGGAACCATGTAAACCTTCTGCAAATTATTCAGAAATTTCTGCAAGGCTGGAAAATAAAAATGATAAGGTGAGTCCATGTAATTATCAGAAGGATCAAATTTTGGATACCCCCGAGACTAATGCGTCGGTAATGAGTGAAGGAGATATTAATTTGATAGCTAATGCGGAAAATGAGCGTCACCCCATGCAACCAAGGTGTTCAAAAGTTGAAGATCATCAGATAGAAAATAAATGCATCGAGTACAACTTCATGGTACCAAGTGAGACCATCACGGTGGGATCTGTCCCTAAAAGCATTTCTTGTAATGTGGGGTCTGCAGGGACAGGTTTTGAAAAAACTACTCTTGATCTCTTGTCTACAAGAGAACTTGGTGACTGTAATGTTACAAATGCTGCTAGTTCCTATCAGCATAGTGGAAAACCAGATAGTGAGGCTAAAGGTGAAAATATAGGCTTCCATTCCAATTCAAAACTAACTGAGAAGGCAAGGCCATTGATGGGAAGCCCATTAAGCACCCCAAATAATCTAGACAGATACTATCGTCAGAAAGGTCCTCGCATTGCAAAGGTCGTGCGGCGGATAAACTGCAATGTCGAGCCTTTGGAGTTTGGTGTGGTGTTTTCTGGAAAGTTATGGTCAAGTAGCAGGGCCATATTTCCCAAGGGTATGTTGCATTCAATTGTGTCTTCTCCCCATATCTCATTTCTCAATGCAATTTTTTTTTCATCAAATGGCACGAGTCTTCTGTGTTTTTCCTTACAAATGTTTTTTTTTCTCTTTATTGTAGGATTTAAGAGTCAGGTCAGTTATTTAAGTGTGCTAGATCCAACGAAGATGTGTTGCTATGTCTCAGAAGTCCTGGATTCTGGACTAGCCGGGCCTCTGTTTATGGTAACTGGATTTTTCCATTGTTTGTAGTTTCTGTATTTTAATCATTTATATCAAACTGGGGACCAATTATTTTGCAATCAAAATCTTACTCTCAGGACATCTAAGGACACAAATTCATTTTCTTGTTAATTTAGAATCACTTCTATCCCTATAGTTGCACTGCTACTTATGGATGATACAGATTGTAAATCTGATCTTTATTATTCTACTACTAACATGTTCTGCAACCAAATGCAAAAGGGACAGCTCTTCAAACCAATTAACTTCATCCACTTGATGGGCCAAATGCCCAACTTGAGAAAATCTCAGCTAGTATTCAGGGGAACTTCCCCTTGATTCCACAACATGCTGAACCTTTTTTTAACATTGTCTTCGGAGTTGAAAGCTTTACTTTTGATTATTTCTCCTATGAGCTATGCTTACCCGGACATGAGATGGGTATGGATTCTATTTGTAGGTGGTCTGCATAAGGTGTTGAACTGTTGATCTGGCTTTCTAATTTTGGTTCCCTTCTCACTCACATCTCAGGAACTCGCCTTCTTCACCTGTTGTGTTTTTCAAGTCCTAGGATTTGGGGTCTTAATTGAATGTTACCACAAACAAATTGATTCCCATGCATGAACATACAATTCACCAAGTATTAAAAAAAAATTGGTCGTTAGCATAAAATTGTCACATAGTATCTAGAGTGAACCATAGATGTATAATTTTTATGTTACTTACTATGTATTGTAACTTTATATATCTTTTTTCACATACATGCTTGGGCGCCCGCCCACCCACACGTACACGTCCACATGCATGCACACACACCCACAAAAAAAACATTTAAAAGAGTCTCCATGATACAAAATTCAAACAAAGAAAACCTACTATCTTCTTTTCTTGGGTTATAACTCCCTTTGCTGGGTGTTGGGGTATTTGAGAGGAGCGGAACAGGGCGGGTATTCAGGCGGCACGAGCACTTCTTACAAGAAATTATCATATCTTTTCTGGGCCTTCATTTCTTGGGCCAAGTCTTTAAGTAGTTTGAAATAATTTTCTCTGGAGATTTTTTTTCTAGATCGGTTAAAATTTGTAATATCGGAAAAGCATATATGAAGTTTAGATTATTTTATTTTCAGAGTTGTCTTCAGTTTGTTTTCTAATCTTGCCTTGTAATCAGGTGATCATCTCCACCCCAGCTTTCTCTTCTTTAATAATATTTGGCATATATATATATCAATGGGTCAGGATCCCTTGACTCCTAAGAATGACTCATAAAAGAAACACATGATCCCGACCCTTTAAATGCAAAATCCAATGGTTGAGATTTATCCTTGGAGATAAGTTTTATCAAGATACTCATAAATCTCAACCATTGAATTTTGTGTTTAAAGGGTTGGGATCATGTGTTTTTTTCATGAGTCATTCTTAGGAGTCAACGGATCCCAGCCCTACATTAATAGCAGTGGAATGCTTATTGAATGCAAAATATGTTTGTGTGTTCAAAATATTGAAGATCTAGGCATTTCTGTTTATGAGAACAATCCTTTAGAATCCTACAAACCAACATTTTGAAACTATTCTCTCTCTGCTACTTCACGATCCAATCCTATTTTTGACAACACTGATCACCAGTGTTGTGATCACGACCCTTTATAATCCAGCTAAACTCCGCAGATTAATACCTTACTTTATTCACATTATTACTACCTTTTAAATCAAATCTTTATCATTAACAAGTGTTAAATTTTACTTGTACCATCTTGTAGAAGAAAAATACATTTGATTTTTTATAATATATAAATGTCAGCACTTCTTAGTTTCTCCTATCTGATTTTTCTGGAGCTCGAACTCCAGTTTAGTGCACCAAGGTGGGGATAGATTAGCTGTTCTGAAATATTTTTTTGTTTACTATGGAAACAATGTGCGCCCGCAACCCCCCCTCCTAATGCTATTGCTTTTCTATAGTTTGTTGTTAATGCTGGAATGCAATGAATTTAAATTCTGACATGGAAAGTCAGGCCCTGGTTGCTTTGTTTATTAGTTCACTTCACATGCATTAGGTTTTTCATTTTTAACACGTTTAAAGAAATTAAGAAAGGATTCCTTTAAGTTGGTTACGATTTTCAGAAAAAAATGGTCTTCATTTTCTTCAGGAGATACATTTTTGCGACTGATCCTTGTAAAAATTACCTTTCTCGGAAGCTGTTCACTACCTTTTTTTATAGCCTATATTTAGTAGAAATGTGGTCATTTAACATTCTATGAGCTTGATTTCAGGTTAAGGTAGAGCAATGTCCAAGTGAGATATTCATACACATTTCGGCTGCCAAATGCTGGGACATGGTGAGAGAGAGAGTAAATCAAGAAATAAGGAAACAACATGCCTCAGGGAGGTTGAACCTTCCACCTTTACAACCTCCCGGGAGTCTTGATGGCCTTGAAATGTTTGGATTCACTTCACCAGAGATTATTCAGGTAATTCTACCATGGAAACGTGAATCTTGGGTTTGGAGATCCTTAGGCCTTGGTTTCAGTAGGACGTTTTCCAGAAGTAATATTTTCCCGAGTCTGGGTCCCAACATGCTTTAAAAACTCAGTTTGACATCTTGTCTCATCCATGGATGAAACCGAGTTGTCTTGAACAAGTCAACTCGTCTCAGATGAGATAAACCATTTAACTCAGTTTAGAATGATTTATTCATATATAGGGTAGCATTCGGCAGACAATCTTAGGGGGACAACTTTGGGAAGATGTTTAAATGAAAATAAGTATAAATATTTTAATAAAATAAGGTTGATAGAAGATGTGTAGTCATAAAATCATGTTTTGTTTACATAATAAATATTTAAATTCTAAAAATAAAATGATTATTTTAATCAAAATATACAAAATCCCGGTTGACTTGGCTGGGTTTTACTAAATCATCCGCATTTATGTCATGAGATGGTGTGAAGTCTCAGATGCCATGCAAAATCTGTTTTGTTACCCATCTCGGTCTCGGAAAACCATGGTCCCAGATGAATGTGAAGTTCTGTTTTTATTGGTGGGTAACCTAGAATTGAACCTCTTATTTAGTGGGTAAGTTTGCGGTTGAAACAACTTCAATAATTTCACAATCCTTAAATCCAGGCGCAGCATTACTTGGAATCTCTGAAAACTTAGTGCCGTATGCTTAAATGGACCCAAATGACGGGAGCAATGTTTGATATTTATTAATGGCCACAATGACCAAATACTAATTTTTTAAGAATGTAGTTTACCAAAAATCACCCAAAACAATCCTTGGAAGTTTTCGATAAAAGTTGAGAAGATGTTGCATAAGCCCTAGGAACTTGAATATAAAACTACTCCACATCTGAAATATGTTCTTTTTTTGGTTGTGAGAATTGAAGGTTTTAAAATCATTTTCGCCATATCTAGAAATTGTAAATTTGATTATTTGACTGGTTTCGTGATATTATTGTAACAGGGGATAGAAGCACTTGACCAGAATAGGGTTTGTACCGAGTACTGGAAATCCATGCCACAAACCCAGAACCCACACCATTCACTGGCAGAAAACTTTGCTGGAGATCACACCGTAAGAGTCAAGGAGGAGCTAAATGATCAAAAGCCCAACGCCAGCACTCAGAAATGCCCTTCACCCATTGGAGTAGACATTTTACTCAAAGGATTGTTTAAGAAGGCGAACCCAGAAGAGCTGCACTCGCTGTACAGCTCATTGAGTGACAATAGGCCAACAGCTGATCGAGAATTGGTGACTCGGCTTCTCAACGAAGAGATTCAAAACCGTCTAAGATAATATATATTTTCGATCTCATGGGATCCGAAACTGCAAGTATAACATTAGTTTTGACTTTGTAAATGCCAAATTGACTCTTTTGATTACATCTTCTTCTGTCTTACCCAATATTTGCACAGATCACAGAATTTAGAAGCTGAAAATTTCTGTATACCCATTGTTAAATTCATTCAATGGATACTCTTTAATCTTTGTAACCCGACTTTGGACAAAATTTTGCTACAACTTGACAGATTTGTACACATATTTCAATTATTTTTAATAAAATAAAGTACAGTTTTATGATCTTATAGGTATTGGATCTACTTTTTATTGGCACTAATTGTGCATTAAGAATGTATAGAAGTCCCTTCTGAAGTTGCAAGCTTCCAGAGATTTGCAGGAATGTGTTTAAAAACTGCTTTTCCCTTCCAGAGTTTTTCTCCTCTTGTTTCTTATGAAGGGAGAGTATTTTACATTTGTTGTAAGAAAACAAAAGCTCTCAAAAGTTGGTCTTTAGAGAATGAATAAAGGGCAGATATAGGGTCGAATTATGGTGGGCATGAGCTCAGAAGTTAAAAATTTGTTGGAAACAAAAAGGGGAAATTACTTAAAGAGCCCTGGCTGGGGGATTTCTTTCTAATATGTCCCCAAGTTTTAGGGTTTCTCTTGATAGCCCTTTTTAGTAAAACTTTCTCTTCAAATCAGCCCTTGAACCAAATTCACCATATTTCAACCAATTGAATGTCCTAACTGTTCAATCTCACTGTTTTCGCCTCAAAAAATTGGATTTTTAACAATTCAATCAACTTTTGGAGACTCCATTCCACCAGAAATGATTTAAGAAGGAAAAAAAATGTCATTTTGAAGGGGTTCTTTCAACTGTTTTAAAGATATATGTAAAAAATTAAGATTTTTTTTTTCAAATTTTTTCTTTGTTTTTGGATGAAAATCGATCAACTTTTTAGTCAATTTTTTCATGTATTTTAGTCGAAAAACGAAGATGGTGGGTTTTACTAGCATTGAGTTCGACAATAAAAATGTTAACCTCGACAATAAAAAAAAATTGGTGAGCCCACCAATAATGAGAGGCCATTACGGAAAAGTTTTACTAATGGAATATTCAGAAACTGCCCAAAACTTGAGCATTATTTAGAAAGAAATACCTCCTCCAGGATCCTTGTAAGTAATTTTTCCAAACAAAAAATCCAAAATGCAAGACATGGAAAGAAGAAATACAAAAGAATTCCAAGTACATAAGTATTTACATTGTTGGAACGCCTAGGATAAAGAAGAAATTGAACCTCAAAAATAGAAAAAAAAAAAAAAAAAGACTAATTTCCACTAAAAAAATATATTTCCAAGGTATAATTGATTACTGTGGGGGGAAATTCTCGAGTTCGGACACGTGGCTCGAGTGATTCTCAGAAGTCTGGACTTGTAGCTCGGACGGACTGCTTGATGGGCATCGTTTGCTAAACTCCTCGGATGAACGGATAATCGGCTCGAACTTGCGCCACCAACCCATCAAGAAACTCGGATAGAGCACTCCGTGGATATCAATGTTAGTGTAGATCGGCAGGACGGATCCGGCAGGTGATCCATTGAATGACAGCTCTGACAGGTGACCCATTGATTAACAATCTTGACAACCCAGGCCATCTTAGATCAATTCTGACTACTCGGGAACTGGCAGAGCAATTGCAACTACCCCTGCACGTAATATGTCAGAGAGTAAGCAAACTACCTGAGTCACATCAAACAGTGGCACAGAAAACGATTATCATAAACACCTATATAAGGGAGAGGACCATGGATAAGAGGGGGTTCCTTTTCTTTTTCTTCTCTCTAAAAAAGCTAGATTAGGATTGTCAGTTTGAATAATCTCTAACTTGATCATCGGAGTGGACTAATTCGCAGGTCCAGTCGAGCTAACCAGGGAGAGTAGGGTGTATCGTAGTAGAGCAAAAACCTGCATCTACAATTACAGTGCTCACACTCTCTAGTTTAATCTAGGCTGGGGTCGAAGATCAACACTTGCAAATCCCAAAAACCGAAAAATACAGGAGCCAACAATTAATTGTGAGACCACCACTTGATAATATACAGATTATACTGACAGATGATTTCATTAACCCCAATCATGGTTTCCTCCAAATCTAGTTCGAGATTGTGATGACTTGCCAGAGTCATTTCTGTTTCGTTCATGAACAAGAGAAATTTGAAACGTAAATTAAAAGTTGAACTTGTCGGGTTTTAGGAAGAAAAATTGATGTTATTTTATATTTTTTTGGACTAGATGTAATGGACCTAACCCCTCATTATCCAGCGCCCATGCACTGTACCACACTCAAGCTAATTCCCACAGTCTAACTTAAATAAGCCTTAGCCCTAAGTGTTCTAAGAGTTGAGGAGACTCGGACACATGGGGTAAAGCTTCCAAGTTAAACACAACTACACTAGTGTGTGTAAATTCTTTTGGAGTGCGTGTGAGGGCCTTAGTGAGTTGTGGGGATTCCTAGGACACTTGGGGTAAGACTAACCTAAGCAACATCGTAGCTCGAGTATTGCACAGTCGCTAGGTAACAAGGGGTTAAAATCAAGTTAATCGAGAACCATGGGTATCCATCCATTGATTCTGATGCATTAAAATCAAATTGAGATTTTTTTTTATTTTTGATTTTATAAAAAAAGAAAAACTACCTAGAGTGATAGTAGAATTCCATCTTCTCACATTCTATCTCAAAATATGTGAGGAAATGCCTTCTGTGAATCACTGTAAATATTTTTCTTCCAAGAATAAAAAACATTATTTATAAAAGGCATCATAAATTATTTTTCTTCCAATTCATTGTAGTAAAGATATGAGTAAATATTTTTAAGAAAATAAAATCCACATTTTAAACAAATAATAAACTTCCAAAAGAGATAATCACTTTATTCTCGAATACATAATTTTTATGAATTGTAAAAACTTTATGTGGTATCTGCTAACTTTAAAATGCTTGGAAAACCTTTTAATAATTTACAATATAAAAACGAATTGGTTTCGGTTACTCATATTGATTCCTTTTCGACTTGAGTTCAACTTAAAATGATCCATGGTTTATGAAAAATAATTATTAGTTGGTGTAACTTATCCACCCATTAAAGCATTTGAATCCAAACTGTTGGTACATTGAGTAAAAATAATTTCATTTCTTAAGTAGAAAATATATTACCAAATTGAATGAATGATCTAAGATGCAACTGATTGTTTGGATCAAGCTTGCTAGGGTGAATCTCATCATCATAGTATTATTTAGAAAAAGTTAAGAAAAATAATATTTAATTATATTTTTACAATAAATATAAAATAATTTTGTACTGAAAAAGAAAAACATCCAATTATTTAAAAATAAAATATTTCTTTCATGTAAAAAAATATAAAATAATAGAATATGCCTTGAGGCACTGGCCAGTTGAGCGCCCCGCTTAACCATCTGAAAACATTGATATAATGAATAGTCATTTACAAATAACCAGGTTTCGATCTCACATGCATCACTTCAAACTCTAATAGACTGTATACATACAAATATAAAGTTCTCTTAGCTGATTACTGAATTTGGTCATACCAAGGGTATTCTCTGCATGTCAGCAATGGTACTTTGGTGTGCTTGGCATCTCTATCACTTTCTACACCCATCATGGCTAGATTGACTCCTAACCATCGAGGAGCCACCTAGCTGTGGTATGCACATTGATCACCGAAACGGTAATAATTACACTTAAATTTACTATGATTGGCTATAAATATAATTCTTATAGCCTACCTCGGCTCTATATCTCTGGTTAACAACTCAAACTGCATAGAGCCTTACAACTTGGTCTATCTTGGCACGGCAAACAGGACAACCCCACTTCTTGGCTTTAATCTCATTCAAACAAGACATGCATCCAGCCATATGGCCGCAAGGGATGCATGCCCCCTCGACTGGAGCATCCAAGCATATAACACACGAAGAAGAATCACCTCCACCTTTGTTTGGTTCACCTGTCCTTGCTTGTCCACCCTCCACACTCATTATGGGCATATCGACAGGGATGGAATCAATCGACGGATAGTGAATTGGGCCATCATCTGCATCCTCGGAAATTGGTGGAGCTGATGGAAGTGAAGTTGTTACCGAAATTTCTTGGATAGTTGGAACGACAGGAGGAATGCTATGCTGAATTGTTGCACTGCTACTTGGCCCAGCTTCTGACGCACCCCATCCATTGAATGGATCTTTACATGGATTATGTGCCGATCCTTCCAATGGGTCCTCCAAACCATTGTGACTGGCGTTGTTCACAGTGTTCCCCCAATCATTTGTGTTGCTTACTCCAGAGCTTAGGTGGGTATTAGGTGGTCTCTCCTCCATAGCTGACTGAATAGAGGCATTGATCGCCATGGCTAATTCTACATCTTCTGCCGTAGTTGGTGGTGCAGTCCCTGATGTATGGATATTAGGAGGTACGGGGGGATGCATCACCTGCAATGATGTCCAAGAATTCTTATAATGGGCAAAGAGGGGCATTTAACATTAATTCTCCATTTTTATTTTTTATTTTTGAGACCAGGCCAGTCAGTTTAAGCTTTAATGGAGAGTTCTAGGCAATTTATTTTCATCCATAACATGGTGAACACAAAAGCTGCTACTTACAAGTTAGTCAGTTCGTACAAGGTACATCCAAATTGTTAATTTCTAATTTTTTCTTTCTTAGTCTTTTCACTCATCCGTCTCAACAATGTCAGCTCTTCTACAGTGTATGATCCATAATAGAGCTTTCAATGGATAGGATCTGGATTGGATCGAGGTTGATTTGGTACCAATCAGAAAAGATCAGATCGGTTATTTTATCAGATCACAGTATTAAGATCCTAACTCAATTCAATAACACTCAGATTGAGTTCGGATCGGGTAAAAACCAACTTATATAAATCTAAATGACCTTCATATATTTAAACAAATATATAATATAATTTATATCCTTTGTAACATTTTATCAGATGGGACATGTTGATCCATATCTGATCCAATAGGATATTGGATCAAATCCTTATCGGATCCCTGTCAAAATCCAAAACATCGTTCCAGACCCAAAGTTGTTAGATCAGAATGTATCGCATTTCAGGTCTGATCTGATCCATTGAGCCCTACTCCATAAAGCATAATTTCGAAATTTCCCTAAATTCAGCTCCAAAAGCATGGCAGATCTTACAACGGTCTCATAAAATTCTAGAAGCACACTTCTGCCCTCCATCCAGCGCTAGTTATATGGACAACATTCTAGACTATGAGCATAGATATTAGGTGCTCATTAATGCAAACAAATGCCACATGTATGATGTACTTTTGCAGGCATGTGAATAAACATAACAAAGGCAAGTTATAATTTTGAAACACTTTATTCTTTGTCGTACCTGGGGAATTCCTCTGCATGCATTTTGAAACCACTGAAGCTGCTGCTTGTCACCCTCATTTGCAGATGCAAGCCTATATCGTGTTTCTGTAAATGAAGCAGAATCGAAGTTCAGGAATTGATCAACAAGTACAAACACATATAATATTATGTTAATGATTAACTTAGTTAAATGAAAAAATAAAAATTAGAAAATGCATTATAAATGATGGATAATTCTAATTTTGCTAAACGGAGAAGTTTTTTCCCTGATGGATAATTCTTTAGTGTTGCCACAGGGAAAATCAGTTAACACTGGTGCAGACAGACTTAAACCAAAAACATACTACTCAACAATTCAGACCCTCACCAACTACGAACACAAGGCAATTGCCCCATTAGAGAAGATTGTTTATAATATTTTTTTATTTTATATTGTGGGTATTCCCACCCTTTGGATGGGACTAATCCCGCAGTCACACGCACTGCCCCCCTGGAAAGCCCAAAGAGTGGCTCCAAGAAATTCATAGCTTCTTGGGGTTTCAAAGATTGTTTATAATATAATCACGCCTGTTTGTCATTTCTTAGGAGTTTCTTTGTGGTAAGATGATGGGTAATTAATCAAGACACCCACCTAAACCGAAGTCATGGTATATGCCTCTGTGGTTCTCCAAGGAAAGGTTAAATATACAAAAAAGCGGACAAACGTCTGCCATACTACCAACACTTATGACGGTGATGTAGAACACATTGCTCTTGATTTTCTAGAGAAAATGGACCATAAAAAAGGCAAAATGAAGAGAATTTTCATGGCTGAATCAACATATCCAGATCTGCCGAGTTGACTCAGTTTGACTGAGTCAACTCATATTGAGTAAGTCAACACTGTTTGACCAGTCTGGTTCGGGTTGAGTCCATACTCAACTCAATTCTGATTTTAGTCCTATGTGTCTAGTCTATTTTAGTTTTAGCAGTTGTTAAGTTAGTTTATTTCAATTCTAGGAAGTTCCTATTTTATCTAGTTTCTAATTTATTTAATCTCTAATTTGTTTTTAAGTCTATATTTTTTTATAATTTCGTTTTTATTCTTTAGGCTATAATTAGAAGTGCTTAGAGTATCCAAATTGAGTTCTAATAGGTTTAAAAAGTTTCTATCATATTATAGATAGGTTAGGAAAATTACTTTTTGATATTTTAGAATGTTTCTAAGTTGTTATGATAAAGCTATCTATATAAAGAGTTTCGAAAACGAAATTATTATCAATTAGAAATCAATTTAATTATATTTTCTCTCTTAATTACTTTTTAGCTTCATGCTTTATTTTCTTTCAAACTATTGCTTGTTTACCTATTGAATCTATTGATTCACATGCTTCCGCTACGTTAGACAAAATCAATAATGTAGATGCAATACCAATATCACTCATCTTAGGGTGGGCTTACTACTTCCAATATTAAAGATGCGGTAATCAATAGGGCACGCCTGGTTAGATGCCTTGATGATGAAATAGAAGATAAGTGTGTGAGACACCTTAGCTGGTGATCTTGGCAAGTTTAAACTCTCGAAGATGAAAAATAGTCTTGAGATATCTCAAAAGGAAAAGTTTGGAGATGCATGCTTCAACACGCTCAAGATATTTCAATTTGTTTGTTTAGGTGATTGTTCTTTATATAGCTTCCAACTACAAGATGATGGAAACATCAAAGCTTGAAAAGTTGATTTTATGTTTATTTAGTTTTCTATTTTAGACTTTTATTTGTACGTTTTTTGGACTCATTTTCATGTGTTTATGAGCCAATGGTCTTAGTATAATGTTTGGGAGTAGTTTAGTGACTTTGGTATGTCTTTTATTTAAGTTTATAAGGGTTCGAAATTTTAAGAGAGAAAATTACGAAAATTAGGTTTTTTTTATTTTTTATTTTTATCGATAAAGATGAATTTATTGATAAACAAAGAAAGCGAGGGGGGTCGAGGGGACCCACCCAAACAAAGAGAAAAGCAAAAAAGAAAAGGAAAAAAGCAACACTAGTTACAAAAAAAAAAAAAAATCTATCAGGACAAAAAACAAACCCTCTCCCATCTCGCAACAAAATCCTCAAAAAATATCCTTTTAAATTCATTATAAAGTTTTATTAGGATTCTTAGATTGGTTTTCTTTATATATAGATTGTATTAGGATTTATTAACAAGGAGAGTTTATGGAATAAATAATGTTTCTTTCAATGGAGTTTCTTGTGTGAGTTCATCATTCTTGGTGTGATTTCAAGGTTCTATTTTTCTAGCCCTTCTCTCTCTCTTCTAATTTTACTTTTATTTTCTTGATTTTCTTATTCTTGAAATTTTTTATTATTCAAGAATCCTTTAAACCCACATAAAAAGACACCAAACTCTTATTACTTGGTTTCTTGATTATCTTGAACTTTTAACCCTTAATTCTTAACCTACAAGCCTAGCCCTTAGCCCTTTCCTTTGCCCTATAAACCTAGATCCCTAACCCTTAACTGTAATTGCAAAACTTTACATCTTAATTATCAACATTTGGCTTGGGATTGTAGTCGTAATCCCACAACCCCAATCCTTTTGGATTTACCCTATCGTGGCCCAAATCCTTACCTAAAATCTCAAACCAAATTCCATACCCCCATATTTCATCTTCTTCCCTCATCGTCATGCATCTCAAGACCTCTATTTACCATGGAGGTTCTGTACGAAGGACTCAATCTCTGTATTAAGATATGAGCAGTGATGATTATGAGACAGCAAATAATTTTAAGACATGCCATCTCCCAAAAATAAAAGTATGAAGGACATCATTATGCTTGTTCACTAGCAAGGCAATATGTAATACTTTCTGCAGTTATGCATGAATGATTTATAGATTATGTAAAGCAAGCAGAAAAGTTTTTTGACATAAAATTCTGAAGGACTACGATGAAATTGGTTAACAATTGGAAAGGGTATCCATCTTGGAGTGGGAAAAGGGTGGGTTCATTGTCGATTCATCCTAAAATTACCAATAGTACATGTGCATAAGAATAGCCAAATATAATCAAGTGAGTGGTAACTTAGTCACACAAAGCACAAGTGTGCATCAGAAGAAGGGAGCAATAACTTCAAATACAAAGTTGAGTGTACTTCTATCCATTGTAAAAGAAATGACCCCTGTGATCCACACATGTAAGACAAGTTTGAATAACAATTGGGCAGAACTATGTTACAGTTGACTGGTTGGGTAGTTGGGTAGATGGGGCATCAAGTCCTTTGTTATAGGTTCCATAGAACAGTCTTTGGCAGATGTCTAGATAAATGAAAATTTTTCTTTCAAATATACATCCATCATATACCCTAAAAACACTCCCCAATATTATGTTTTCAGCATTAATCACTTACTGGTAGGATTGTCAAAAATGACCATTGAAGGATCTGGCAGGTGAAATTTCGGTTCCTCAATCTTGGCCTTCCAAAGAGCAACAACTGAACGAGGCTGGGCATCCTGTTGATTCATTATAATCTCTTTGTCATTGACTTGAAAAGCGCATTAGTTCCAAATGAAACAGAATACAAAGGTCAAAACTAGAATAAGACCCTCAAAAAGTAAGAAAAATGACCATCCTTATTACAGGGGTTCAGAAAGACTTATCAAAAAAAAAACACAAAGAGTTCAGAAAGAATTGACAACAATGGATCCTAATAAAATTTTCTTCCAAAAGGGAATTAAACACCAGCCATTACTTTCCTAACTAAAAAGAACCAAAATACTAGCAAAATTCTAACTTTATTACAGGAAAAAAGATACCTAAGATATCCTGTCGATACCATAAAAATTAATTTTTTTTCCTAATGTTACAGGTCCACGGTTTCTGGCTAGAGAACTGATAAGGTGATGTAGGATTATTTAAAAGCAACACCTGCATCGACTCCTCAAGTTTGAAAGAACTCATTCTTGAGTTTATGAAGCTCTCATTTTGCCTCCATATAGCAATACCTATGTTCTTCATGTGGCATTGTGGTAATAGAATAGCATGCAATCTTAAAAGTTTATGATATCTTTCAACTTCTTCTTCATGGTATGATCCATCAGACACTTAGGTTTGTCCAAAGTAGCTGCTGAGTAATCAAATAATGCCTTCATGTTGTGGCTTGGAGGCAGATCAACAGATTGTCCTTATTGGATATGCATTTCATCTTCATTTTCAACATGATTTTCATCAAAAGGAATTTATGTTGGAATTCCTCTCAAATGAACTTGCATCCAACCTTTTGAAAAGTATTAACTATGACCATTAGGATTGTTGATGGCGTCTTGATATACCAACCACGGTTTCCCTAAAAGAATATGACACTGTATGTATCATGGCTTGACCTTGCAATGTGTATACTTTCCGAATTATGGCCACATATCAAAATGTAAATACATCCCTCCAACATACCTGGAAATGCACTTTTCATTTCAACCAATTTTTCTAACTGCACATTCAGTAATAATTGTAGCTACTAAGAGGACCCCCTTTGATTCACACAACTTTGTTTCCCACGTTCCATCATACAACTTTTCCTACCAGGATTTGTGTTCTGATGCCAGAGAGGATTGATCAATAACTCTTTAGGATCATCTCCTTTTTCTATAATCCATTACTGACCAAAATGTTCTAAGATTCCTTTTGCAGGTTTCCATATAACAAAGCCTAAAACCTATAGTAACAAATTGAACTCAAACTTTATATAAAAAATAAATAAATAAATAAAAGGAATGAAAGAAAGAAAAGAAAGAGAGAAATAATATGTTACAGAACTACAAGATAAATGTAAATCATAATTTTCTTCTAGGTGATCAAGTACGCTCCATAATACCTGCAGACTAGAATACATAGCAAGCTCCAATTTGCGAGGCTTTGTAGGATTAAGGGAACCACATGGTATAACCACAACCCAACTGCAAACAATGCAACATTAATAAGCACATATATCAAGTCCGTTCAGATAATTCAATAGGTAGCTATTAAGTATTAACAAAAGGTCAAATTAAGGAAAAACTGAAGTTCAGCCATTTGGAAATATTGATCAAACAAGAACACTATAAGGGAATAAAAAATTAGAAACTATTGACGGTACAGAAACAAATATAGTGCATCAGGAAAAGAAAAAACATGAATATATACCCACATTTTTTTTGATAACCACTGTGCTATTGCTTCAAGAAAACTTGGCCCATAAAACTCTCGCATCCAACCGGAGAAAAGGCAGATATGGCTCTAAGAAACAATGTTGAAAATATGGTTTTAGCTAAAGTAAAATCTGGCAGGAATACATTGGCCATAAGAATTAATTTAGAAGAACTTCACAAACATTAAGTGAACCTCAATTGCGCGAACAACATTGCTATACCCCTTTAATCTAGCAAGATCAAGTGGAGTCTGACAATCATCATTCATCACTAAAGCATTTGCTGAAACATTTGAAAAAAAAAATTGTCACACTACCAGAATCAATAGGATAATAAGAATAATTCACTCCTGCAAGGAACTTAAGATTCAAGTTCCATTGCAGATATCCCTTCTTAAACCTATACAAGTCAATTAAGCGCACCTCTGTGGTAGAGAAGTAGATTAACAGTATGTTCAAGGCCTCTTTTTGCTGCATGATGTAAGGGAGTCCCCGCATGACATCCTAAAATAAAAGAAAAGAAGTAAAACATGGATGGATCATGTATTCACGTTCTCAATCTTATTATTAATTGATTAAGAAAACCAATCATATCAAAACCTTACAAATCCGTCTGTGTAGTCTCTCCTTCACACTACATTGCTAGTCCCAAGCCCAGAAAAAGGAGGGTTCTGTCAGGTTGGCAGTCGGTGTAAAATATCTACCAAACCCTAACATGAGTATTGGTCATACATGATGGAGGAACAAGATTCATATTTTTGACCCCAAATCTTCAAGATAAGGCTTCAATGATCATCATTAAAATCTTATCCAAAAAAATATCGATGTTTTGTTCTCAATGATGGCAACAGAACTGAGATGGGCCATGAGTTCATGTTCTGAATCTTATTATTAACATATTAAGAAAAATCATCTTCATCATCATTGTCTTAAGAGAATTTTGTAGTAAGGTCTTTATATGAGTGCATCAAGGGGGCAAATGGGAGATGGATCAAGGGGGCAAATGGGAGGTGAATATATATATATATATATATATGGGAAATGTTCAGCAACAAACATTTTGACAAACATTTTGGCAAAACATTTTTCAAAACATGGGTTAGAGGTTTTGGAATGGGCTGATTTTTGATGAGGATGATCTCTACGGTGAGAAGATCATCATCACCAAAAATCAACCCATTCCAAAACTTCTAACCCCATCAAAAATGGTTTACAAAAACTGGACGGTCCACGATTTTTCAACTTGTAAACTGGGGCTAGATGTTTTGGAATGTGCTGATTTTTGGTGAGGATGATCTCTTCACCGTAGAGATCATCCTCACCAAAAATCAGCCCATTCCAAAACCTCTAACCCATGTTTTGAAAAATGTTTTGCCAAAATGTTTGTCAAAATGTTTGTTGTTGAACAGGACCCTATATATATATATATATATAGAGAGAGAGAGAGAGAGAGAGAGAGAGAGCTCCCATGTGAGGAGAATCAGCCTTTTGATGCCCTAAAATCCTCTTTTATAGGCAAATGAACATAGAATCACTAGAATATGTCTCTTTATCCAATGAACCATAATATAGTGAATTTCTTAATAAAAGACATTGAATCTGTGACTACACGGGTGAAGATAATGTCTTGACCTCCAAATCTACGTCCTCTTTGTCTCCTTATATTTACTATGGCTTTTGTCACCTCGCACATGACCAGTATGTGTGGACTAACTCATTTTACACCATCTACAATCGTCGTCATCATCATAACCTTATCAAAAAAATCTGTCAGTCTTGAAGTAATTATTTCTCCAATAATAGACTAATGCCCCATATGTTACCAACTAAGGCAATAAATAACCTAAATTTATAACTTAAATATCCAATCAACAACGAATAATAGTACTATAAATTAAGAAGATTACAATGGATATGAATCCTAAAGTAGAAACTCACAGATATAAGTATGTGATACTTACCAGGACGATAAGCATTCACATTAGCACCAAGTTCTATCAGAGCTTTGGCAACATTAAGAAGTTCGGGGTTCATGCATGCCACAATCAGTGCAGTCTTTCCTTCTTTGTCAATCCACTGAAATTTCCAGGCATAAACTCATATAAAAATGCATAAAGACACAACTAGTCATAAAATTCTCCGAATATTTCCAAAAAAATTATAAAATTCTTCAAATAAGGGATTAGGGGTGCAACTTAATCCGGTTCAAACCAAGAACCGAACCAAACCAAGAGCTTTGGGCTGGTTTGGTTTGGTCTAGAGTAAGTGCTGGTTCGGTTTTGGGTTAGAAAAATATAGAACTAATTGGTTCGGTTCGGTTCTTGGTTCAGGGGTGTAAAGAACCAAACCTGAGTAAATACACTATATAAATATATTAATTATACTAACTATTATTGAGTTGCGATCCTTCATAACAACGCAGTGTCTAAGTGGCACATGTTTAGTGGATTCCAAACACATCTGGTTGTGTGCACAACTTGGTTAAGATCACTAGGTGTTTTAAACACCACCAAAAACTTTCCATATAGACACAAGGCCCTTATTATAGGAATGGGATAATTTTGGATCCTAACTCTTATTATTAATAAGCCTCTCTTCTCTCTCTATCCTCTAGTCTCCCTCTCTCGTTTGTATCTCTGCAAACCCTAGAGCATCTGCCGCGGCCACTACCCCTCAACTTTGGTAACAGGTCTCTCCTGGATTGAGTTTCCTTCTCTCTTGTAATTTTTTTTTAAATGTTCTCCTCTCACTGCATAGATTAATTTTGAAGTGGAAAAAAAAAAAAAATTGGAAAATCAAATAAAGAGGGTGAAGAACTGAATGTATTTTCAACGGTGAAGCAGGTTTATGGCAACCCATAGAACCAAACCGAATTAAGATCGGTTTGGTTCGTTTCTATGACAATTTGGTTTGTTTTTGTTTCTTATTTAATGAAACCGACCTAGCTTGGTTCGGTTCTGATTTGGCCCCAAACCAAACCAAGTTGCACAAGGGACCAGAAAATTCAATCGGTAAATCAAAGATAATATCAATGACATATTGATTAATCAATGAATATAATAACATTTTTACCCCTCAACCTCAATTTTATCTTCTTGAATCTTCAAATCTCAAGAACAAGATAGGGTTTTTAGGGGGGTTGAAGATAATGGGTTTTGGGAGAAAACCCAAAAACACCATTTGTATAATTCCTGCAAATTTTTCAGACATAACTTCATGTAAATGCATAAAGGCACAACTAATCATAAAATTCTCCAAATTTTTCCAAAAAAATTTGTTAAATTCTCCGTATAACGGACCAGCCAATAAAATCGGCAGAACAAAGAATTAATCGATGATTTATCAATTAAACAATGAATATGGTAACATTTGTACCATTCAACCTTCAAATCTCAAGAACAAGACAGGGTTTTGGGGAAAAACCAAAAACACCATTTGTATAATTCCCAAAAAATTTAGAGAAACTTCCCTGAACTGAACCTACCAAGTAATTACCAAATCGGAACTTGTCACTATGGACACAACAACAAAGCATTGCAGTAGGGACAAATTTTTCATCTTAAACTAATTCATAGTTCAGTTTTTTATCAACAAATTAAAGACGAAAACCATCAAATAGAGAGCTAACCAATACAGTAAATTTGAAATTGAACAAGAACAAGGATATAATGATGAACATTCAAAGAATTTGACAAATTTTGATACCTCAAGTCCTGCACCTTCTCGAACAAGGGATTTGATCCCTTCGATGTTTCCATAATTGACTTGTTGATAGAGAAGCTCGTCCTTGGATTGTTGTTGCCCCATTTTCTCTCGCCACACAAACAAAATTAACTCTAAGATTACAGTGCAGAGAATCCAGAAACCAAAACAAAATCGCCAAAAAAAAAAACTAGATTTTTTTAGAGGGTTTTGATGACAAATTCGAATACATTTTAATTTTTTTGGGAGAATTTTAGAACAAAAATGATAAAAACAATTTGGGAGAAACTGATGACTGGGGCAAAAACAAAAACAAATAAAACATTCAAGCTCGAAAAAACATCTTTTTAAATATTTTCGGATTAAAAAATGATCAAAAAATTAGGGCAGATCTGCTGAAAGTTTGATTTTGATCTCTGATTCAATCTTTGCTAAACAGATTGAACTTTTTATATATCAATTATAAAAAGATGAAAGCGAAATTTCGGGAAAATGAGGGAGATTCCTTCGCAGAGAAGGAACGCCAGTGAAATTTTGGTCTCGAAATCCTACTAATTATTTGCATTTTACAAGTAGCATCGGAAAATAATAATAATAAGTGTGATTTAGGTATAGGTCCCTATATTTTGGTGAATTTTAAATTACATTCCAATATTTTCAAACTGAGGTCATGACTCATGAGTCTTTCATTTTGAATAATGTTGAAATACCCGTATCCCAATGAAAAGCATCTATGGTTCTAACACACATCCACATCAAAGATGTCTCTTACGATATACATTTCAATGTTACTCCAACACGACTTTAATGTAAAATAACCAAAATACTCTCATTTTCAACTAGTAAGAAAAATACTAATTTTTTTTAACCCTAAACCAATCTTCGTGGAGTTCTTCAAGATTAATTTGTTAAAATATGTATTGAAAATTGAAAAATTATCAAAACAATCTAATATTCAAATTAATTCCAAAAATGATAATTTATCATTTTCAAAAATAATCATTTTTTTACAAAATGTGTAAAACATAAAATGAATAGTACTTTTTACAATTTTCATACCCAAAATACCTTTTTTAAATTTTACATTAAAATTATTTAATTACGTTTCTTTTATTTTATATTCAAATTGCATTTATACCCACCTATCTTTATTATATTATAGAGTTAGCTTTTGATAAATGTTAAGGGTAAAAATGATAAATGGGTAAAATAAAGAGAGAATGAAATTTTTTGGTATGAAAAATGTAGAAATTGTTGTTCATTTTATTTTTAACCATTTTGTTAAAATAAAAAAAATAAAAATAAAAACCTTATTTTTGATAATGGTAAATGACCATTTTTAGAAATAATTTGAATAGTGCATTTTTTGGGAATTTTTCAATTTTGGTAATTTGCTCACTCTTCAAGCTCCTCGAGGTAAATTATTTTTTATCTATTCATGTTCATGTTCCCTCCATCCTTTTCAATATCAAAATTTCATTGATATCCAAATGCCCTGATCTTCAACCTTCGATTTATTTTTTTTATTTTTTTTCAAATCAGCCATCTTGAAGTTTCTCATCTTCAATTCATTGAAAATGAATATTCATACCCCTCAACATTTTGGAAAATATTAAGATACCCAATATTTTCAAATTGATGACACATCAGAAGACCTCAATCTTCTAAAACAGACTAACAAAAGATCTAAATGCCCATTATATTTAATCTCTAGACACAAATATTTAAATTTTATTCTCAAAATCAATCATTTTCAACCTCTTGAATAAAATGTTTTGCCCAATCTTAAACCTCAAAATTCTATCCTTTCAATCTTCAAACCTCAAAGACAAGATTAGAACTTTAGAAAGTAGAAGAAAATGAAATTTGGGGTAGAAAAACCAAAGACTGTTTATAACAAACTAAGATGAGGATGAAAAGATAGATTTGAAGAAAAGCCTAATCAAGTTAAAAATAATTTAACATAGATGCCTTGAAGGTGACTGATTTTTGGCAAAAAATGGTTGGCTAGATATTTGAAACTTTAGGGAATATTTGATTATGCATGGAGACGAGTGGAAAATGCATTTTGTGTTAAAAATTTCCCCTTTTTTCACTCATTTTTCCTAGAAAATGATTTTTTAACCTCATCCAAAAATATATTTTCCATTAGATTCCACTTTTCAACCCAACCCCATGAAATGTGAATTCCAATCAATGAAATTAGTCTCTCTCTCTCTCTCTCTCTCTCTCTCTCTCTCTCTCTCTCTTCTTATGCTTTATTTATTCTTTTAATATTTTCCTAAATTTGAATAAACAATTAAATAACATTAATATTCTCTTATAAACTAATGAAAAATGAGATAAAAATCCTTGATTCATTAATCTATATGATATGCACACACACACACACTCTCTTATTATTCTTCTTATTCTCTATTTATTCTTTTAATATTTTTCTAAATGTGAAGAAACAATGAAATTTATTTTTCGACAATCATTTTTTCTTAAATATTCAATCGATAATATGTCCCTTGACATTAGTATTCTCTTATAAACTAACGAAAAATGATATAAAAATCATTGATTCATTAATCTATAGGACAATGGCCATCAAAATTTTATAGAGGCCCTTACAAATTTAGAAATCAAAATAAAATCCCTAAAAGTCATAAATAAGCTCACACATCCAAATGTGATCTGTTGATTTATGATAGGTCTTCTAAAACTTGGATTTTGGGTTTTCTCAGATAAAACTCATAGTCCAATTAAATCTAAATAGTCAACATATTAAATATTGGGCCCTACAACCAAATAAAGGAGTTTTGCCCATCAATAATCTATAGAATCCTTAAAATTGAATTTGGATGAACTTAACCTTTAGACCAACTAATCAGATCATTTAAGTCAAAGGTATAATTTGAAAGGTAATTTAATCCTAAGTCTATAAATATCAAAGCCTCCCTCATGTTGGGAGATCACTTTCTCTCAAAAGACAAAAGCTACCTCTTTAGAGAAGAAGAAGCTCTCAATGACGAAATAAAGTTCTTCAAGAGACTTGAACTCCAATTAGAAATAAGATTAAGCATAAAGTCCTTCAAAAATTAATAAATCATTCTCAGTTGATCACGCACAAAGTTTGAAGAGAAGAAAGTTATATGCGTCACTACTATTTTTGTATTTAACTATTAATTAGAGGATGATACTGGGATCTGCATTTCCTTATTTATCAAAATCAATAAAATCATTTGCAATCATATTTCATACATCTCGAGATAGATCGTGACATACTGGGATCGTGAAATAAAATCATGTACTCAGAATGTGATCAAACCATAATGTAATTCAAATGGATAACACTTTAAATTTTGACTAAACTGTTTTTTCAATCTAACGAGTATTATCTTTTCTTTTAACTCTAAATTTTACTTAGACTGTCATTTCGAGTTTAGCAAGATTTTTTTTTTAAATTGTTCATAGTTTTAATTAATGCGGGTCAAGATTATCATTCAGTTTTAGCTCATACAATTAGGAGCATTGTCAAATAGTTTAAACTCGTGCTGAGGAGTATTACTAATAGTTTAGGCTCGTATCGATAAACATCACCATTAGTTTAGGCTCATATCGATGAGCATTGTCAAACAGTTTAAGCTCACATTAAAGAGCGTTATGAAACAGTTTAGGCTCGTACTAAAAAGCATTATTAAACAATTTAGGCTCGTGTCAAGGAACATTGTCAAATAGTTTAAACTCGTGGTAAAGAGCATTTGTAAATAGTTTAACCTAGTGCCAATGAGCATTACCAATAGTTTAGGCTTGTATCGAAAAATATTGTCAAATAGTTTAAACTCATGCCGATGAGGGTTATCAAATAGTTTAAGCTTGTGTTGATGAGCATTGTCAAACAAATTATGTTCGTGGTATGAAGCATTGTTAAACGGTTTAGGATCATGCCGATAAGCATTGTTGATGAAAGCATCCTTAACCCATGTTGGGAATAGTCACATAGTTATAGGTCTATGAACCAAAAAGTAACACTGAAATGGATTTGAGCCAGTCTACGATAGAGCTAGTGGGTAAAGGTTCTAATTACAGAATCTGAAAAATGTTAGGCATAGATTTCGCCTGATTTAAAAATCGATCTCTACTACGATTCATTGACTTCGCTAATGCTCAACATGGGTATACTAAAGTGAAAATTGTTAGATTTGGGGTGATGGGTTTTATAATCATCATTATTTTATGCCAAAGTCCCCAAAAATTAATTATATAAAAAATGAACTCGAATCCTTTGCCGCATTGTTGTTGTGGTGTGTAGTAAGCAAAAATGTTACACACCTTATAAAAAAATACACCAATGCTGAAAAGTCTAAAATATGGTGTTTTCAATAAAAATGTGGTGTGCAAATAGCATAAACACACCTTAGGCTTTAATATTTGTGTGTCCACAACAGAAATGAAATTTTGTAGATTTTGATATTGAAAATTTGATTTTCAATTCAATTTTATCACACTTTACCTTAGTAAGACAAGGAATACCTCCCTATTTTGCAAATCGTGATTTGAGGGGTCAATTCAAAAGAAAACTTTTATTTTGAAAAAGCAATTAAATAAATAAAATTTTCTTTTACCAAGAAATCAGTTGTATTATCCCACAAATATCATAAACAAATGGAAGATCAACCGTGAATACAAAATATCTAAAAGAAGATGGGGACAATCCATAGAGCCAATTATTAAACTAACTTGATGTAACCGACCCTATCAAGGGTAGAACCCATGAAAAATGGATTTCCTAAATTAATTCTCATTCATATTTAAACTAATGTATTGACAAAAATAAAATTAAAATTAAAAAAAAAAAACTCATGAATTCTTAAAAACAATGGTCCATTCCATGGATTTTAAACTAAGGCATTGATGCATTGAGATTTCCATTAAAGACACAAGCCTAAAATATTTTAATTGAAGATTCTCTATCATACAAGAGTTTGAGAATTCAACTTTCAAAAGCCTATTGTAAGGCTTTGGTTAAAGAATAATAAAATAAAATAAAATTATTTTTCCCCATTAAAAAAAAACTTAGTCTTAGGACCTCATGAACAATATTTGACGGAGATCTAACAAAGAAAAATATTTTTATCATTTGCATTCATCCACTAATTACAATACAAATGGTAAAAATACATACTTTTAAAGTCTCATTGTGGATATTTTTTGATTTTCTAGATTCCTTCAGAAAAATGGAGGATAGTGGAAGCTTGGTTAGTCCTCAAGAGATGAAAAAGCACTTCTAGTTATCGTATGAGAAAGATGAGTTGAATGTGATAACAATTCAGCAATTGCTGCGATTTTTTTGATTCGTGTAAAACACCACACGATCATACATCTTCTTTTCTTTTGCTTCCTACATAGATATCAACCATTATCTCATTTTTTTTATCCTCTCTAAGAATTTCGTTGGAGAGCTTCTCCTGACTGGTACACGACCTGCCCTTTTATGAGAGTTTTTTAGAGGTTGAATGCTTTTAAGACACTTTTTATAATTTTATCATTTTTCATTCTTAATCGTGATCTCCTCTAATATGTGAGAGACCTCTTTTATTCACGACTCAACTTCCCTTTTGATCATATATATTGGATTTTTGAATTAGATTTTTGTTGTTGTTGTGATCCCCAAGTATGGTTCAGCCAAAACATTGGAGACTTAGATTCAAGGCTAAATTCAAGGAACTTAGGTAAGCTTGAGGATTATATTAAACTCTTTTTTAATTGTTTAAGTCTCAGATTTTTATTTATTTATTTTGTTGGAGAGAGATCTACCCAAGTATTTCGTCTAAGGGTGTAGAGTTTAACTCCCTGTATTTCTTTGATCAAAGTATTTTAAAATTAGAATGGGACCCAAGGTACATGGTTGGTTCGGCCAAAACTATTATTTTAATTCTTTAAGTATTTTAAATTTTGTTTATTCTTCTTAATTAGTTCTAAGGTATTTTAAGTTTTCAAAATTCTTTTGAAATGGATTCTATATAAGGTTTGGCCATTGCAAGATGGGAGCCCACAATTGTTAATTGTTAGTTAAAATTTTAGATTTTTTTTATTGATTTATGTTTTAATTATCGTTTTAAATTTTAATTATTTGTTTGAATGTTTTATTGGTTTGATTAAAATGTTTGGTGAGTAAATATGTTGACTTGCTGTTTTGTCCTCAAAAGGACTTTTAGAATTAATTAAAAAAGTTTTTTTAATGTAATCCACAGGTTTTTCAATGTGAAATGGGTTCAAGTTTGATGAGGGGTATTTTCTTTAATTTTATTTTTAATTTTCACGTAAAACTTATTTTGATCACAAAATGATTACTTCTATATCCCAAGTTAAGTTTTTCTAGCGTAGTACGATTTCTATGGGGTATTTGTATTTTGGTAATTTTATGATTTTTGGGGTGCTGGTTATCATTTCATGTGTCGAAATATTTCCCTAAATGTGACAGGTCTTTATAAATGTTTGGCCTCAGAAGCATTTTTGTAAATTTATTAATTTTTCAATATTTTCATGTAAGTCTTCTTTTGGTCAAACAATGGTGATTTTTATGACTCGGTCATGTATGCTTAATGTAAAATGATTTTTAATTGTATTGCATGAATTTCGAGAATTTTGGTAGGTTGTAAAACCTATACATGCATAATTTCTATGTTATCGAAGTGATCTCAAAAGGATGTGGGAATCAAAAGAAATTTAGGCATTTCGAATTTGATGATCCAGAAAGAAAGCATTGCACTCCTTCTTGAGTTATTCGAAACTCTTTTAATCATCATCAAGAATCCACAATAATTAGGGTGACGAGTTGGAAAATCGAACGAGTGCAAAAATGGGGTGTCTATAATTGATTTTTTTCTATGATACGGGATTTGAAGAAGACTTTTCTTTTTTGTGATGGTTGAACCTAGGGGTGCACATGATTCAGTTTGAGGCAAAATTGGAATAGAACCCAACATGATCGATTTTACATATTCGAAATCAAAACCAAACCAATTACCCCAAAGAATCGAATCAATCCAAACCGACCTTGGTTTAATTATGCTATTTATTAATTTCAAATTTTATAAGTAAAATTAACATAATTAAAACTATGAAAAATAAATATTAAAATTTCAACATAAGCAAAGTTACACTGATAAGACATTAAAAATCATGAAAAAAAATTAGAAAATATTGTAAGGAAGTCAATTTTAACAATTATCTTATAAGAGATGATTGAAGATCAAAGACATTCTTAAAATCAATATCAAAAATCCGAATCAAAATGTTGCTTGTTTAAAATCGAATCCATTAACATCGAAGAAAAGATATCAATTTACAACAATATAGAAGAGACAATTATGCTAATTAATTTTAAATATTAAAGAATAAAAACATTAAATTAAGTTAAAAGATACAATAAAAATAAATATAGTATAAAAGAACATAAATATCAAGCAAACAAACAATTAAAAAAAATACTTAACCATAACTCATATTTATGGCAATCCAACTTGAATTCCAAAAATAAATTCAAATAAGAATCTTCCATCCATCAAATGAAATAAATGTTTAGAACATAAACTCAAAAAATGAATTCTTAATATATCAGCCATCAAAGTATCAAACAAAACAAATGTCTCACAAAAAAATTAAATATAATCATGAATATATCTTATATAATATATGTCAATCCAAATAAAAATTAGAATTCAACCAAATAACTTTTATTTTATATCATCTTTCATATTCTAATCCATAAGACCTAAAAAATAATAATTACATCATCATTATTGAATAGGCATTTGAAAAGTAATTTACTTCATAACACGTAATTTTAGAAAAGTAATGTACCTATAATTACAAATGAAGGGGCATTTGAAAATCAACTAACCACTAACTAGTTTAACATCATTTGTAATGATTGTACAAATAAAGTAAAATAAATTTTCATTAAATAGAAATGTTACAATTTTACACACGAGTAAAATAATAAAATAATAAAATTAAAAGGTTACTTGGCTCATTTTATTTAAGTTCGTTTAATTTATCTTCAATATCAATTGGAAGTTGTGAAGCACATGATCAATTTTGACCACAAATCAAGCATTTCACTAGCTTTGAGATTTGAGAGCTTCAAATTGATCTAGTATATGACCCATGGTGTTAAAAACACTCTTACAAACAACAATGAAAACAAGAATAGATAATCAATCTCATGCCACCTTAGAAAATATTGGATGTTTAAAAGAATTCATTTTTTATCAATTCAAAATTTTATTGTTCAAGTCTTATTTTTTAATTATTTTTTTCAAATATTTATCTATTTCTGATTTACATTCCACATTTTTTTTATTTACCTTAAAAATTCGGATTGGAGATACTTCCTTTGCACACTAACTTCACTAATTGATTAACAAGATTCATCTCATTTGGATTATGAGTAAAATCAGATGAAGAAACAAGTAGAGCTAGGTCATGAAGTTGATACTCTTCAAAAATTCGATTCATTGCATTCTTTATCTTTTTAACCAAGTTTTCAACTTTCGTGGTTGTATAAAGGTTTGAGAATCAAAATTTTACATAATTCAATCTGTAATAAGGATCTAACACCATATCAACCAATAATATTAAATTTACTTTATTAATGTTTCCTTAATACTTATCAAACTTTTTCTTTATCTTTATTGACATTGAATTCATACAAGGATCAAAACTTTTTTACCAATAAAAAGTAGTACTTTCAATAATACAAACTTCATTAAATAAGTATTAATAGCCACATACAATGAACCTGACATGCGTTTATAAACTTTGTAAAAATTTAGCTAATACTTGAGCATAATTCCAATATTTCTTAGTGGGAGGTCTATCTTTGAATTCTATTTGAAATCATGATTCTTGTTTTTTCAATTATTTAAATACTTTTTAAAATTTTACTACGATATATAACATAATATATGTTGAATTTTTCCTGGTTGAAACATCAAGAATCAAAGAACTTTTATACTTGATTCTTTTTTGGTAACACACTTCTCGAATTGTTGAGCTCTTGCTAAAGAACCTCTAATGTATTTCACAATACTACAAATTTTAACAATCGAATTATGCACATTACTCATCTTATCCTTTACACTCAAATTCAGTATATGCATATAATACTTAATATGTAATAACTCATCACCTAAAATGTAATCTCATCTGTTATTTAGCTTTCTCTTTATATATCTAATGACAATATCATTAAAACTTACATTATCAATTATAATAATGCACCTATTATCTATACCCCATTGAAGTAAACATAATTCAATTATTTTACTAATTTCTTCGTCTTTATGAATTGTAACTACCCAAAAATTTATTATTTTTTTATTTAATTTTTAATTTTACTATAAAATACGCGATAAGACATATATATGAGATATTTTGTAAAGTAATCTACAAAGACGTTGTGAGAAAAACTTTATTAGTAAAATTATTCAGTTTTTTTTTAATTGCATACAATTGTAAGTAATCTTTTGTTAGCGTGGTGCGAGACATTAATTGAAATTTCGGTTGTAACACATTAAAAAATATTGAAATCCTTCACGTTCAACAAATTTAAAAGGCAATTCATCGATAATGATCATCCTAGTCAAAACATCTATATACATTTCTTGATCAAATTTCTAAGCGATAAGGTTACTATCTCTTTCTTATCTTATCTCTTAGAATGATAAGAGTTTTTGTCCATTGTTAGCATTGTAGGGATACTTGAAATATTTATTTTAATGTTCTTTTAATGTGCTAGTTCCATTAGTACCTGAACACCCATAATCTATACTACAATAATTGTATTTAATTCTTTCTATCTTCATTCTTTTATTAATTTTTATTTTGATAAAATAATCTTAAATATCAGATTTTGGTCTATAAGGCTTCTTTCGAACTAGACTTACCTTGACTTCTAAGGTAGCAATGCAAACTATGAGCAATAACTAATTCAATACTAGGATTGAGACGTTCGTGTTTTTGATACTAGACATCTAATAAAAAAGAATAAATGAGTTGCATCTAAATTCAAAATAATTAAAATATAATTATAAATCACATGAAAACTAAAAACACTTAATACAATCTAAGTATTTTTTCTACTTATTATTAAAAATATTGATACCAAACATTTTATGCTTGATTAAAAATTACATTGGTATGTGCCTGTGTGATACATAACTTAAGATACATAATCTCTCTTATGCATCAATTAAGAAATTCAAGTTGGGACAATATCAAATTCAATCAAAGATAAATGCCTTTATAAAGTATAATAATAAAAGATTATCAATAAATTGAGTTGGATCCCTTTTTGAAGATATATATCTATTAAAATAGAATTTGAAAGGAATTATACATTAATAATATGTATACTAGTAAAATGTGGAGAATGCATCAATCATTATAAAAGATGCTCTTTATTTAAAAAAAAGCATTGTTAGAAATGTGTTTTTATAGAAAATAATGAAAATAACTATAATTAAAAATGAATTCTAACTAATAAAATTTATTTCTAATCCATTATAATCTTTATCCTAATTTTCAAGAGAAACATGGTATCATTATTAAGATATTCAATATTATATACTCAAATTGTAAATTGTTGCTTTAAAAATGTAATTGTTTAAATACATCTTTGATTGCCTAGTGGGATCCGATTGAATGAGAAAATATATTTTATTATTTGAAAAAGAAAACATATATGAGCTATGAAATCTTTAAAAATTATGAACCCACTGTGTAGATGTGTAACTATAAATGATTTTCATCGAGATACGAGTAATAATATTTATGATTAGGTGAAAGAAATCTATGCACAACACACCAATAGCAAACTAATAAGAACATTACTCAAAAGATATAAAAAATGGTTATGACCATCATTGGGTTGCCCTTATTAATTTGTGAGAGAGAAATCTTAACTTTTCATTTTTCGACGCGGTGACGACAATAACTTGGCAGGTGAGAGATGAAAACGGTTAAGGTTTGGGGTTTGTTCACTTGAAAAAAAAAGTTGAAAAAAGTTTTTATTTTTCAGTTAGTGATTTTCACTCTATTGTATATTTAATTTGTTAAATAAATATATAATAATATAATTATATATTGGTTCGATTCTTGGTATGGTTCAATTTTATGATACTCTTGAATTAGAATCGAATAAAATCAATCGGATTTTTTAAACAAACTAAAATCAATATGAACAAGATTAAAATTGAACCAACCCAATTCGAAAGATTTTGGTTTAGTTCGATTTTCGATTTGATTCAAACTAATATGCACTTCTAGCTGAACTTGGTATGACTTCACATGTTGCTTACATACCCACTTAATATAAAATCAAGTCAGAATGTAGTTCAAAGGTTTTTTTTTGTAAGTAAACTGATCAGGGTCTAAAAAATCGTTTTTAGAGCCTTAATTACATAGACTTTATTAGTAAATTACACACTAAATTCCCTTATTAGACATAATGCATGGTTAGTCCATATTTCTCATCGTATTCAATTTAATTATGTAATTCGAAACTAATTATTATTATTTACATGTAATAGGAATAATTCACGAAGTTTCAAGGCGAATTAGAAAAATTCGATGTTACCACTAGATCCAAGATCCAAAACAAGACCGTGGACCAAAAATCAAGTCAATTGATCAAAATTTTATCGCGACGTCAAGAATGGTGGTAGCACGATCAACAAAGAAGGTCAAACCTCGAATTTTGAACTAAAGTTTGGTGGCTGAACACCATCCGTAATAAACTGCTTCTAGTATTTTTTTGTAAACACGAAATATCTTCGAAATCCTACTTTTCATAAAAAAACCCTAATCTAGTCTCTCTATAAATAGAAGACCAAACCAAGAGTTAAATAAAAGCTAGATTTTTTGAGAATTAGGTTAATTTTTATTTTCTTTCTTTTTTAGTTTTAGGAAAGTTGTAAGGATGCTCTGTCGGTTTCAAGTCAAGCAATAAAGATAATTTCTTTCTCTCATCTTTTTTCTTGTCCATATTTTCTTTATTTTATTTTTGTTTAATTATTCTTGCAATGACTATTGGCTAAACCTCCGTTAGATCGGGTGAAAAAGCCTGAACAAGATTTGTTAGTATTTTATTATTCTCGTAATGATTTAATAATTTTATTGTGATAACATAGGTATTTATTATTAGGTTGAATATTAAATGTTTTCAAAGTTTTGATGATCTTTTTCTTTGATAAGTTTAAGAAGAACCATACTCTGTAGAAAATAGTTAATATTTATCTAATAATCTCGACCTAAACTATTATATACTTTTGATCTCGTTTATTTTTTAACTGCTTAATTTTCTGATTCATAAACATTAGCTTTATTTAGTGGATTGAGATAAATAGAGAATCAGAATTCATTGATAAAACTTGTGAAGGTGGATCCAATTGATCTACGCTTCTCTTTCATATTCTTAAGTTTTTATTTTAGTAGTTTATTTTAGATAAATATATCTTGCAAACTATTTTTAAATTGCTTGTTAAAATTAAATTGGATTGGAAATAAAAAATATTTTGGATTAATGTTGTTTCTGTGGTTCGACCCATGCTTGCAAATATTTTTTTTTGTTCTGTATTTTATCATCATCTACAGTTTGAACATGAACCTAGTGCAACTTTGCAAGTTGCCTACGTACACACCCAATATGAGATCAAACCAAAACGTAGTTCGAAGGTATTTTTTTGGTTACTGAACCTGATGTAACTTTACAGGCTGCCTACATACCAATGTGGGATCAAGTCAAAACGTAGTTTAATATATTTTGTTTGTGGTAGTTAACCCGATATAACTTTGTAAGTTGCCTACGTACCCACCCAATATGGGATAAAACTAAAACGTAGTTCAACATTTTCTTTTGAGTTAGTTTACATAAATAAACTGAATTGAAAATCTTCATTAGGGGCAGTAATTGACGAGTCATTCTTTATTTGCTAAAATAGTGCATCTTCTAAAATCAAAATGATAGTTTCTCTTTCAGAATGTTGCGCATCATGATTTAGAGCCGTTGAATGATTTTCAAACACATTATCATTTTTCTTTTAATATGTATCTATTTTATTTTGGTTGCATGTGTTGGTGTAATTTAATAAAGACAATTCATTTTTTTCTTTGACCTAGCTTTGGGTAGAGTCTTCTTTCTATTAAATGGCTTAAAATAGACTAAGTTTGATAAATGTATATTTTCCTTACTTTGACTTGTGGTAATCACCTGAGCTTCATCTTGAACGTGAGTAATTGTAAATCTAGATGAGTAGGTTGTTACATCACATATGCATGCTACAACATTGATGAATACAAAATTCAATTTGAAAAATATTATAATTATGGAGGTAAAGGGGGAATTATTTGCCCCAAATTTGATGATTCCCTCAGTGTGGATCAAATATAAATGACATAAGAGGATTCCCTCATTAATGTAAATGCGGATCAAAGTTTGATGTTTGACGAATCTTAATAAAGTTGAATTTGATCGTGGTGCTTCCTTTCAATATAACAGAAGAAATAAGTCGTGATGAGCATCCAAGATTCCATCGCTATCATCAAATGATTGGCCACCTTCTTGAAAAGTGTTGTGCTCTAAAAGAAAAGATCATGAATTTGGTACATCAAAAAAAGATTGAAATATAATTGATAATAATCTAGTTGTCACACATATGACGACAATTACATTCGAGTTCAATGATCCAACGCATTTAACAAGTTCATATTTAATTATTGCATGTGTGTGATAGTTAGATTATTATTAATATCTAGCTCAATCTTTTATTGATGTATCAAATTTATGATCTTTTCTTTTAGAGCACAACAATTTTCAGGACGGTGACTAATCATTCGATGATAATGATAGGATATTGGATGTTCATCATGACTTATTTTTTTCGTTATATTAGAAAATTGTAGCAATATGAAATCTAACTTTAGTAAGTTGCCGAACATACTAGGGATATCAAATTAATGGAAAATGTATTCCTTTATCTCGAACTCTTTTGATGTTAATAAAGTTGTCAATATGTCTTGGGATTTGTTAACTTTGAGCTTTTCGTTTATTTTCTTTGTTGATGTTTTTGTAAATGAGGTAAACATAACATCTTCTTGAGATGAAGTTTTTTTTATTTATCTCAAATTTTTTAGACGTGCTTGGTCTTAGATCCCCATGAATAAAGATACTTTACTTTATATCATGGGCTCATATGGCTAACTCCTTGAAAGTGTAAGGTTTAATCGCTTTTAAGATGTACAGAAGTTCCTAATGCATCCCATGGATGCACATCTCGATGGAAGGTGACTGAAAAAAAAATGATCCATGCAGTTAAGTGAGGGATTCTTCAAACGCTCGATATACTCAATGACTGGTTCATCCTTTATTTGTTTAACAATGACAAGTTATACTATACTTACTATCCTTCTAGTGATGTAAAAGTGATCGAGGAATTCTCTTTCAAGTTGATCTTAATTGTCTATTGAGTTTTGTTCCAAGTCGGTATACCAATCGAACATATTGTCACAAAGGGAATAAACAAACTATTTCACCATGAAGTCGTTGCATGTATCGATGTTGTTGGAAGTTTCAATGAAGTGGGTATTGTATTATTTTGGATTGCCCTTTCCTTCATATTGTTGAAATTTTGATGGTTGATACATTATTAGAATATGCATTTGTTTAATGCGTTTAGTATAAGACTTTCAGTAGACTAATGAGGATTATGGCATATCCCTAAATTTAGCATAGATTGTGATAGTAATTATAGCCTACAACTGTTGAATAGAAAGTGAGACGACATATCCTTATAGCAAGTCTAACGTAGCATTTCGTGAGGTAGAATGATCTCCTTCTTGCTCATCTTCGTGTGAAATCGTGTACGTTTCACCAGTGAATCTTGGAAGATATGATGGTTCAACGCTTGATTCAATCACTTTATCCTTCTACTTCGAATGACTGATTAGTGACAATTTGAACATCATTTTTCTTGATCGTCTTTGTCAACCTGTTGATGTTATTTGTCATTTAGTCAAGTTGCTCTTTCATCGTTAGTGTTTTTGTTGTCATCACTACCTAGACGGAAGTGTAAGTCTATAATGGGGAAGTGATTGATAGAAATGTAGACAATCCCTTGCTTGACTTTGAATTTGATCCAAAATCCGATGAGTCGTCTTCCACACTATCTGTCCACATCGTTTTTGTTGTAAGTGTCATCTTTGAGGTATAATTTTTGGAGTGATGATGAAGAGGGTCAACCAGGTGGGAATCACAAGTTTTCGTCATGGTTTGCGTCACAGGATGATTGTAATTGACAACTTGAGAAACTTCAGAATTGAAGGAAATGATTTTCTTACATTTATTTATAGTAGCAGATGCGATAACATTGGTGCTGCAAGATGCCATCAATATTGTTATTAGTGTTTTTGTAGTTGACTGAAATAGTCCTTTCGAGTATGCTAGAAATTTGTCAACAACAAATATAATAATTTACCTCGAGTTATGTGAATTAAGATTACAAATGATTTTATTGATTTTAATAAATAAAGAGATACCGATCTCAAATATAATAATTTTGTAGAAGGCATTGACGTTTTGTTCAATGGGGATTCCGAGGAAAGTCCATCGGAGACCGCTCCAAAATCCATCGAAGTAGAAATCATTACCAGCCAAGGGAACGAATCACCTTTTCCCACCGGCATTGACTGGGCATCAGTCGTCATCCCACCGAGTTTGGGAGGGACTGTGCCCCAACCTGACAACAATAAAGATCAATCGGAGATCATGGTTATCTCCGAACCACCAACCAAATCACCCAACAAATCACTCTCACATCTCATCCGTCCCCTCAGAGAAGGGGAAATTCTGAACAATTGGGAAGAATTCCCTCTAACCCTTGAGGCTACTATAGCCTCAAAAAAAAACGCCGTTAGGCAACATCAGTTTGCCCGAGGATCATAACGAGCCCTCGTCCTCGGGTAAAGGTTGTTTTGAGGGCTCCCTATCTTTACTAATGCATGATTGTTCTTTTTATTTCAGATGTCCGGAAAATAGCATTCAAAAACCAAAAAAATCAAAAATTCTTCAAAAATCAAAAAAATCGAAAAGTCTTCAAAAAATAAAAAAATCAAAAAGTTTCAAAATCTCAAAAAAACAGATATATTCCAAAAACCAAAAAAAGAGTTTTCTCAAAATTTAAGGGATTTGTCTCAATCGAATGGACCTTTGGACAGAATAGAATATGAAAAGGACGAGTATGACTTCGATCTTGAACTCGACTTCGATCTCATGGGAATTGAAGAAGAGTCTGAGGACGAAGTGGAATACCCTCCTAAAGAAATCAAGGACCTGTTAGAACGACACGAAAAAGGTGTTCAGCCAAACATTGAGGATACAGACTCAGTTAACCTTGGCACTGAAGATGACCCACGTGTGGTAAAAATCGGAGCCTTGTTAACCCCTCAGCAGAAAGAAGAAATGATTGAACTATTGCGTAACTATCAAGACATCTTCGCCTGGTCCTACAAAGATATGCCCGGTTTGGACACAGATCTTGTTGTTCATAAGTTGCCGATCGCACCTGGGAGCAAGCCGATCAAACAAAAGTTGAGAAGACTCAAGCCAGAATGGACACTCAAAGTCAAAGATGAATTGATGAAACAGTTTCAAGCAGGATTTCTCGCCGTCTCCACGTACCCCGACTGGCTAGCCAATGTCGTTCCGGTACCAAAGAAGGATGGGAAAGTAAGAATGTGTGTCGACTATCGGGATTTGAACAGAGCCAGTCCTAAGGATGATTTTCCATTACCACACATCGACACTCTAGTCGATAGCACAGCGGGGCATGGTATGTTCTCATTCATGGATGGTTTCTCCGGGTACAATCAGATTAAAATGGCAGAAGAAGACCAAGAGAAGACAGCATTCATTACACCCTGGGGCACTTTTCATTACAAAGTCATGCCATTTGGACTTAAAAACGCAGGGGCAACCTATCAACGTGCAATGACGGCTTTATTCCACGACATGATCCACAAGGAAATGGAAGTCTACGTAGATGATATGATCGCTAAATCAGGCATAGAAGAAGATCATCTAGTAAATCTCAAAAAATTGTTCGACAGACTAAGGAAATACAGCTTAAGGCTCAATCCAGCAAAGTGTGTATTCGGGGCAACATCAGGCAAACTGCTAGGCTTCATCGTCAGTAGAAGAGGCATTGAGATAGACCCAGCAAAGACCAAGTACATTCTCGAAATGAAAGCACCGGTATCAGAAAGGGACGTCCGAGCATTTCTGGGTAGAATACAGTATATCAGCAGATTCATTGCGCAACTCACGCCAATTTGCGAACCAGTATTTAAGTTACTCAGAAAAGATATGCCGAAAGCATGGAATGAAGACTGTCAAGAAGCCTTCGACAAGATAAAGAAATATTTGCTCAATCCACCAGTCTTGGTTCCTCCTACGCCAGGACGACCCTTACTGATGTACATCTCGGTGCAAGAAACGTCTATGGGCTGTGTACTGGGGCAACACGATGAGTCAGGTAGAAAAGAGCAAGCCATTTACTATCTCAGCAAGAAATTTACTGATTATGAGGCAAAGTATTCGGCACTCGAGAAGACTTGTTGTGCATTGGTCTGGGCATCTCAACGACTACGTCACTACCTCCTTAGCTACTCGACTATGCTTATTGCTCGAATGGATCCGCTCAAGTATCTCTTCGAGAAGCCAGCGTTAACGGGTCGTACTGCAAAATGGCAATTACTATTATCTGAGTTTGACATCACCTATGTCACTTAAAAGGCCATCAAGGGACAGGCCATTGCCGACCATTTAGCTGAGCATCCATTGCCTGATTATGAACCATTGAAGACAAACTTTCCTGACGAAGCCATATTGCTCACTGAGATTGAAGATGATGATGAAGAACCGGGCTGGAAAATGTACTTTGACGGGGCAGCAAATCAGAAGGGAAACGGAATAGGGGCAGTCTTGATCAAACCAGATGGGTCCCACGTGCCAATTGCAATCAGATTGAAGTTCCAATGTTCTAACAACGAGGCTGAATACGAAGCGTGCATAGCAGGGTTGAAAGCAGCACTGGATCTCGAGGTAGATGAGATCGACGTTTTCGAAGATTCAAGCCTAGTAGTCTATCAGACGACTGGAGAATGGAAGACTCGAGAGCAGAGATTGATTCCTTACCACGAGTATTTAGAGGAGCTAAGCTCATGCTTCGATAGAATCTCGTTCACTTATATGCCAAGAGCTAAAAATCAATTTGCTGATGCACTAGCAACGCTCGCTTCTATGATCAGTATCTCAGAGGACTTAGTCATTGACCCTATTGAGATTGGACTTCAAGACGAGCCAGCTTACTGCCTACCTGTCGAAGTCGAAGAATCTGAAGAAAAACCCTGGTATTCGGACATCAAAGCCTATCTCGAAGATCGAACTCTCCCATCAGACGCAACGTCAAATGATCGAAGGACTATTCAGAAGCTAGCAGGTCAATTCTTCCTAAGCAATGGCATTCTGTACAAGAAATCACATCATGAAGTCCTACTCCGATGTGTGGCAGAACTAGAGGCAAGACGACTGATCGAAACCGTGCATGGTGGAGTCTGCGGACCCCACATGAATGGTCACATGCTTGCTAAAAAGATCATGAGAATGGGATATTACTGGACAACAATGGAAAGTGATTGTTATCAACACGTCCGTAAATGCCATCTCTGCCAAATCTATGCCAATAAGATCAACGCGCCACCATCAGAATTGCACAATATGACTACTCCTTGGCCCTTCTCACTTTGGGGCATGGACGTCATCGGACAGATTTCGCCAAAAGCTTCAAATGGACACCGTTTCATCCTAGTCGTTATCGATTACTTTACAAAATGGGTAGAGGCCGCTTCTTATACCAATGTCACAAAGAGTAGTGTTCTGAAGTTTGTCAAGAACAATATTATCTGCAGATATGGGCTTCCCAGCGGGTTAGTGACAGACAACGCCAAAAACTTCAAGAACAAGGATATGATCAAGATGTGTGAAGACTTCCAGATCACTCATCACAACTCTGTACCTTACCGTCCCAAAATGAACGGAGCAGTTGAGGCTGCCAACAAAAACATCAAAAGAATTATCGAGAAAATGGCAGTCACTTACAAAGATTGGCACGACATGTTGCCTTTCGCCCTTCACGCTTATCGGATTTCATTTCGAACCTCAACTGGGGCAACTCCGTACTCATTGGTGTATGGAATGGAAGCAGTCTTACCCGTCGAGGTTGAGATTCCCTCCCTCCGAATCTTAAAAGAAGCAGAGTTGGATGAAACAGAATGGGTTCAAGCCCGATTTGATCAACTAAATCTGATAGAGGAAAAACGTCTCGCAGCTATTTGTCATGGCCAAATCTATCAGAGACGAATCGCACGGGCCTACAACAAGAAAGTCAAACCTCGGAATTTCTCACCAGGAGACCTTGTCTTGAAAAAGATTTTACCAATCCAAGAAGATGCCAGGGGAAAGTTCAGAACAAACTACGAGGGACCATTCATTGTGCAGAAGGTGATGACGGGAGGAGCTTTGATCCTTACAGAGATGGACGGACAAGTATTCCCTCAGCCGATCAATGCTGACACCGTTAAAAAATACTACGCTTGAGATCTGACCCTGAGATGACGAAAGGCCATCTTTGCTATCCCAAACAAACTATCTAACCCTAGTCAACCCTTTTGAGCCATCACGTTCATTTCTTAACCTAAGACTGGGGCAAGTCAATGCAAAAAAAAAAAAAAAAAAAAAAAAAAAAAACGAAAAAAAGGGGAAACAAAAGAAAAGAAAATCAGAAAGTCAAAGCATCAGTTACTCCTGGCCCGCATGAGGATAAACTGTGAACGGCTAAAATACAAAAAAAAAAAAAAAAAAAAAATTCAAAAACTCGGACACTTGATCTGAGCTCGACCCAAATCTCCAGCCTAAACAAGTTCGAGAGACGCTGGGAGGAGACATAGATCACCTTTTCGAAACAAAAATAGACGAACCCCATGTCTAGCCCACTTTAGATAAACTCAGACCTTAACCTCTTTTGTACCTTTCCATTACACTTAGCCTTGGCCAACATTTCGTCCCACCAAAAGTCCTTTCAGATCAGGGAACGTTCTAAGGTATCATAATGACGGTGGCAGTACCAATGATCTTGCGACTTGGTCCGGACCCCAAAGTCTTGCTAGTCGTTGGAAGATTCGAGAGGGGAGTCTAGGTCGGATATTCGAAAAAAAAGAGTACTCGAAGTGTAGAGTAATTGATCTCGCGGCTCAACTTGAGTTGCCGAGCCACGAATAGTCGTCAGCAAACTCGAGAGGGGAATCTAGATCTGTTACTCAAGAAAGAGTACCACTACAAGAGTAGAGTCGCCGATCTCGCAGCTCAACTTGAGTCACCAAGCCACAAAGACACAGAGGCTCCAAACAAGATTTGCAATGTACAAAATCCAAAGAAATACAAGCATAGTCTGAAAGGGCATAGTGAAAACCTGAAAGGGCGCTATGAGTAAAAGAATCAGACTATGGCAAGATCAAAGCCACCGGCACGATGAAAACCCAAAAAGGCATCGATGCGCAAAAATGTGGAAACCAGGTCTGGTGAAAATCGTAACTGGCACCAGGGGCAATAAGGGGACAAACAAAAAACATATACAAAAAAAAAAACAAAAAAAAAAAACAAAAAAAAAAAAGAACTCCTGGCCCGCATGAGTATAAACTGTGAACGGAAAAAATTTCCAGAATCCTAAGTCTCATCGCTCGATCGATATTCACCCAGTACTGGGGCACTGGGGATGACTCTAAGAAGAACCTGAGAACTGCTGACATCTATATCCTCAGTAGTTGGCAAAAACACCAATATCATCGAGATAACAAGGGTTTTTCGAAAATCTTCATATTTTGGATCTACAATATCTATTCGACAAAGATAAATTACCAAAAATTCAAATGTTTTCAAAACTACTATTTTGGCTGATGACGAAAAATCTAGGACTTATTCAAACATCATGTTTTCAAAGCAATAGATACACCTGAGGCCAAGTAAGTAAAAAACCTATTTTCTTTTCATTTCAAAAAGTTTCACATTACGTTTTACAAAGGAAAAGAAAATACAAAAAAAAATGGTGCCAATCACACATCACGACGAGAAATGAAGAAGGAATCAAGTCTCTCTTCTAACGCACAAATGCGGGCAGCTTGCCCCATCATTACCACCTCAGCGTCGGAAGCATCACGACTCACCAAGTAAGATGCAAAGGCATCAAAACAGGGACCTTGAGCAAGTCTCTCCTGGAGATCATCAATCTCCGCCCTCAGGATAGAAGACTCTTCATTCTTCAAAAACTCGAGTCGAGCTATCTGGTTCTTCAGGTCATTCTCAGAACGCAACCAAATCTTCTCAATCCGCTTATGAGACACCTTCATCTCCGCCAGTCGATCACGGTGGTCAGAGGAATGAGAACCAGAAGACCTCCCTTGAACTGAAGGCGTGGCACAAGTTCTCTCAGCAATCTGTTGTTGCATCCAAAGTTGGTAGTTTTGAAAAGAATAACCTAGAAATACAGGTTGATCGAGAGTCACCACGTTCTTCCAAGCTTTCTCTAACCGATTACGCTATTGCCATGAGGGGGGAGAAGGAGAAAAAGACCCGACCAATTCTCCAAAATCTCCATGAGTCACTATGCCCTGTTCTTCACCAAATTGTCGCAACACACGAAGAGGGATGTAGTGAGTGGCCCCAGTCAATCCAATCAGTATGGCAAAACAACTCTTTGAAAACGAGAGAACCGGTGAAGCCGAAGGCTGGAAGGTGCCTAACCAACGTATCTCTTCATCTGGCATACCTTGCAAACCTTCAAACCAACCCAACTTGCCACCAGAATGGACAGGAGATTTCCGTTTGTTCATCAAAGCCACTAAATCAGCATGGACGTTGAAAGGACGACTAATGGGTGTAGTCAAAGCCAAATGATCGAAGAACCAAAGCTGCGCAAAAAGGGAAGTCAACTCTAATCACAACACTTCAAAATTTAAAGGCTTAAATCATGATGATTACAAACCCAAAAAGCAAAAACAAAAAAAACAAAAAAAAAATAAAAATCAAAAATCAAAATCAAAAAACCAAAAAATCAAAATGGTATTTTGCAAAAGCCAAATTCGATTGCTTAAAGACTAATTTGAAAATACCCATGTCAAAATTTTCACAAAATCATCACAAATCTAAGACCTCACACGAGCTCCGCGCCACGAGGTCAAAGAAATCAACAGGCACCCTGTCAGACCCCGTGCTTGGGTAGCCACTTCTTGTCATCAAATCTATCAATCGGTGTTTTCAAAAACTTGTCTGAGCAAGATCTTCGGACCCGCACAAATCAGGGTTTTGTCTATTCTTTGCAGTTCTTTGCACGCAATTCCTGCAAAGAGGGGCAGCTGTAGACACCCGAATTTGAGCGGGTCCTCGACGCAAAAACGCCAAAATAGTGATAAAAGTTGCATTGGGCCCTCAAAGCCCAAGCCCCCCAAAAGCCTTCTCTCAATGATCCAAGCCTACTTCCAAACCCAACACTATGCTACCCAAGCCCAACAATTCTTCTTAAACCCATGAACCCCAAAACCATCTCTCCACACCCAAACCCAACCTAAGCTAAGCCCATCACATAAAACCCAAACTATTCTCCTAAACCCAATCCAACATAAACCCAATTCAATCTAAACCCAATCCATCTTAAACCCAATCATAAGCCCAACTCATAACCTAAGCCCAAACCCAATCCAAACCATCATCATCACATCAAACCAATCACCAAGAGATGACACATGTCATCATCTCCTCCCACCTCCCTCATCTAATCAACTCAACCCATAACCCTACCCTAACCTAACCTATTCCCCATCCTCTCATCATCAACCACCAACATCATAACCCATAACCCTACCCTAACCTAACCTATTCATCATCCTCTCATCATCAACCACCAACATCACAACCCATACCCTACATACCCTAACCTATTCCCCATTCTCTAACACTATCAACCACCCACATCACAACCCATATCTATCCATCACTTTCCCTTAAAACACTCCCATAAAATCACCTCAACCCATACCTCAACCCATACCTCCCATACTCTTCTCTCTAATCATCCAACCACCATCACCAATCAACCAATCTCTCCATCTCTCCATTTGCCACATGTCATCATCCCTTCAATCCTCTCAAAATCAAACCAATCACCACTCATCTCTCCAAATCAAACACCATACTTCTTCAACCATCTCAACACTTCTTCTCCAAACAACTCCCTTACACCACCACTCCTCCCATCAACCATCACTCATCTCACCCCACCAAACACTCTACCCAAATGGATTTGGGTAAGATCCAAACCATTTGGGTTAAAACACAACCCATTTCCCTCATTACAAAAATACTCTCATTTTCATCTCAAATTTCATACCCTTTTCCTCTAAAACCCATGCCATTATCCACCATTCTAAATCCTCACCCTATTATACCCCTAAAATGCCTCTCAACTTCTATAAAAACCCCTCCATTCTCCTCTTACAACACCTAATGATTTTTGAGAAAAAAATCCTAAAAACACTACAACTCTCTACTTTACTCTCTTCACTACACTCAACCCTCTCTCATCTCATCTCAACACTCTACTCTCAACACCTCACTCTCAACTCCACTCAATCTTCCACAACTTCAAGCAAGTCCAAGTCAACTCAAGGGAAGCACATTTGAAGATCAACTCGAGGACAAGGTGGGTTCAACAAAAGGAATACCCCCTCTACATCCCCTCTTCTACTTTCCCCTTTCTTACACATTTGCACCCACCACCATGGGCTAGATCACTAAAGGGCCCCTTCTACATAAGGGTGCCCTTAATGATTGAAGCCAACATTGAAAGTCCCTCACACTTGAGGGCACACATCGAACTTTCCTTCGATTATATTTTTCTTTATTTTAAAAAATGACCGAATTCGAGGTTACCACGTTACGTGGATGGAGTAGGGTGCCTAACACCTTCCCTACTCCATAAATGGACCCCCTTACCTTGAATCAAAGGTTGGACCATGTGCATTATCCTACGAGAGTCATCACATCAAAAATAATTTAATTTTCAAAAAATGAGACATCGGGTGACCATTCACACCCAATTCCATATTTGAATGGTGGCGACTCCAAAACACCCCAAAGTAGAGGGATGTTTGAAAAACATTCAAAATCCCGTGTCCACATCAACTAATGACAAATGATATAAAAACCCCTCATTCATGTATATTTGAGTTTTGATAATATGACGTCCTCTCTTGCCCCCCTCGCAAAGTCGTCATAGATCATTTGCCTTATCTTTTTCTTATGTGTATCTCAAGGCATTTGATAAATGATTTTGTGATGGTGACATTTGTTTAAGAGGATTTAAGAATAAATACCCACGTGTCATTCATCATAGAGTGTTCCTCCAAAATTTGGAAGCACGAGTGGCTTACAAGTTTTTCCCATTTATATCTTTTCAGTACTTGTGACCTTTCAGTAGGATCTCTGGCTAAAGTGAGAAAAATCCAATCTGGTCCGCTTTATCATGCGCACAAGAGACAAAACACAACCTCCAGCTGTTAGATTACATGGGCCCACCAAAACTTCTCTACTGCCGTACAATACGCCACGCGTACTTTAGATGTCGCCTAGTCGTCGGCCGCTATAAATGAGAGCTTTTATTAACACCTGCTTTTACTTACAACACACCAATCTATATAGACAACAGTTTGATTTCATAAGGATTGATGTGTTGAAAGTGAACATTGGTGTGCCAATATCAGGAAAATCGAAACACAAAAAAAGCAGGAAAAAAAATAAATAATTCATCTGAGATTCAGGGTTTCAGTGAGACTAGATCAAAATTAGGGTTTCATCCAGACTTTTGGATCAAATTTGATGGTTACTACAGATTACAGATTAACTGTAAACGAGATAGAATTCAGGGTCACAGAAGCTAGAATAGAGGGTTTAGGGTTTGAATTGATTCTCTGTTAAACAATGGATAAGTTGAATTTAGGCGCACTTGGTGAGCGATTAAAGACTGGTGGAGCTCAAATGGGTAGAATGGTTAGTGGGAAAATGAAGGAAATCTTACAAGCTCAAACACCAGAATCGAAGATGGTTGATGAGGCGACATCGGATAGCTTGGAAGAACCCAATTGGGGGATGAATTTGAAGATATGTGGTTTGTTAAACAGCGAAGAGTTCAGCGGTACAGAGATCGTTAGGGCTATAAAGAAGAAGATTAGTGGGAAGAACATGGTGAGTCAAAGGTTGAGTCTTGATTTGTTGGAAGCTTGTGCCATGAATTGTGAGAAGGTTTTTTCGGAGGTGGCGTCAGAGAAGGTTTTGGATGAGATGGTTAAGATGATTGAGAATGCGCAGACGGATCATAATTCGAGACAGAGAGCTTTGCAGCTGATTCGGGCTTGGGGTGAATCGGAGGATCTCGCTTATTTGCCCGTGTTTCGTCAGACCTATATGGTAATGCTCTGGTTGGCTGGTTATTGTAATCTCCATAGTAACAAAGTTCGGATTCATTAACCATTTGATTAGGTTAATTCACATAAATTAGGAAAAAATTCATGAAAATTTCCGGGAAATATTCAAATGTTGTTTTTGGGTTTCTTACCAAAACCCATCATCTTCAACCTCCCTAAAATTCCTGTCTTGTTCTTGAGATTTGAAGTTGAAGAAAATAAAATTTTGAGGGTGAATGACAAAAACTTTTGATAAGTCATCAATTAATCGATTTAGTTGACTAGTCCCTTATTTGGAGAATTTTATGATTTTTTTGGAAAAAATTGGAGAATTCTGTGACTGGTTATCTCATCTCAAGTTATTTATATTTGTTTTGTTTGAATATTTTTTTTTAAATCCTTTGCTTGATTTGTACTTTGAAATTTGGTTGAATTACTTTTTATTATTATTGGTAAATGATCAAATCTTATGTTATATTGAGAGAAAAAGGAAAGCTTAGGGTTCTAGGAAGATGAGTGAAGCTCCTTAACAAGCTTAAAAACTTAGTCTCGAGGGAGCTTCAATCAAGCCTCTGTATTCCTTAAAAGATTTTGTTCAAAGATAATGGGGACTGACCTTTATGCTCAAAACAATAGCCTAACTAAAAGCACATAGGATGTAGTTCAACAAACCTTGAAAGATGAAAAGAAGACACTCGACACTTCCCTAGTTAATGCACAATCACGATAGGATTAGTGGGTTATCCATTGGATTTATACATAAAAGGTAAACGATTTTTTTACTGTTTTGGATTTGAGTTTTTCCATGAAATCTATACTGTTGTGGCATTGGATTGTCAATTTGGTAATCCATTTGAGCTCAACTTCCCTTAGTAAGATTTCAAGTTTAACTAAGTGTGGAAAAATAATAAAGTTGGAGGGTATTATTAAAAATCTTTGAGGTTAAGAGTGTAAAAGAAGAAAAATAATAAAGTTGGAGAGGTAGTATAAAGAAAGGGGGAGAAGAGGAAAGACAATTAAGTGGATTAAAGGGGTAAAAGAGGAAAGATAGTAAAGTTAGATGGTATTATTGAAAAAGGGGGTAAAAGAGGAAAGATAGTAAAGTTAGATGGTATTATTGAAAAAGGGGGTAAAAGAGGAAAGATAGTAGAATTGGAGGGATATTATTGAAAAAGGAGAAGGAGGGAGGATAGGAAAAATTATAAAGTTGAAGGGATGAGAATGAAAGATGATAAACAACAAAGTTGAAGGGGTGAAGAGGAAAGACAATAAAGTGGGTAGTGTGCACCCCACTCCACTATAGTTGGGTGAGACGTTTTACCCCCCATAACTGTAGTTTGAGTGAGACCTATTGTCCCATTTTATTATATAAATCAGAGTTTGCCCATGCTTACGACATGGGCATCTCTTTTGGGGTTAAAGGGGTAAAAGAGAAAATATAGTAAAGTTAGAGGGGTATTATTGAAAAAATCGATAAAAGAGGAAAGATAGTAAAATTGAAGATATATTATTGAAAATGAGGGGAGGGGGGGGATACAATAAAGTTGAAGGGGTGAAGAGGAAAGGTATTAAAATAAGGTAGTGTGGACCCCACTTCACTATAGCTAGAGTGTGACGTTTACACCTCACAACGGTAGCTAGGGTGGGACTTACCATTGTGTTTTATTATATATATATATGAATGATTCTGACTAGCCTTACTAAATTAGTAAGGTTTCAACTCTTATTAAGGGTCGTTGATCACACCTTATGGTATCCAAAAACATGATCCGATGCCATAGGGTTGTAGAGGTCAAAATTCTATGAATCTTGAGGAAAAAAAAGTGTTTTTTTTCATTGTTGAATTTTAATTTTAATTTTGAGAGTTTCGTGGAAGTTCGATAGCCGTCCATTTTCAATACCTTGGATTAAGAGCCCCCCCCCCCAAAAGAAATGATATATATATTTATTTGTATCTGAATTTCTCCATGAAATCTAGAGGGCTGTGGTGTGGGTTGCCAATGTGGTAATCCGCAGACCTATCTGTTGCAATTTTATTATAGAATCTCCCTTACTTTATCAAGTTTGTTACCCAACAAACCTTACCATATGAACTAGGCCACCCTAACTAAGTAAGATTCTAATCTTACTAAGTGTTGTTGGCCCACATGGATTATCACATTTGCAATCCAACACCACAGACTAATAGATTTCTTTGAAAAACTCAGTTTCAATTTTAAAAAAAAAATTATAATAAAAAATGATCTTTTTAAGCTTGATCCACGATGTTGAAAATGAACGGCTACCAAACTCTCAAATTTAAAATTAAGATTCAACGATGAAAATTAACATTTTTTGGAAGTTCATAGAATTTGATCCTCTACAATCCTATGACATCAAATCATGTTTTTAAATGTCACAAATTGATGTAGTAAGGAAACTTTCCTTACTAACTTAGTAAGGAAAGTGTTTTTCTTACTTAACAAATCTTGGAGTGGGACCCGCACTTTAAAAATATTAAATACCTATAATATCCTCAGTTCTTTCAATTAAATACCATTATATCGTTTTTGTTTTCAGAGATGATAGATAGTACTAGGGTGTTACGGGTATTTAATCTTATTTAAAGATGTGGATCCCACTCAAAGGTTTGTTGAGTAACAAACTTTATAAAGTATGGGAGTTTTTGTAATAAAATGCAACAGTAGGTCTACTCCGTAAATCTCTCTCTATATATTCTTGAGTCCTGACATTCGAAGAGGATCCTTAGTTGAGACTTGAGAGTAGAAGGGACTACTAAAAGCTTGGGGAGGTGATCCTTTGTGTTAATTTTTTTTCTTCCTATAGTACTATTTCAACAATGGAGAGGTTATGATGAAAAATAAAATCTCTGACCATGATTTGAGTTTGGGGAGGTGATCCTTTGTAGTACCTTTTTCCATGTAATGATGATGATTTGGATCAGATTTGAAAAGAAAGAATCTTTTTTAAGCTTGATCAACAATTCCAACATTTTAAGGAAAGGATTTTGGTCTTTATATTATGCGGTGCTTGCATAGCCGTTTAAATGAACTACATGGAATTGTAGGAAAAAAGAACCACACCCCAATGACAATCGTACAACGGGCCACGCATATTCAAAGCTCTCAAAAGTTGAAACACAAAAACATGAAGAAAAAAAATCTGAAATTTAGGGTTTCAGTGAGACTCAATCATATTAGTGTCTCGTGAAAAAAAAAAATCTGAATTAGGGTTTCAACAAAACTTACTGGATCAAATTTGGTGGGTTACAGATTAACTGTAAACGAGATTGAATTTAGGTTACAAAAGCTATACTATAGAATTTCCCATATGTTCGATTTAGGGTTTGAATTGATTTTCTATTAAACAATGGATAAATTGAAATTAGGTGCACTTGGTGAGCAATTAAAGATTGAGGGAGCTCAAATGGGTAGAATTGTTAGTGTGAAAATGAAGGAAATCTTGCAAGCTCAAACACCAGAATCGAAGATGGTCGATGAGGTCACTCCAAATAGCTTAGAAGAACCTCGTTTGGGGGATTAATTTGAAGATATGTGGTTTGTTAAATAGCGAAGAGTTCAGTGGTACGGAGATCGTTAGGGCCATGAAGAAGAAGATTCGTGGGAAGAACATTGTGAGCCAAAGGTTGAGTCTTGATTTGTTGGAAGCTTGTGCTATGAATTGTGAGAAGGTTTTTTCAGAGGTAGCGTCGGAGAAAATTTTGGATGAGATGGTTAAGATGATTTATAATCCATAGAAGGATCATAATTCGAGACAGAGAGGTTTGCAAACTGATTTGGGCTTCAGGTGAATCGGAAGATCTCGTGTATTTGCCCGTTTTCCACCAGACTTATATGATAATGCTTTAGTTTGATATTTATTGTTATCCCATAGTAACGTAGTTCGGATTCGTTAAGGATTCGATTCGATTAATTCAATTTTTTGGGTCAAAAAGTCAGATTTTTTTTTTGGGAAATACACTAATGTTGTTTTTTGGTTTCTTACCCAAACCCATCATCTGCAACCTCCCTAAAATCCCTGTCTTGTTATTGAGATTTGAATGTTGAAAAAAATAAAATTGAGGGTGAATGATAATATTTTTACAATATTCAGTGATTAATTAATAAATCCTTGATTAATTTGTTGATTTATCGATTTAATAGACTACTCCCTTCTTTGGAGAATTTTACGATTTTTTGGAAAAATTCGGAGAATTTTGTTACTATGGTTATCTTGTCACAAATTATTTGTAGTGTTTTGTTTGATTTGATTGTTCAATCCTTTGCTTGGTTTGTATTTTGAAACTTGGTTGAATTACTTTTTTTTTTTATTGGTAAATGATCAAATTGTATATTACGAAAAAAAAAAAGAATGCTTAGAGTTATAGGAAGATGAGTGAAGCTCCTTACCAAGCTTCAATATTTAAGACCCGAGGGAATGGTTCAATCGATCCTCTGTATTCTTTAAAAGACTTGGTTCAAAGATAATGAGGGCCTTGATACTCAAAACAATAGCCTAGCTAAAAGCATATAGAGTGAAGAAAGGATTAGTGGATTATCCATTGGATTTATACATAAAAAATAAATAATATTTCTTCTACGATTAATGAGAATTTTATCAAGAGATGCACATGATGGAAAGGCCACTTTGGATGCAAATTTAGAATTCCAATATTGAAGGGATGGTAGTAGAGATGGATATGTCCCGAAACCAACCAAAATTGTCAAAGAAAAAAGAGGGTGGGGTGGAGATCACAAATGCAAGTTATTCATCCAACAAGGTTGATCTTCTTAATATTTCTTTTGAGGCCAAAGTTCATGATGAAGTCTCACCAAAAGCCACCAAGAATACTTGCACTGGGTTTTGTTTTTCTTTCTTGCTTTCCCAGTCTCCCTTGGAATTAGGAATCTAGGTGGAGGATCCATATAAACTTCTTCTGTACAATGACCATTTGACGTGTGCTTCCTCATGACATATCTGTCAAGCTGGGCATGCTTGAAATTTATGCTCCAGTTTGAGGGGGACTAGTGTTGGTATTTTATTTTGATGTAGTGTCCTTTTTGTATTTTTCCTCATTGGTTAGTGAGGATGTTGTAATTCTCTGGTGGCCTCCTAATATAAGACTGGTTTCATTCCCCCCCTAAGTCTTTTTGGTTATTTATCTTCTTTTCTCTTTCTGTTATCTTCTTCTTCCTTTCTCATTCCATCTCTTCTCTCCATCAAGCATCATCTTCAATTGAAAATACTAGGACAACTTTAAAAACTTGGCCATATTAACGTGCCAATGACATTGAAGTAAATTTTTAATGAAAAATAACATTGAACTAAATTTATAATGCAGAAGATATTGAAATCGATTGACAAGTCCAGTCCTATTGATGTTACTACCATTGTGCATTTAAAAATTAGAGCATCATCAGGGTCTCTAGATGTTACCATAGGCTTGCCTGTCAGTGTCTAGTCTGCAGTGAGATGCATTTATTGTTGATTTTGCTCAGTCAGTATATTTTCCTTAAAAGTTGGGTGCTTTTGGAATTTCACATGCAGTGTCACTTTTTATCAATTAAGAACAGATCAAATGCATCATTTTCTTTAGAATTATATTGCCTCCCTGATTAAACTTTCATTTACAGAGCTTGAAGACGAGAGGCGCACCACCTCCAGTGCAAGATTATGGGACTTCAGCACCCATGTTTTCTTCCTTCGAGTCGGATGTTGATCAACGACCACTCCCTCCTCCTGAAACATATCCTATTCCCGATATGGATCTGCACAACATAGATCATACTGCTCTTGCATATCATGGTGGCAGTTATTCAGTGGAGGAAAAGAAAGAATTTCTTGTCATCACACGAAATAGTGTTGATCTTCTCTCTACCATGTTGAAGGAGATAGATCCGAAGCTCGTCAAGGTAGTTCCTTCCCTTTTATGCAATTTTTATAGCATTGGAGTAGTAGTATACCATCAAATTATATGTTGTTATTATTCATCAAAATTTTAGTAGTATGATGAGGCTATGACTTGTGCACTCACATATACACATGCAGAAGTTAAAATATACCAAAAAAGTCTGAAAAGTTTCATTGCTTTGATTTGCGCCGATTTTCCAGGTAATCTTAGTTACAAGTGTCCAACAGTTTGTCCTTCCTTCGCTGTTCTCTCCAATTCATTGAAAGCATGTATAGTTTTTACACATCTAAGCTCTCAACTTATCAGCTTATTGTAGTATCACGCCGTTTAATTCTTGAAAATTTGATACACCTAATCCATGGTTTTAAATCTCATCTGAGACCAAGATGAGTCGGGGGTGTCAGCCTTCACACCATCTCGCGAGATATGACTCGGATGATATTGAAGATCTCAGCTGAGTCAACAAGGTTTTTGTAAATTTTGATTAAAATAATTAAATTTTTTAGAATTTAAATATTTATTATATAAATAAACGTGATTTTATGACTAAACATCTTCCAATCTCTCTGATTTTTAAAAAAAAATTATAAGTATTTTCATTTAAATATATATAAATAAATCATTTTAAACCGAGTTAAATAGTTATCTCATCCGACACAATTATGTTGTCCATGGACGAGATGTCAAACCAAGTTTGGAACCATGTTTACATCACTTGATCTCCTTGAATACCTAACTCTCATCAAACTAGCTCAGTTTATATCCATTAGAAGTGGGGCGTAATGCAACATGGTTGCATAAGCAACTCTCTAGAATTTGTTATGGTAGTACTATCTTATTCCACCCAAGCTTACCAAACTAGATTAGAAGATCATGACCCATATCTTTGCTTACAGGATGATCTGACATTGAGCATCCTAGATAAGTGCAAGCAGTCACAACCCGTCTTACAGAGGATCATAGAAAGCACCAGTGACGACGATGGGATACTCTTCGAGGCTCTAAATCTTCATGATGAGCTCCAACAAGTCATTTCCAAGTATGACGAGATGGAGGCCGCAGTACCACCAGAAGTGCAACCACCTAAAACTGCTGAAACTACTGGAAACATTTCGCTTGGTCAAGTTGAAACTGTAGATGTAGCTGAGAAGAGTAATTCCCCAAAAGGTGAGAGCAGCAGCGAAGTTGGCGGTGGTAACAAAAGCACTTGATGAAGGAAAATGGGTCTTAGAATGTGATGCTCGAGGAGCATTTGTCACTTTTACCATCTATGTAAATGAACGTTTTCTGATAATTAGGGTGGGTTTTTTATTAGATTTGGAACTGTTCTACTTACCATATACGAAAATAATTATTATGCGTCACATTTCATTTGTATTCTTTTGTTAATTAAAAGAATGTTTTTAGAACTCCGGTAACCTGATTTCTCTAGGGTTCCGTACATAATTCAATACACCATATAATGCTTCTCATCTGATCTTTAACCCTTAAAGGATAGGAAAAAAAAATTTCTTGGACAAAGTTATTTGTTTGAATATGATTGCATATGTTTTCTGGAATTTACTTTCCTGAGTAAAACTTTTTTACCTGTTTTTTCCTATCCCATTCTGTGGGGAAATGACCTCATAATGTTGTCCCCACCCTCAAAACTAATACTCGACTCGGATGTCCATTCATTCATTTGAGTCTAGTAAAATATGACTTTACGAGTTGGTTCTATTGAGTTTTGGAGTTGATTCACCTTCAAGATCCAAACGAGGTGACATTGTGTTTGAAAAGGAATTACAAGTTTCAGGGAAACAATGGACTTCCAGGCTTTTTTACTACCATCAGGGAAACAATGGACTTCCAGGCTTTTTTACAACCATCAGGGAACCAGAACTACCCATCAATTAGCAATTTATATAAGATTCTCATGGAATTTCACCTATAACTACGTAAGTTACAGGTTGTTGGTATGGTAATTTTGTTTATGCATGCCTCTGTCGTGGAAAATACCACAATTTTGTTCCATTGTAAATAGTAAAATCAGGTGATTAACCAATATTTAAATAAGAGTGCAAGATGCAGCATTTCCTCAGAACTTCAGAGGTTTAGATTTTATCATCTGTACAAAACAATAGTAAAAGGTAAATACCAAGAAGAACCCAGAAAAAAAATTAAAAAAAAAAAAAAAAGAAAAAAGAAAAAAGAAAAAAGAAAGAAAAAAGAAAAAAGAAAAAAGAAAAAGAATGAAAGAATTACATTCAAGATATCTGTCAAAAAAATCATCATCATCTCCTCTTTTCCTAACATGAATTTGGATTCTTGTTTTTTTAAAAAAGAATGCCTTCCCTTCCAATGAAGGATGGACGGTGATTAAAGATGACAACTCCACAATCAGTGGATTTGGGAGTAAATTTCCTATATTGTCAACTTCTCGTTGATTTCGACAATCAAAGTTATGAAGATGACTCTGCTTCTACTTCCTCAGACTGTGCTTCATTGATGGATGGTAAGGTCCGAGACGTCTCCATTGCTGAGCTTTTGTACTTCCTAAACACTCTATCTTTATTCTCCCTCCACCAGTCCTCTGCTTGCTGTTCGGCAAACCTCTTTTTGCTGCAGACAAATCAAAGGTATAAAACTGTAGCTTTGAAAAGAAAAAAAAAAAAAAAAATTGAATATGAAAAGCTAATGAACAGCTTGTTTTTTTTTTATCGGTAAAGATAAATTTATTGAAAATCAAGGAGAAAGCAAGGGGGTCGAGATAATGAACAGCTTGTCAAACTGGTGTCAACCATTGAACATCAGAGTATCAATGCGTCCTACATGGTTCAAAGATTCATTATGTTCCAAAACATTCCAAATTTTTGACACGCTGGAATGAAACTTGACAATATGTTTCGAAGGATAACGAAACATATAAATGCAAAAGAAATTTAGGCCTTAATTGTTAAAATTCCATTTTTTGAAAAAACAAAGATTTTCAGCCTTCTCTGAGACCCAGGCAAAAGAGAGAGCTCAACTTATTTGATTTAATCACTGTTTAACTGCTAGATAATGAATCAGCAGGGCCGAATAAACCAGAGAAGATTCTATTGCCACACCAACTTTTACTAACAGCACCCAATTCACATGTAAATTACCATAGAATTAACATACGCTTTGGGGTGCTGATAGTAAAAGTTGGTGAGGCAATATAAGCTCTCATAAACTAACTAGGTAGGTAAAAATACCTGAATCTGACTCGTTTGAAGACTTTGGCCCCATTGCGAAGTTGAATGAGAGTTACATATACACCAGGTTCAAATTGCTCGGTCAATTCTCTTCCTTCTTCCCTCTTCATAACTGAAGTTCTAGCTGATCTTGAACCATTCTCAATGATTTGGTGAGAAACAGCCTCACTAATATCAGAAGCAGGAGGCAGTCTATTGTCTTCAGCATTCTGTGATAGGTCCTTATCTCCTGGATCAGCTGTACTTTGATCTTGTATGTTGGTAGAGTGTTGTTGGTCAGGAGAAGAAGAAACTTCTGATTCATCAGTTCCATTTGTTTTCAGAAAAACTTCAATTTGAGTGCACACGGCTTTAAAGTTTTCATTGTCGCAAACCTCAGGAGATAAGTTCTCGGTCATGTCCGTCAACTAAAATGTAAAGCAAGGACATGACTCAGTTAGCATGAATCAGACTGTCAATGCAACAGAGACTATGTAAGGAGATAACAGAATAGGTTTTCAGATAGAGAAATTCTAGTGCCACACCAACTTTTGCTAACGCCACCCCAATTCATATGTAATCACCAAAGAATTAGCACACATCTTGGGGTGGCGTTAGGAAAATTGGTGTGGCAATAGAAGCTCTCTTACAAATATCCTTGCCCATTACTGTAATTCTCACTAAAAGACTTGTCATTATCTTTACAAAACCAAGAATACTAATATCTCTACATAAAGGTTGGTGAAAGTTGATATATAATTCCGGCAAAGTTGGTCTTGTTGATCATGTTATCCAACCACTTGCCATGATTCTTAGTAAGGACCCTTTGTTTCGAAATTCAGTTTATTCTTAGTTTAATAGGTTTTTCAGTTAGTTTCCATCCTGAGCCTATACACCATCAGGCTATTGGAAGGGCATTACATAATTGTATGAAGAATGTCTTATTCTAGTAGGAATTCTACTTCTGATACATTGAAGTTTATTCTAGTAGGAATTATTCTTCTGATAAATTGAAGTTTGAGCAAGATAAGGATAAGTTGTTGGAGTATGACCCTCTAGATGTTTTATTCATAAGTTATTTGGTTTTTAACTAATAACACTCCCTATTAAATTCTCCATAGATTATTTTTCTTTCTTTTTTTTCTTTTTTTTTTTGTTCTTTTTAATCCCTACCCCACTAGGAATCTAGGATAACTGATCCTGTCCCAACCCCAGTTAGTGGCAAGGGACAGGACCAGTTTGTTTTCTTTTCATTATGCAAATTGGTGGCAAGTTATAATTCCTACTGGACACGGATATAGTTCCATCTTCTCTTCGTCATGCGACACTTTTTAACTAATTGGACTCAAACACAATGCTCAGTTGGTTTGAAAACTTTGCGGTCCTGGGTTCAAGTCCAGTTTACCCACACACATGAAAAAACACCTTTTAACCAAAATTTGTCCAAAAAAGCATGCACAATAACCATCATGTGTACACAATCAGTCTATAATATTTGTTAGTTTGATAACTAACAATAAAATCAATGCTAGAGTTTTTCCATTTCTTTCTTGGTAGTTTGCTTGCTTGTCATTTGAAAGGTGTCACTAAATAATCAGAATTGAAATAAATGATAAATGGGAACATTGAATGAGAAAACCTGGACTGCGATGGACTTGATAACTTCCTTTGCTACTATACACTTGGAAGATTCCTCTGCAGCCAAAGACACTGCATCTTGTGCTATTTTTTGTGATTTCTGCAGCTCCACATCTTGAACTTCACACTTCTGTTTCAAACTCTTTACCTAAAGCTCACATCACGAAACAAATAGACTAAGTTATGACCAGCGGGTAACTTAAATGAAGCATCCTTTACAAGCATAGTGAAAAAAATCTGCAAAATTTTGAAAAAATTGCGATTCAATCACGATTTTATTAATTGGCGATTAAATCACGATTTTTTCAAAAAAGCACAAAGTTTTTTGAAAAAAATCACGATTAATTGGTGATTTAATCAATGACTTTTTGAAAAATCTTAGGTTATTTTTATTTTTAGCACTTTTAAGCGTTATTTTATCATTTAATATAAAATGTGTGTATATACATTTACATTTTTATATTTAAAGAAATTATTTTTATTTTTTTAAATTTATCTGATGTTTTCCTGACTTTATCGACTTTTGCCGACTTTTTCCAAAGCATTCCCTTGCCGAATTATTCTCAAACCCTGAATTTGTCACTATAATTACTAGACACATTTAAACTCATCAAGATTATATAAGTGGAATGAAATGTTTTTACTTACCTGGCTTTGCAATTTTTGAACTTCTTGTTTCAAATGTTCATTTGTTTTCTTGAAGTTATCAATGACACCCTTAGAAAATACAGTTGCGGAGCGTGGAGGGCTTGGCTTCCTTGAGTACATTGAAGCAGGTCTTGGAGTCATATCTGGCTGAGGTGTCGAGGTAATAACTGGTTTTAAAGCATATTGAAGTACACTAAGTGGACTTGGAACAATATCTTTCAACTGTAACAGTGGTGGCGGTGATGCTTGGGAAACTCGAATCATGGAAGGAGAATCAGATTTCATTCCATGCTTAATTGACTTTATGTCAAGATATTTAACGGATTCCGTGTTAGGAGACAACAGAAGTTTTGAAGACCTAAATTCTCCCCTATCAAACCTCTCCCTACCGTCCATCGACGGCCGAGGTACAACATTTTTTCTATTAAAAGTTGAGGCAATACCAGCTTCAGATGCTTTAAGTTTTGCGTAACAAGAATCACAAACACGGTTTAGTTTTCCCGGAGTTGGAGCCAATGCAGCTCTCAAGGCTTTTTTGGAACTACAAGCATTGCAATGTACTAGACCACAGTTGTAACAGTTGTGCTTCTTTCGGGTTAGACCGAATCCTTGCCGACATCCAGAGCAGATTGACTGATCTGTACCAGTTACCCACTTGTGCATGCATATGCTTGCAGTGAAGTTTGATCCACACGAAATACGTTTCACAGATCTATCTTTTAGTGCTTCAACTAGGGTTGGACCTCTGCGATCTTCAGTATCTCCATGTCCTAATCTTCCATTGGCACCATTACCCCACGTGAATACTTCACCTCTTGATGTCAGAACAGCGACGTGGAACGCACCACATGAGATCGCTTCAACGAATTCACCAACCAATTTGTCTTGTACTAAACAAGGCATCTTACCTTCGGATAATGGATTCCCGAGCTGACCATACGCAGTACTTCCCATCGTAAAAACATGTCCCGATGCAGTGAGAGCGACGGTAATATTATGTCCACAGGCCACTTGGTGGAAATTGTAATCAATAAGGGATGGGATACAAGTAGGAACTAGGCGTGTCTCCTTGTCCCCATGACCCAAACGGTATTTGTCGCCATCTCCCCATGTGAACAACTTTCTAGATGAAATGTTTGCACCGGACTGACCCATAACCTCGACGATAGCCGCAGTGTGCCATACTCCACATGCAATATTAACGGTCTTTAGTCCACTCAACGACATAACTTCCCTTGGGTATGCAACGTTTTCTCGATTGCCATGACCCAAAACACCAAACGTTCCATCACCAAATGTAAACAATTTCCCGTTAGAAGTTACCAATGCTGAATGCCATGTGCCGCACGCAACAGACAAAACTTGAAGTCCTTCTAACGGACCAGAAACTCTTTTGGGTATCCATTGGCTAATGTCGGTTCCATGACCAAGAAGTCCAGTATTATGGGTACCATCTCCCCAAGTAAAAAAATCACCGGCCGTAGATATTGCACATGTATGGTACTCACCACATGCAACATAATCTACACTATTGACTGCCAAAAACTCGACAAGTTGAGGGCGACTGAAATCTGAATCAATTCCATGGCCAAGCCGTCCACCGGATTCCTCACCCCAAGTGAAAACCTCACCTTGCCTAGTAACAAGCGCAGTATGTCTAACACCACAAGAAATCTGAAGAACATCTAAAACTACATTTGATTCTAAGGGTCTAGGAAGCAACACATCAGCTTTTGAAGGGAAAGAGTTTAATGATCCATCAGATAGATTTCCATCACACCAAACATCCCCCCAAATATAAACATCACCCAAGGATTCGACTTCTTCTGGTCCAGAACCTTGACTTGAGGAGCTAGGAGCACTTGAAACACTAAGTCGGAAACCATCTCCGGTACTATTTCTTAGTTGCATATTTGCACGGTCTGACCCCACATCTGAACTTGGCAAATAAAAAGGAGACTCACGGTAACTAGAGTCAACCGACTTTCTGTTAATACAACGAGGAAGACTTGGAGTAGTTTCTAGAGTTGCTCCGAAACGACGATAATTCTGAAGGAAATCTCCGCTGTCATTGATCTGCCATTGATAGACAAACAACAAAAATAGACATATTAACAATTACATATGATAAGAAAAAAAATCATGACTTTATCAGTGATCAACATACTGAATTGAACTCTCATTCTGTGAAAGCTTATTGAATCAAGATAGACAAGATTATCTGAATTATTTATAAAAATAAAAAACTTTTTTTGGTAAGTTTCAAAAAAAGAGTTAAGGACAGCAAGAAATGAATTATAACTAGATAGGGATGCTCACTTACATCAGAAATATCACTTCTTGTACGTCTATTGCGTTGGTCAGCAGAAATCAATTTCTTAAGGCCTGAAAACCACACCTCTGTCTCGACTTTGTCCTTGCAAATCTATGGAATAGAAATTGCTAAAAAGTAATCAATATGTAACCACAGTATCCAGTTCACTTTTAATATGACTGATGAAAAAAGAAAATAAGGTGGATTTGATTAACTAACCAGATCAAGAGATCTTTCACCATTATTATATATAAGAGAAAATGACAAATAATCTTTTTCAGGACTAGGATGTCTCCTAAACACAGCCTGTAGAGAACAAGAAACCAAATGGATGTTGCAAATGCCATTTGCAAAGTAGTAAAAAAGCAGTTCAAAGTTCAAACCAAATGCTAAAAGAAAAATGAAAAAAAAAAAAAAAGAGAGATGACAAAGGAGAACAAAGAACATTATTTAGCATCAAATAGAGTTGACTCACAGTTCTCTGTCCAGGGATAATCTTTGAGATGGAAGATAACTTCAGATTCCTTTCCTCTCCATGTGAAAACCAGATCAGTGTTGTTTCATCCTGTGAATAGCTTGATATTGTAAATACCAATATGATCACAGCTTGTATAAATATCATGAATGAATACAAAAATTGAGTCAATACTCGTTACTTTTTGCAGCAATAGGGTAGAAAATTCAGTCACACAGAAGTGAAATCCATTGATAATACGGAACATGGCCTAAATCAATATCAGTACAACTTAGATATACCTATTAAGATATTCTGATGGGCTGACACACCTATAGTTTGGAAAAAATGATCTAATGCCCTGGAAGGCACAATATGCTTAAAAGCAAACTTGCTTACATTTTGGTTGCTCCTGAAAACCAGTGAAAATCTTCTGTGAAATTGGTGATATTAGGTCTACCCCTTGCAAAATGCAAGATTAGATTTACAGCCTTGACTTAAAGTCAAGGTTGCTTTTTTGTTGATGATTTAATGGTGACATTTTTATTTAGTAATTTAAGTTTTTTGAAGGGCATTTTGAAAAGAAAAAAAACAACAACATTTCACCATTAAATCATCAACAAAAAAGCAACGTTGACTTTCGATCAAGGAGGTAAACCAAATGTTGCATTTTGGCAGGGGAATAAACCCAGTATAGCCAATTTCAAAGCGGGGTAATACTAAATTTCCAACTCTTTATTGTATCCCATTATCTTCTCTTCCTCTTTAAGGCGCTCAATGTTTTCCGCTTCAGCTTCTAATTTCTCCGTATTGTTTTTTTATTTTATTTCTTCTTTTGTGCATAGTTTGTAAAATACCCAAGTAATAAATAGAAATTTCCATTAACCATAAATACGCATCTTTGTTGGGCAATGAGTCATGAAAAAAAGTACATCTAGAAATTATTGCAACAGCCATGCTCATAGCTTGGGGGTGGTGATGGGAGAAAACATTGTGGTGTTGCAGGAAACTAGAACTGAGGAAATAGAGATTCGGACCATCCATGGTTTATAGGAGGACACTTCATCGAAATCAGGTTTTCTTATGTGAAGAAAGGTGGAAGCAGGGTAACAAAAAACATGAGAAACTTTGGTGCCTTTGTTAATAAAGACCTTCATGTGGAACTTCAAAAGGAATTACGTTTATTTGGATTAACGATCAGGAGGATCCCATTATCTGCAAGTAGGAAAAGATCTTGATTTAGAGTACTTGACAAGTATTTTCCCAGCATATCTTAGGTAGCACTCCTAACTAGACTATTGGGAATATGATGCTTAACTTCATCATTTTACTTCAAGTATATATGACCAATGCTGTTAAATAGCATATGTGAGTGTGTGCGACCAGAACATGCTGTTTGCATATGCGAAATCGCATATTGCATATGCGGTGGCATTTACCACACAAATTTTTTTTGAAAAAAATACTGAAAAAATCTAAAAAATTCCACAAAATACATAATATGAAAAAAATACTGAAAAAATCTAAAAAATTCCAAAAAATACATAATAATTAAACAATGCACAAATTTCATATTTTCATCATAAATCATAGTTCATAAATTAAAATGTGCAAGTAAAAAATTAAAAATAGTCCACTATCAAATAAACAATAAAGTCAAAATAGCAAAATAGTCATACAAATACATGAAATACTCATAGAAATGTCTAAGTAACTAACACTAATACTTAGTGTTAGAAGATTAGGGTTAAGGAGAGAAGGAGGAAAATAGAGAATACAATGAGTCGGTCACCCCCAATAGGGTTTGGCCTCTCTCTTTATATTAAAAACACGTGGTTGGTTGTATGGGCTTAAGTATTGGGCCCACATGACATTAAATAAGAACTCTAACACTCCCCCTCAGACTGGAACATACAAATCTGATATGCCTAGCTTGTTACAAAAAGTAATAAAGGAATTCCTAGATAATGGTTTTGTGAGAACATTTCATAACTGATTTTCTGACTTGATATAGGGAGTAGATATCGTCTTAGCCATCACCATATCATGATAAAGTGGCAATCAACCTCAATGTGCTTGGTTCTCTCGTAGAATACTGGATTACTAGAAATAAAGCTAGCAGCCTAATTATCACAATACATAGGCATAAGAGGAGGAACTTCAATCCCTATCTCCTTTAGAAGACTCTGAGCCCAAAGCATCTCACATGCAGTATGTGTCATCGCTCTGTATTCAGCTTCAACACTAGAACGAGCTACAACTTACTGTTTTTTACTACTCCAAGTCACCAAATTACTTCCCACGAAGGTACAATATCCAGAAGTAGATTTATGATCAGTCCTGCTTCCTACCCAATCAGTATTTGAGAAGCCAGTGATGGATATAAGCGGTGAAGGTCTATATAATAATCCTTTACTTGGTGACCCCTTTAGATACCTCAGTTTCCTAAACATAGCATCCCAATAAGTCTGTCGCGGAGCACGCATAAATTGATTAACTATTCCCACAACAAAGGTAATATCTAGGCGAGTGACAGTCAAGTAGATTAGTTTGTCAACTAATCTAGGGTAACGTCCTGCATTAGGATAAATCTCCCCCTGTTCATCATCAAGCTTGGTAGTGGAATCTATAGGAGTATCAACTGGTTTAGAACCTAAAGTACTAGTCTCAGATAATAAATGTAGAACAAACTTGCTCTGAGACAAACTAATACCTTCTTTAGAGTGAGCTATTTCAATACCGAAGAAGTAGTGAAGAAGATCCAAGCAATAATTCCACCAGAAGGTTGTCTCACAAACACTGAATGGTCAAAAGCAAACCTAACAAATCCATAGGCAATAACAATTGAGCTAAATTTATCAAAACAAGCTCTAGGCGACTATTTCAACCCATAGATTGCCTTTCGTAGGCAACACACTAGTCTAGTTTTACCAAAGTCAACATACACAGGTGGCAGCTCCATATTTACCTCCTCCTGCAAGTCTCCATATAGAAAGACATTTTGAATATCCAACTGATACAAGGGCCAAGCATAACACACTGCAATAGGAATAAGAACTTTAACAGAGTTTAGGCAAGCTACTGGAGAAAAAGTCTCACTATAATCAACCTCATAAGTCTGTGTGTAACCCTTAGCTACAAGGCAAGCCTTCAACCTCTCAACAGATCCATTAGGAAGATACTTGACTATATATACCCATTTTTACCCCATAACTTGCGTCCCCGGTAGAAGCGGAGATAGGTCCCAAGTATGATTATGATGAAGGACCGCAATCTCCTTATCCATACCTAGTTTCCACCTAGAGAAGGATAATGCCTCCGTATAGAAAGTAGGAATAGAAATAGCAGACAAGGAAAGTGCAAACTGGCAAAATGAAAGTGACATCTGATGAAAACACACAAAATCAATAATTGGGTGCTTAGTACAAGTTCTAGTACATTTCCTTAAAGCAATAGGAAGATCACTAGAGGAAGAAGTAGATGTCGATGGAAGCGGAGGAACACCTCAAGTGAAGCTGATAAAGGATTTGGGGTTGGCAAAGAAGATGAAGGTGCTCGGAAACGAGTGTATTAATATTCTTGAAGAGGCACAGTGGAAGGGTCACCTGCATGAAGAATTGGAAGCACGGGTGAGTAGGAAACTGTAGGAGACAACTTCCCCTGATGAGAAGACACAATATTCAAGTCAAATGAGACACTAACAAAAGAAAATAAGATATAGACTCAAAGAATGAAACATCAATACTTACACAGTAGTGTTAAGTGATAGGACAACTGATGCAGGACGATGAGGGGAGATAAGAAAATGGAATTTGATTTTGGAAAAATAGGGTATTTGGGTATAGGGTAGATTTGGTTTAGAAGATTAATGAGTAAGGGTTAAAGAAAGTGGGAAAGGATTAAAGGATAAAACAAATGGGGTTTGTAGGGTAAGGAAGGATTAAGGATCAAGAATCAAGAAAAGGGTTTCAAGAATCCAAGACTTCAAGAAATCAAGAATCAAGAATTAAGAAAGTGGTTTCAAAAATCAAGAATTGAAGAAAATCAAGAAAAATAAAAGAATAAAAAATAAAATAAAATAAAGATTAGAAGAAAAAAGAGATATTGGACTCACTACAAAATGAACTCACACCACATTATAATGAGAATACAAAAACTTCAATCTCAATTTTATTCATTATTCATTATTCATTATTTAAAAAACCTTAATACAATCTATATAAAGAAAACAAATCAAGAATCATAGTAAAACTAAAATACCAAATAAATAAACCTAATTTAGTAATTTTCTCTCTCCTAATTTTCAAACCCTAATAAAGCTAAATAAAAGACATACTAAATTACTCCTAAATATTATACTAAGACCATTGGCTAATAAAACATAAAAATAAAACCTTAAAAAAAATCTAAATACAAACTAAAATCTGCTATTTAAGATTTGATGTCCTCATCAATTCTAATTAATTGGGAAGATTTCGTCACTGGTGAAATAAAATTGTAATAATTCTCATCATCAGTTGCATTCCGCATTATTCCCATCTGGTTGGAGAAAACTCGTCATCGAGTTTTAAAGTACTTGAGAATGATCATGAAAATTTGTAGTTCATCCCTTTTGGCAAAGATTCGTCCTCATGTTTTGATCTTGTGTTGAACTATTAACTTCAAATTATGATCTTCTATCTTCACAAAGTCTTCATCGTACTTGTTTGAGATGATTAAGTTGATTTAGGTAGTGATGGAACAATTGCACCATGAATAAAAACTATAGATGTTGTCTCTAAAAGATCTTCCTTAGGCTCTTTTGACGTATTTTCCACTTCATGATCTTGTTCTTACGTTGATTCTAGAGTTGTAAGAACACCATCTTTCGAACTTGATGTTTGATCTGTCTTTTCTTTAATCTGCTCTTGGATTGATGGTACCACATGAGTTGACTTTCATGGACATACCTTGAATAGATATTGTCTGTCTGAAGTAACACGTAAAATATTTCACTCCACATCAAGCGTAACTTGTACATGTGAGATCCAACCTCGACCCAACACAATATGACAATCTTTTAGAGGGACCACCTTGCACTCAACACCATGGATAAAACTTCCCTGATGGGATTGAACGACATAGCCATAATCATAATAACCACAATATGTCTTATCTTCAACATTCTGCAAAATTTTCTCAGAAAAACTTATGGAAATCAAGTTTTCCTCGTATTCATCATTGCACAATACCTTGAATGACTTTCCAGAAGGTAAAACAAATCTAGTTTTGACTTTCAATACCATCTCTATCTATTCCAGGTTTAGCTCTGATACCAAATTTGATGCAAGACGTTGATGAGAGATAAAAAATGGAATTTGATTTTGTAAAAATAGGAGATTCGAGGTATTTGGGTATAGGATAGATTTGGTTTAGGTGATTGACTATTTAAAATTGATGATGACATGTGTTTAATAAAATGACAGGCGGTGAGGACGACATCACCCCAATAAGACTTAGGTACATGCATCTGAAACATAATGGTGCGAGCAACATCAAGTAAATGGTGATGTTTTCGCTCAGCAACATCATTCTATTGAAAAGTATTAACACAACTGGTTTGATGAATGTTGCCATTATCTGAAAAAAAAAGTTGAATAGAAGATTGCATATATTTTAAGGCATTATCAGAATAGATAATTTTCACAAATTTACCAAATTGGACTGAAATTTCTTGATAAAAAGTAAGCAAAACACGAGATAATTTAGTGTGATCTTTCAATATAAAGAGCCATGCCATATGAGAATAATCATCCATAAACACTACAACATAATGAAAACCAAATAAATTTTTTATTCTTGACGGACCTCAAAAATCTGTATGAATTAGTTCAAAAAGATTAGATTGACGACTCTTAGTATGACTAGGAAAAGAACTACGGTGATGCTTGCCTAATTGGCAAACCTCACATTCTAAAACTAAAACTGAACTCAACTTAGGAATAACAACACGTAAATTAGACAAAGACACATGACCCAACCAATTGTATCACTGAAGAAGTGAAACTGAATCACTCAAGGCAAAAGCAAGTACATCACGCATTAAATAGTATAATCAATCTTTCTCATGCCCCAAACCAATCATCTTCCTCGTCTTAAGATCCTGAAAGACACAACAAGAAGGGAAGAAGGTTACAGAACACTATAATTATTCTATAAGCTAACTAATAGAAAGTAGATTAAAAGGAAAATCAGGGACCAAAAGAGTAAAGGATAAGGGATGAGATGAGTTTAGAAAAACATCACATTTCCCAACTACATTACGAGTGAACCTATCGAATAATACAATGTGAAATTAAGATAATGAAAATTAGAAAAGAGACGAGATATACCAGACATGTAGACACTAACTTTCGAATCGATGACCCAAGATGAGGAAGACTTGCAGCCATAAATGTGGGATTACTTGAAGAAGTTATGGGTGGAGTAGGTCCTACTGTCAATTTCTAAAGAATATCTCCCAACTGTGTGGTAAGATCGGAAAATGCAGCTCTAGATGCAGTTTGAGAAGTGGAATCAGTGAAACTTTGAGGAGATTCCTCTTGAGCCCGATTAGCCCAAGCAAGTTTACCTCATTTATCCCAACAAAATTGCTCAGTGTAACTGGTGTACCCACAATAGGTACACTTCAAATCACCACCATGGCCTCCGTTACCACGGCCACCATGACTTCCTCTATTAATACCATTAGAAACCCCCAAATTTTCCATTCGAGGAGAAGTAAATTGAAAATCCGCACAGAGATAAAATATATATATATATATATATATATACACATAGAGTATCCCTTGGGATATTCTAAGATATGCGGCTTGGGTCGAGAGGCCAAAAAAATAACGATCGGAATAAAATTGCAAAACCCAAAATACCAGGAAAAAAAAATTGAGATCTGGAAAAATTTTCAAACTATTGATCAAGAAGTCGATTTTTTTATTGCAAAACATTGTTCACGAGCACCATTCACACAAAAAATACTGTTCACCAGTACTATTCACACGACACTGTTCACAATTTTTTTTTTTAAACTGAATTTTGTGGCTTCAAAACTGTCCACCAATTCCCCAATCATTCCTAAACACCTTAAACAAACACAAATGAAGCCCTAGATAAACATTTAGGTGTAAACAAACAAACAAACCTCAGACACCTAATCCCTTTTTGGAACTAAGGCCCCTTAGGGTTTGGCAGTATCGGATCGAAGAGAGAAGAAAGGGATTAAGAAAATGGAAGAAAAGAAGAAAAGTCAAGTAGATCTAATGGTAGAAGTGTTCTGATACCAATGTTAGGACATTAGGATTAAGGAGAGAATGAGGAAAATAGAGAAGAGAATGAGTCGGTCACCCTCAATAGGGTTCGACCTCTCTTTTATATTAAAAACATGTGGTTGGTCATGTGGGCTTAAGTATTGGGTCCACAAGACACTAAATAAGAACTCCAACAGTTAGTTTGAGTTGGATGAATCTTGATTCTTGATCTTCAAATTTTGATGACTTCACTTAATTCTTGAATCTTGACTTGAGTAGTAGGTGATAACTTTCTTTGTCTTCAAGTCTTCAGAGTTGAGACTTGAGAGTCTCAACTTCAGACGTGAACTTTGAGAATTGAGAGTATAGAATAGAGATTCGAGAATAAAGAGATTTAAGAGTTGGAGGCTTTGCGAGAGAGTAAGAAAGAGATTAGATAATTAGAAGGTAGTAGAGATGTTGTAAAAGAAGTATGGAGGGTAGAAGTGTGGTATCTATAACATAAAAGAGTGTTTAAAGAACAAGAAAAAAAAATGTGTCCAACGGTCATATTTCTAACCGTTGGATAGTATGCCATCACATATTTGTCAGATAGCATATTTTTAGATATGAGATGGTAACATATGTGATTTGTTTTTTTGAAATAGCATTTGCATCGCAAATTCGCTATACAACCGCATTTGATAGCACTGTATGCAACTTTAGATGATGGAATTTAATGAGAAGGAAGCAAGTTGCAGGTTATTCTTTTCATTTGAAGGTAAAAAAAAGGGTGAGAAAAATGTAGGATCCAGAAGAGTTGACCAAAAATGAATGCCATATTTGACAAAATCGACTTTATTGAAAAAAGAGATGAAAAAATTATCTATGATAGAAGGAGGAAGATCTTCCTCACCTTGTTTCCTAGGGCAACACAAATGTAATATTTGAGTAATAATCAAGGTATGCCTCTTCTTTGTCTCGTATTTCTTCAAAGGTTGGCACTAACTTGGCTTTCCTTTTTCAGAGAGAAAAGGTCTCTCTCTCTCTCTCTCTCTCTCTCTCGTGCATGTTCAAAAGAATTCAAATTTGTTATTTTCTTTTTAGCATTAGATTTTTCTAATTTTTTACAACATAAATGAGATGTACCTAAAACGTTTTTTTAGAAGTCAAATATTATTAAAAGAAATGTGCCTTAAATGTGAAGTTACAAGTTTATCTTATTTTCCTAAACTTCCTAAGACTAAAAAATCAGACAATCTGCAATGTTTACTGCTACAAAGGAATATATTTCATCTAAGGAAGAGACAAAAAGTACAATGAAAAAAGAGAGCGTGTGGGAGGGGGGGGGGGGGGAGAGAGATTTCATTTATATCTTATTTTGATAAATTATTTATACATGCCAAAAGATAACCATCACATTTATTAGCACTAACCAAATTGAATATCTGAACTCAAAATAGATAACAACTCACTGCAGAAATTTTAAAAGGGCGAGATTTAGGCTTGCTTTTTCGACTATGCTTGAGTAGCTGAGTACCTTTCTTCAAAGCTATAAGTGCCTTCACAAGAAAAAGATAAAGGTCTTAAAACTAAAGAAAAGTATACATAATCATAATAATTCAATTTTAGCAAAAAATGTAGCAAGGTATGACAAGAAATATGACTCAAGATATGACACAAGCTCTAGACCGTGTAAACTTAAAGTCCAACGATTGAGATTTTATGTGTATTTCAATAATACATATCCCGATGACACTTAACTCAAAGACAATTTTCAACCATTGGATTTTTGTTTACACGGTCAAGATTTTGTGTCATATTTTCTTGAGTCAGCGTAACCCAACCCTATTTTTTGTTTAGTATCAAGATTCATTAAAAAGGAGGTTGAGAAGACAATCCAAAGAAACAAACACTAAAAAAACACATATAACCCCATATCAATGCTGTTAACTTCCCATGAAACAATTATTATGTCCATTCAGATATTAAACATAAAAGAAACTATTCAAAACACAAAAGCTATTCAACCTTTTGTTATGCTCTAGAATCTAATCATCAGAGGCAGGGAAAAACAAAATTTAGTTGTCTTTGGAGTTGATCCTGTGAACAAATATAGGTGTTGTCAAGGCAGTAACAATCCAATCAAATCTCGTATGGGTATATATCGTATAGCAGTGTCTCTCATGTGAGGTTTAAATTCATAAGCAATATTTGCTACCAAGTCAAGAAAGGTGATAAGTTCCTTTTCAAGACCTTGTGGTATGGAGATTCTCACTTAAAATAAGTCTAAACCATATTATTTTTCAGGAACGAAAGAAGGATTGCTTGGTCAGGGATTGTTCGGGGGGGATAGCTCATCTTGAGATTAGGGCCTTACATCCTTATATCAGATTTTTTTTTTTTTTTTGATAAATAGCCTTATATCAGATTATTGGGTTCTCTTTTTCAGCCATCAACTGCAGACAATGGTATTTATGGATAGCAAGGTTAGCCTCTCAACATAGTCCTTCTATTCGGCCATTAGGCATTACATCAAAGTTTTCCCAGTTCCCTTTATGGGGATCCCTTACCCCATCCAAAAGATCACTTTCTTTGCATGAACCGCTTTTTTTGACAATATTCCTATGGTGAACTACCTTATTATATGAAAGAAGATCATGGTCAATTATTGTGATATGTGTACATTGAGCGGGGACATTTGGTCATTTATCCCGTTATTGCTTTGTGGATACAATAGTGAACACCTTCTTCAATCTCTTTGCTATATGTTTGGACTATTCCGAGGAACATGATGGAAGTCTTCTGTAGTTGGAAGAAATATGGCATTTCTTCAAGAGGTTGGGTTATCTAATCCTTGGATGCAACAGTACCAAGTGTAGTCCCCTAAACAAACGTAGAGAGCATAAATGCAAGTTTTTTTTTTTTTTAAACTTACATCGAGATTCCCATAACTCGGTTATATCACATTGTCTCGGACCAAATACGAGAGTTTGAGACCCCTTCTAAAGGAACATTTTTTTTTTCTCTTTCTTGACATTAGTAGTATTTATTTGATTTCGATACGAGAGAACAAAATTCCACAAGTAAGCATACTAGAAATTGTGTTTTTCAACTGAAATCTAATCCCATTTCTTATTTTCCGAACTTATCAAACAATGACAAAAGAAACATTTTGCGACTCTTAATCATAATGGGCCTTGTTAAAAACAGATTTTATAAATACCCGCCAAACGAATTCACATCAACAACATCTATATCTAACCCAAATCATCAATTTCCACAATCACAAAAGTATCATAAAAAGTATGGAAAATTAAAGAACGAATAATGTAAAGGAAATTGAACGAAAAAAAAAAAATCCTACTTGCTCGATGTCGCGGTTAGAATTCCCATAACTAACTGGATCTGCCATTCCATCTGAAAGAAATCTTAGGAAACCGCCCAAGAAGAAGCATTCGCGTTTCGACAAACTGCATCAGGTGCGGCAATTTCGATACCCCAGTCTTCATAGATGAAATTGGTTTCTGTAGTGGCCTATCATCAATTTCCCAATCAAATTTCCTTCAAAAATCGAAAGAGATCAACAACAACTCAAATCAAAAATCCATTCTGAGCCCAAAAAACCTCCCATTTAGGTCATTTAAATATCACATTCCATACAGAAACAATGTAATAATAGAAATTGAGAATCAAATTAGGAAACCCATTTGAGAGATTGATGGTTTGAGCAAAAATGTGACCTGCATTTGGTTGGGGATGCAGGAAATTCTAGCGAATTTCTGCGATCAAATGGATCTTAGATAACCTAACTTTTCACTATAATCACCTTTTCATGAAGAAGAAGAGAAGTTGGAGAAAACGAGAAACAGAAAACGGTGGGAAGAAACATGAAAGGTCGCATGTTTAGGAATGTTTGTAGCTAAGAATAAAAGAAACATTTATTTTCATGAAATTTAAAAATACAGATTCAGGACACGTGTGAATCATTTTCCAGACAACACGTGGTAAGCTAACTTTGTATGCGTGCGTGTGTTACTAAGAATTTAGATATGAGTCAGTCTAGCCTGACTAACTTAGTAAGATTTCAAATCTAACTGAGGGTCATGAGCTCTGATCTTGGAATCTAAAAACATGATCCTATGTCACATCACGTAGAGGACAAAATTCTAAGAATTTTGAATAGAAGAAAAAAAAAACATTGAATTTTAATTTTAAGCTTTTAGAATTCGTTGGTTATATATTTTCAATACCTTGGATCAAACTCAAAAATTATCTGGGAGGCTATTGTTTGATTGCCAATGGGGTAATTCATGTGGCCCTAACGAATCTTAGTAAGTTTTGAAATCTTACCAAGTTAGTATGAAAAGTGTTTTTCTTTAGATATAGTTAGGGTTGGCAATGATTCGAAATAAACCTGAAGTCCAAATTGATTCGAATTGATTTGATTCGAAAAAATATGAAAAATCAGATTTTTGGATTGAAATCTTATATTTGATATAATTTTGGATTGGATTTGGATGTACCCCAAACCGTTCTGGAAAAAATCTGATCCAAATATATTTTTATTATTCTTAATTTCATATAAATACATATAGATAGAATAGTCTTTTTAGTTTCCCTCTATATTTGTAGTTGAATAGTGGATTTTAAATTTTTTTTGAAAATTAATAATTTAACAATAAGATATGTGTTCATCGATTTTAAATTAAGGATAAAACAAATTAGATTCGGTTCATAAATTCATTAATTCGATCGGGTTGAATATATGTTCAAAAAAAAATTGGATCAGTATTGGGGTGGTATTGAACCAGCACCAAACTAATCCGTTGCTAGACCTAGATATAACCGTCAACGTTATGAAGTTGAAAAAGTTGAAGGTGGTGATTTTATTTTTTAGAAAAAATTATGTAATTTTTGCTAAAAGATTGAAGATATGGGTATTTCAATCATTTTGTATAATTCTCACATTGAAGATCATGATCAAAGGTTTATGTCATCACTTTGAAATGTAAATTATTCTGAATAATGTTTTAATATGACTAATTATATATTTTTCACTAAAAGATAAAACAACCAAAAGTATTATTGAAAAAGGAAGGTATTAGAGGATGTCAATGTCCTAATGAAGCACGGAGCATTGGATGATAAGGTCCCAATAATGTGATTTTGAGATCATAATTTCACAAATTCTATCACATTTTAAATGTTAATCCCTTTAAATAATTACAAATTTAATTATTTCTCCAAATTTAATAGAGCTAATGAGATTTTATTGTTAATTGTAGATAAATAAAGCGCACGTGGAAATTATCAAATCGCGAAATAAAGACGATTATAATACGCGAGCAAAAAGGAAGCATCCAACAAAATCTCGATGAATTCGGCCGCCACGTCATCCCGCCGCAGTTGGACTTGGGTGCTCCGCGGTGATCTCGAGGAATTTATCCTCGAGATTTGTACAGAAGTTTCCAAATGCTTCGGTGGTTGTAACTGAATGGGCCTTTCGAATCAAATCATCTGAAAAATCAATCCAATGACCCGATTGCGAATGCTATAAATTAGATGGTTGATTTCAAAGAAGGGATCCCCTCTTGGGTTCCTCTTAACTCTCTTCTTCTCCTTAATTTCTCTGTATTTTTCCTGATTTTTATTTTAGAGAGTTTGTGTAGTAGTGAGAGGATCAATTGTTTCTTTAGTTCTTTTTGTAATTCTCTTGAGAGACCATCAAAGAAGAAATCGGAAGTGCAGCATTGTTTTACATTCTCTTCTTCATCTACTATCTTCTTTTATTTTCTTATTGCTGCAATATGATCCTTGCAATGATCGGTTAGATCCTCTTTAGAGAGATCAAGGATGCCGGAGCAAGTTCATTCTACTCATGTTATTTCAATTCTATATTTTTGTGTTTAATGTTAAATCTGTGAATCTCTTCATGATAAGATCATCTAACTCATGCTTCTAATTCCAGTTTTGATGAGTATTACTTAGATAAGTTCAAGAACACTCATGCTCTGTGATGAATGGAAGCATAAGTCGGATAATCTTGCCAAAATCAGAGATCTTCATGGATACTTTTGTGTTCCAATCAATGGATACATTGAATTATCTTCCGATCCACGAGCAATGACTTACTACGTGGATTGAGTCATATTTATAATTAATTAGCATTTTGGATGACTTGCAATGGTAGACTTGAGCTCTTTAAGCCCTTTCTCACTAGTTTCAATCTCTCTTTTCTATTGCTAATTTTCATTTTCTAATTTGCAACAAATTTATTTTGTTTTATAACCAATCTGTTTCTAACTCTGTTTTAGATTTTAACCGATTGAACATTTGAATCCCAACTGTCCCTATGGAACGAATTCGACTTACCCAAAGTCCATATTTTAAATTTCTATCTCTGCAATTTCCACAACAAGTTTTGCAACGATCATTGGACGTTAACATTCCTCATATGTAAATGATCGTAATAACTCATTCCATTTAAAATTAATCTTGACAATTGGATCCATCGTTTTAAAACTTGTTTTGACATCTTTTCTCACTCATGAATGAGACTGAGTTGTCTCGAACAAGATATCCGATTTATTTGAGTCGTCTCAGACGAGAATAAAAAAAATATCTTAAGTTAGAAGAAACAATGCCTTTGAGACGACTTGTCTCACTGGTGGAAGATACCGAGACAACTCAGACGAGTCATCTTGGACTAGATTTAAAACCATGATCTTACAATTACATGGTCGGGATTGTGTGTTTTCCATACATGAGGGAATAAACCCGACTTCATCTAATCAGCCCAAGATTGGACTGGTGCATTTCAAGATCGTGTAGGGCTTCGGATGATTGACAGACAAAATATGAACCAAAGATTGAATCTTTTATATACATTAAGACCTCTACCATCCTTAGGATGAAGATTTTGCAAAACGATGAAAGGTTACTTGAAAAACAATTTTTATTTTGAGTCAACAATGAATACATAATGTCATAATGATCTGATTTTTGGTAAATATTTAGAAAAATTTGACAATATGACACAATTTTTGCCTAATCTTTTGACAACATACTCTCTCTCTCTCTCTCCTGCCCATGGTGTAAAAAAAGGAAACTTTTGATCTGATCACCTTGTGACATTAAAAAACATGATCGCATGCAATGGAGTTACGGACAAAATTATATGAACCTGAAAAAATTAATTATTTTTAACCATTGAATTTTACTTTTAAATTTAGGTGCTTGTTTGTTTGGCCACTCATTTTTAACACTATGGATCAAGCTTAAAAAACAATATTTTTAAAATAAAATTTTTTGAATATAAACATTTTCATGAAATTTAGAAGGCTGTTATTAGAATGTAAATGTGATAATCAATGTGGGCCCAACGACCCCTTTTAAGATTTGAAATCAATAAAAATAAATATGTGGGCAACGGGCTAGAGAGAAATTCTTGCTATTGCCGATGTCATTCACACCATTTGCTAGACTTTGAGCAGACACATCAGTTTGCGTCAAGGGTGTGTGCCAAAACTGCGTCATATTATCAGATCTTTATTTAGAATAATGATTTACTAACTAGAAAGCCTTTGCTCCATCAATACTCAGCTGACATGGCATGGAGGCAGAACCATAAATTCTTTTCCTTGGGATACACAACTGCACAGATTTTATGGGGATTTAAAGTTGTCTCCCGGCGAAAAGAATCTATGGTAAGGTTTATGTGCCACATCAGACGAGCATTGACCGAGTGAAGATTTTCTAATTAGAAAATCAGGACTCAAATATTTATCACTATAAGGACAATAGTATCATCTAATCCGATATCCATGTGAGACCCTAAGTCCGAATAAGGAGTAAAATTAGTACCTCACAAGGCAAAATTCTTTTCTATGAGAATTTTAGTACCTCACTAAGTAAAATTTGACAGCAAATATAAACACACAACATAATTGGTTTCTTGATGATAATTTGCTGCAGAGTTCCCAATCCCGTGAAACTGATTATCATCTGTAATATGATGCCAGGATGTAAAGCATGACTGCAGTCGAAGCCGTGACAAATAGTTCCTGCACCAACAAAAATTACCCCACTAGTTACAAAATAATTTATCAATTCCTATTAAAGCAATCATGTTTATCAAATCCAGGATTCAAGATGACTTTAAGGGGACTTTCTTTGAGAATTTTGTGTTTAGATAGGATTCCTTGATCGTGAGAGGAAGTTTTGGGAACGTTTTGTTAATTTTTGGGGGATTGTACTTTTTTTCCTTCATGGGTTGATGTAAGAATATGAAAACCGGTGGTAGAGATCTGTACCATTAAAAGTTTAGTAGCACTGGGACCATACTGCATGCACTTAGAAGGTTGATGTGTAGGGTTTAAAATGGGTCGTGTTTGGGCCGGATCCGAGTATATCCATATCTAGATCCAAAATTTTTATCCGGATCATATACCATTTTGTTTTCACTACCATTCTTTTATTTGATAAGAATTCATGTTATATTAAAGTAGTAGAAAAAAGATATTTTTGAAACACAAAAATATAATTTTCAAAGCAAGAAATCATTCTGATCTAGGCAGATATAGGGATGGAACTGTATCCTACTCAGATCAAGGGACATCAAACCATATTCAAACCATTTTTTATTTGGGTCTACTCCAAGGGCCCAAACCCGCTAAATTCGAATTTCAGATAAAATCCTACCCATTTTATGCCCTAATGATGTGTGTATTACTTAATGTGTCAGTACCTGATTATTGTATAGGGAAGCAGGTATATAGCGGCCAACAAGCTCAATCAAGTTAAGAATGCCAGTAAATCCCTGCAACATCCAGGAAAAAAAACTATATAAGTGAGCAAAACAAATAGAGTAGAAAAAAGGGATTCAAGAAGAGTGAACTGATGGTAAGGGCACCTTATGAATCTAATGGAATATGGTTATAAAGAAAGCAATAATACAAGAGTGAACATTCTTGCTAACTTTAAAAATAAGTAACGACAAAAATGTCACAATTTAACTGTCATCGACTGATTCGGCATCAATATTTTTCAAAACCACATTGGTTTTGAATGGGAATTTATCCCAATTGCAACAAGAATAAAGTTCGTGTGTACCAAGCATTAGAGATCTTGTGATTTAAAACATTTTACAAGAATATTTGGGGGACTGAAGATCAATTATGGCTCTTGATTAATAAAACTTAACAGATTTTCTAACGCTGTGTCAAAAGTCAAAACAGAAAAATAAGGTCTCGTACCAAAGACGAAACAGCCATACAGCCAAAAACTAGTGCGAGGGCACGAAGCAAGCGTTTTCCCATTCGCAATCCCCGCCCTTCATCCTCACCTTCTTCCTGCAGCAAATAACAACTATACTCTCTAACATATCGAAACAAGAATGGGTATGGGTTCCGCATAGTAGAAAATCATCTAAGCTGAATGTGAAGTCAAATAGGACAGTTTAACTTAGGTACTATGATTAACTCACAGTAAATGTAGGAGAGACAGGAGGATCAAAAGCTTTCAACTTCTCAAATATTCGGTACACAAATGCAAAAGCTAAAAACTGCAAAGGCTTCCATTCGGCATAGCGTTTGATTGCAATCCAAGCCGTCTGCAGAAAAAGAAACAAATGTAGAATCAAGGTTTAAAATGTCATTTCAATCCAATGTTTTTGTTTCCTAAAAAATGTTTCCGTTTCCTAAAAATCTGAAACATAACCGATACATTACGATACAATCAAGACATTCAGAGACAATCATATAAGGTCTTCAGGAGGAGAATGAAGTCAAGGGGTCTTTTATCAGTGTCAAAGAAAGAGGGCTTCTTAAAATGTTAACCAAATTATTGAGGGCTTCCTTACAGTGTTTTAGAGTACCTAAGGCGTACTTGAGGCGTTTTGGGTTCTTGAGGCGAGGCGTAAGCCTTAATTAATTTAAAAAAACATTCCTAATATATATATATATATATATAAATTCTAATAAATTAAAAATATATATAAACAAATAAACAACCTTAAAGCATCAAATAAACATTAAACAATAAAAATGTAGGGAAGTAGCAATGTAATATAGTAGAAAAATAGCAATGTATCATTACTCATAGCGTCATAGAGTATCAAACAACAAATAAACAACTACTCTAGGCCTATGAATGAAGTTTTAGACCCTATTATAAACTAGAGAAGAATTAAAACAACTAAAAATCCACTTCCTCTAGGCATTTCTATCAATCACCATCACAAATAGGTAGAATAAAACAAAAACAAAAGAATCAAATGCAAGAGAGAAATATGAGATTTTGAAAAAAAAAAATATAAGTAAAAAGTTCAAGAATGTGCATGGAAAAACTACATACCTCAAAACCTTAGAAGACTTTTGATTTGTTGGTTCTATTTGACCACAATCTCCGTAAGAAAGTTGCAGGAACTGACGGATTCGAAATCGGATCATTATTGGAGCCTTTAGGAAGAAATCTTGGTGTAGGGAGATTTTATGATTTTCAAAAAGTGATTTTAAGAGATCTCTTGATAATGTATGTTTAGAAAACAAAAAACACTTCTATTTAGTAGACTTTAGTAAATAAAAGACATGGGGGAGTATTTGTGTAAAATTAAGCAAGAAAAAAAAAAAATCATATTTTGTACTCACGACTTGGTGGCTGCTGAACATATTGAGGCATAAACCTCACTGATTTTTGTTGAGGCTTAAGCCTCAAGGCATGAAGCATACACCTCGCCTCGAGGCGTACGACTTTTAAAACACTGTTTCCTTAATAAAATCCATTTTCTAAAAGAAATTGATACGAAGAGGCTCAAATAAAGCCTCTGTAAGTGGGTCTAGGCGTGTGCGATGGGAGGGAGATGAAGGGGTTAACAACGAATCTGGTTCCGATCTAACTCCGGCTAGTCAAGAAGTGCAAGTATGGTTCTCTTTACCAACAAAACCCTATTCTCTCTCCTTATCTCTCTCTACCATGAAAACCCTAATCTCTCCATGCAACAAAACCCTAGTCCGTGTTTCATTCTCTCTGAACTATCTAGAAGAAAAAAAAAAACAGAGAGGAGAGGATAAGAAGGGGGGAAGAAGAGGAAGAGTGAGGAGAAGAGGAATAACCTCTACAGACCAAACTTTGTCCGGTGATCTAGGTAACTCTCTCTCTCTCCCCTTTTGCGGGACGAGTTACAAGCAAAATCGAATATGAAACAATCATTCTTTTGATTAAATTGTTATTTCGTCTCGGCAGATTGAAAAACCAATATGTATTGTACGATACAAACCGAAACGGAGTGATGTTTTAAACCATGTGCAGAATCAACTTACAATAAGGAGACAGTAAAAATAGCATTATTTGTATTATAAAAGCATCTTTTTTCAACAAGATAAACATCTCAACACTCGCTGCCCCTTTGTGACTCTTCCAAACACAAGGACCACCTTTCAAAATGTCTCACGAAATAGATACTTCCAATAAAAAAATCAAAACAAATAAAGTATTTTGTTCCACGAAATAATAAGAAATCTTGCTTATACATTTTTGTCACACCACAGGTGTGAGAAAGGAGAAAGAAAACAATTGTACTCGAGATGTTCCATAACCAAGTTGTAATGCCACACCTACAACTGAAGGTGAAAGGTATACATGTAAAATATTTAAGCATGTCAGTGCTTAAAGGCGCATTTTTAATTTTTATTCATAAATAAATATAAATAACTGTTTATCAAGTGCTAACGGTGAAAGTTAAAATTACGAAATCACTTTTTTTCACATCGATACACTTTCGAAATGTTTCGAAACATACTGAAACAAACATGGATACACAGAAACACTGCATTTGAATGATGCATATATAATGAGGGAAAAGTCTTTTTTATTTTACCAAATTAATGTTAAGAGTTACAAAATTTGTTCAATGCTTAATTTAGTATCAAAACATTGCAAGAAAGAAATCAAAGGAGTAGTGATTTCTCTCGTATGCACTTCTTTAATTAGAAATAAAAAATCAACCAAAGGAAACCTGTTGGCACTTCTATGTTGGGGGGGAGTAAGACAATAACTTTGAGAAGAGCAATCAGAAAAGTGACATGACTTTTAATAGGAGAATCTAGTGGCTTGTACATCATGAAAAGATTAAACATGGATCTCAAGAAATTTTTAAGTGTTTCAATGTAGTCCAGTTCAATCTAAACTTGAAATGTCTGAAGCCATACAGAAATTTCAAAAATCTTAATATCTTCTAGGGCTGCAGCCGATTTGGTTTCCATATTAACAAATCTTGACATAAGACCTGTTCATTCGTTTAATGTACCCCAAGAACCGAAGTTTAAAATTTTGTCTCAATGAAATGTTTCGATCAAGAGAAAATCTGATACTGTAACGAACAAAACACTCCAGAAAGATTCAATATTTCAGGGTCAGTGTTTTGTATCAGTCTCAGCCGATTCATTCCGATATTTTGAACCATGCAAAGAATGTACACATAAATAAATAAAAAATGTCACAAAATCATTTCGAGATGCATCCTTACAGCAGCGCCACCAACAGTTCTACTTCAACCATGTTTGGCATAGGTAAAGCAAACAAGAACTAGAAAACTGAAACTTCATTTTCGGCAGTTCTTTGGATAACTTACAAAGACAGCAGATATTGCCATGTTGATGCGCATATCCTTTACACTTGACTTGGAGAACCTGCAACCAGAATGAGCCAATAATGAGAACATGTAAGGGAATTAAGAAACTAGAGGCCTCAGCTGTGAGAACAATACAACTGCAATATCTGCATGTTATTGGTTTCTCTGAGAAGATCTAGACATGAAGAAAGTAAGAAGCTGTGAAGTTATTTTTGGGTTGGCTGTAGAGGTGCTAGAGGGGAACTCTATGGAACATTCTTTCTTACACCATCTGTCAAGGGTCATGGAAGGAAATAAATAAATAAATAAATAAATAATGAATATAGGCTTGCTATTTCTTGGAGCTGTCCAACACTATATAGAGGCTGCTTTTTAAAGAGTTAAAGAGCTATTTCCACAATTCTCTACTAAGTGGGATAATATTTTGTCCAATTGATTGAAAAACGAGGGTATAAGGTCCTAGGGAAGCCTCAAGTTTGAGGCCCTAGGTATAATATTGATTTGCTTCCATTTTTCGATTGTTTGAGCCATGCACTATATCATATTACCGCATTTCTAAGATTTCCACAGGACCAAAATGGACCCCAAGACCATTTTAAACCTCGATTAAAAATGTTATTATGATATGCAATTCTAAAACTCCAACTATATGATATAAAATAATCCATGTATTTAAAAAAAGAAAAGAAAAAACCTTGGTCCCCAGGGCACAATTGGTTGCTTATCAGCATATTTGACATCCTTTGAAACCTGTATTATACAAGCATCCAAAAATGATATTCAATGAAAAACAGAACCTAAAAAACATGGACAGCAAGATAGTTATGGATTCTTACGAATAAATGATTTCCAAAAGTTATCATCTAATCACATAAGGATGGAAAAAATCACCACGAGTACTTAAAAAAAGGGAAATAAAGAATTAGAGCTAAGTAAAGAAAATTCAAATTTCTAATAGCAATTGTATCACTCTTCAAAAACAATCATCTAAAGCATAATATATAATTCCATATAACATTAAATTTCTACTTAACCATGACCAACTACATTGCCTAAATTGCCTAAGTTTATGCCCCAGTTCCTCTACATTATTATAGTGAAAATAATAATGATTCAAAATACCTTCCACCTTGGATAAAATCATGTACATTGTCCAGATATACCTCTTCATATTATAAGCTCTCTTCGAACTTAATATCTGGAAGTTGGGACATCACCTTTTGGTTGATTGTTGGAAGCTCCAAGTGGATTTTGATTAGGGGAATGATCCTGCAGATTTTCAAACAAGATACCTAATCCATCTATCTTGTCACCATTGTATTGTCTCTCCATCAATTTGCAGACATTAAATCCTCCATAAGGTCTTCATCCCCAAAAGTCATGGTGATATAAAAAGTTCAAGATGGAATCAAAACTTACCCTACTATAAATTTTGATGCTAATTTTTTTTTTTGAAACTATCCCTATGAACAATTAAAAATAACAAAATAAAGAGAACAATAGAGAACTAGACTGAAAATTCAGCAACTCAAAATTTCTAATTGTTATCTCATCGTGATTCAATAGTGCTTTAAAAAATTATATGACTCTGGGTACCCCTAAATCAATAATTAATCATGATCATCCAGTTAGGCTAATCTTAACCCTTTGAGAAAACCTTAATAATTATGCAAATATGCTATGATTTCCTAAGCATGGAGGTTAGCAACTGAACAAACCAATATGAATATAAAACCCACCTAAAATTAGTCCAAAATTCAAAGATGAAAACCAAAATAAAAATATAAATTACTTCTCAAGCATGTCTTTCAAGAAATATTTGGAGCCCTACTTTTTACAACTGTTAATTTGATGAGAATCTTGGGCTGCATCATTAAACCTAGTGACCCAACTAGCTTGAAACTACTCCAAATACATCAAGAAAATGCATTAATTTCAGAACCAGTTCCCTGGACAGAGAGCAAATTCCCAAACCAAGTAAAATCTCAATCATGGCACAACCAAAATTGAAGGAATCATTAAAAGCTCTAATTGCATATACCAGACTAGTGTACTTGATAGCAAAGAAAACTTAATAAACAAGATTAGTAACAGGAAAAGACAGTGTAAATGCAAAAAATATATATAATAATGTTGCGCATTATTTAGAGCTAACCTCAAAGAAATGACAAAAAGAAACCTGAGAGCCAAATATAAGTCATCAAAGAATGACAAATGTGGGGAGTGATGGCATAAGAAGATAGAAGTGGGTGCAATCATAGCATTAGGAAGTAAGTTTTCATGAGGGAGGGTAAAAGGGATAAAATGACACACCATTTCAAAATGCCAGAAAATTTTCCCAAAGAAACTACATATATGTCGACAAATGAGTTGACAGTTTAATAACTTTCACATTATACCACAACATCAAGTCATCAACAACTCATCAACACAATGATGACATGTTCTCTAGCTAACCAATATCATATACTCCTCTGAGTTCAAGCTAATAAGAGCCACCCCAGACACTAGCACTAGCACATTAATGTAAAATACCATAGAAAATCACGTTCTCCACACTCTTCCAAGACAAGAAATTCAAAAACAAGGAAACCAATGATTGATAGATGAACTTCACCTTAAAAGAACCAAATGTCAGACCCTTCTTCCGATTGGAGAGTTGTGCCATCATAACTGTATCGTATGCCCTTTCTAACTGAAAAAACAGAATATTTAAGTCTCTTACACTCACAAATTGATTAAATCTCTCATTTTTCTTCAACATAAAGATATGAAATTGAAAAAAAAAAAAAAAATCAAGCAGGAGACCCATCATAACCTACTCGGGCAGTAGTTGCTTCATCTCCTCTTCTCTCAGCTTCCTTGCGCTTTCTTGTATACGCCGCCTTAATCATATCAAATCCCTCTATGGGGCTTACTCCAAGAACCTTATAAACATTTCAAATATAATCAAACAATAAGCAGCAATAAACAATCCAATGTAATATGTGTTGAAATTACCTCATAAGGGTTTATATCACTATCTGAAGTTGAACTTCCTGCAGATGATGCAGCAGAGCAAACCACCCTATATTTCGGCGGAAGTCTTCTAGAAAACCTGTAAAATTCAAAACCCTGATGAAGGTGAACTATCAAAAGTGAAAATGAAACCAAAAAACTAAAATCGCACTCTTTTATGAAGGAAACAATATTGATAAATAAGCAAAGTAGGAGTCATCCAAAGAACTACTTAAGTTACAGAAGCAAAAAAAAAAAAAAAAAAAGAACTAACGTCATCAAATCAACATCAATTGGCATGAAATTGAATAGATTTCCACGTAAATCTTGGACTCTTATAGAATATAGCTTCTCCAGATGATTAATAGTAGCAGTTTGCATGAAATTAAACAGAAACTCCGGAGAAAGAACTCCAACTAAAAACAAAAACAATTTTTTATTTTTTTTGAATTTCGATGCATTTCAAACATAAGAAATGGAGGAAATTTCAGGAGAATGAACTTGAAGTTAGAGAAAATTTTCGCAAATTACCTAACAAATGAAGAGGGAATTTTTGAGACTGAGCCTTCTTTAGAACAATTCCTTAGAGAAAAACGCGATGTAGGGCACTGAAACACGTTCGAGACCGTCATCGCCATTGCTTTTGAGCTCCTTTAATGGCGAGAAGAAGAACTAAGTGTTTGAAATTAGGCTCTTTCTTAGGGCTTTGTTTTGCAGAAATGGTAGGAAGCTGTCGTGAAACTCTGCTCTTTTTTATTTTTTATTTTTTGTTTTTTTTAATTCGAAGCCTCGAATCATCAAAATTTATCCGAAATCAGAATCCTTAACGTTAGTGATTGTGAACTTGTGATTCGACCTTAACGTCCGCCGAGGGTGGAATGCGCACCCCTTATAACATAGACCGTAGTTGAATCATGGTTTTTAAACTCGTCCGAGACCGAGACGTATCGCCCGAGTTAACTCGGTATTAGAGCCTAACGAGATTACGAAACCAATTCACAATATGTCATGAGACGACCGCGTATCGTGAGATAAGCGAGTCGTCTCAAATGAAATTTTTGCAAAACTCGGGTGATACGAACGAGATATACGAGACAGCGTAGATATTATGTTGATTCGCGAGATAAACAAGTTGTATCAGACGAGATTTTAAAAATCTCGTCCGAGTTAACCGAGACAACCGAGTTTTACTTCAATCCTCAATTATTTATCCCAAATCGATTTTCCTCCATTATTTCTTCATCTTCTCTATCAAGTGAAAAAAAAAAAGTAAGATTTTGGAAGAAAACTTCATTTTCTCCACCAAGTTAAGCCTCAATCCTCTATTATTTCACCCCCCAAATCAATTTTCCTCTATTATTTCTTCATCTTCTCCACCAAGTGAACAAAAAAAAAACCAAGGTTTTGAAGAAAACTTCATTTTCTTCATCTTTTGTGATTAAGTTGATGATTTTTAATGATTAATTGGGAGATTTGTGTTTTTAATTTACTCTCAATATTGACATACTGAATTGGAGTATTTTATTTATTGTTCTTTTATAGATTAAATTCAATTGCAGAATAGTACCCATTATCTGACTTAATTATGAAGACATAAGGTCAAGGTTATTGTGTTCTGTTGTACTTCACAATCAACCATTAAGTCTTTAGGTTTCTTATTAAATTTACAATCCCAAGTGATTTTTGTGGTTTTTTATCTATCTTGGATTTGAGCTTGTTTGGTAGGTGCATCGGTGCAAGTGGTTTTGGTTATTTTATTTTCACGTTTCAATAAATTTTGTGTTAGTTTATCTTAATTTAGATATTGAAATTATAGAGAGCAACTAGAGAAGGACAATTCATGGAGGTCCCCATTTGCCAAAAAGCATTAAATAAAAGAAAAAAAATACTTGCTAAAATCATTAATTTTGGATTGATCTATATGAATTTGTTTTACTCATTTGTTTGATTATTATAAATATCATCACAGATGAATAATATGTTTCTTCTAGATTTTAATGGTGGTGATTTAATCTCTGTGGTTCAGGTTCAAGATCCATGATTAATTTCCAATATGTTCATGGAAGAAAGACTTGTAAATATTTACTTTATTTATTTTGATAGGTATATTATGAAAAAAAATTTAATTTTATATATATATTTTTTTAGGTTCATTTTTTAATAGGAATCATTTATGAATTTTTCTTTGAATTTTTCAGATTTTTTAAATGATTAAAAACCATTGTCTCAATGTCGAACAAGACGAGATGTATCGTCCGAGTCAACTAGGTATTAGAGCTGAACGAGACGAGACCAAATACCGAGTTTAAGAACCATGTAGTTCATAGATGAACTCTTTTCAAACAACATAAATGTCTTTGGAAATGACAAAAAATACTAGGAAATATCTCCTGTTTACAGATCTGAATCGTTCATTTGTTGATGATATTATAAAGAGAACTACTATTAACATACCAACTTTTACTAATACCACACCAATTCTTTTACATAGAATTATACTCAATTGGTGTGGCATCAATAAAAATTGGTTTGACAATAGCAGCTCTATATTACAATTTTATAATGGTCGGATTAGAAATTCTCTAGATATGGGCATTTGGAAGGTATATCTCTGTAAAATTGTTATGACTTATGACGGAAATTTTTTTTTGATCACAAATATCCGGGATCTACCAATCACATGAACATACGTGCATTGAACATGGTTTCAAAACTCGTCGTCCGAGACCGAGATGTACCGACCGAATCATCTCGAGATAGACGCACAAGTCAATTTTTAGAACGAGATTTAGTACCTCACATTCATTTTTTAAATTTTTGGACGAGACAGTCTCAACCATATTGAAAAACTCGTCTGAGACGACTTGGTATCAGACATGGATGAGACGAGACGTGAAACCGAGTTTTAAACCATGGTATCGAATGATATCCCTAATTTACAAAATTACCCTTGTGAGTAATAATACTACCCTTTTATGCTTGACGTGACACGCACTGAAGAGTCTGCCAGCACTGTAGGGGCAAAAAAATCACTCGACCCAAAGAGAGAAGGAATAACTTTCAACACCATTAACACTAACGTACTTTTTGATATATTGATATACATATCACTTGGCATTAGAACCAACGAGAAGCCTCGAGCTCAAACCCCGAAAGATCTTCGCATTAAAAAAGGAGCACAAAACCATTAAAAGAGAAAAGAATTGAATTAGAGTCCAAGTTTGTAAAACTTAGTTCACTCAAAGAATTGCTGGATCTTTGTATCTCTTGAAGATGTCTTCGATTCCTTCCATGACATCAGGTGGCAAAGGCCGCTCCGTCGTTACAAATGCATCAATGTCTTCTTTTAGTTGATCGACTGAAGTTGCACCTACGATTGAACTAGTCATGAATGGACAGTCCCGTGTAAATCCCAGCGCAAGCTGAACAGGGGTAAGACCGTGTTTTGCAGCCAACTGAACATACTTCTCTGTTGCTTCCTGAAATTCAGAAACACACAGCATTAAAATCTTCAACCAGTTTATGCACACTAAGAAATATTTTTATTAAAGGGGTTTTGAAGATTATAAGTAAAAAAATGATGCTTTTGTAATTTTGAAAACTAAGCAATATGATTATACGGTCGAGGGTTGCAAGTTTCTTAGTTTTTTACCAAAATGGCCTTTGACTATATTAAATTTATATAATAAAAAACAATTGTACGTCCCACTTTGCTATAATTTGTGAGGGGATAAATGTCCTTTCCAACTACAATGGAGTGGGGTTATCGTCTTCCTCTTAACCCGCTTCAACTTTATTGTCTTTCATCTCTCCCTTTTTTTCAATAATATCCCTCCAATTTTACTATTTTTTCTTTTTTATCCTATTTTTCAATAATACCTCTCTCACTTTACTATCTTTTCTCTTTTACCCTTTTATTATTTTTTCTCTTTTACTTCTTTAACCTCAAAAAAATTTACCCTAAAGAGGATGCCTATGCCATGGACACGGGCAAAATCTAGTTTAAATATAAAGGTGTCAAGCCACTTCTACCCCCCTTCTCTCATTATAATAGTGAAGATAATTATTATTGTGTGTATATATATTTGTGGGGGTAGGGAGGGATAAGTCTTAGCATACAATGGAAACAAGCAAATGAAAACATACCCTGGTAATGGATCTGTTGTATCTTTCCATGTAGCCAGGAAAGATGTTGAATCTTCCTTTCCTTGCAGCTTCGGAATTAGGATCCAAATATTTCCCACTCAAAGATCCAGCACCCAATGGAGAATAAGCAAGTAAGCCAATGTTACAATTGTTTGGGTGACATACTTCAACCAGATCAACTGCACATAACCAACTTTGAGTTATCAACAACTTGGAACAATTGTGAGATCATTAATGGAAATATTGAGAAAAATCATTAAAAAAAGAAAAGATTTACACGCTCTTTATGGTGAGTAGGATTCATCTTTGTGTTTCATTAAAACCTTCAAGCTTGTCAAGACTAAGCAAAACCATGGCGAAGGATTGGAGAAGGCATCATCTTGCCAATTTTTACCACAATTTTAATGCAGTAAGATGAATTTAAAATCTGTTAACGTAGCTAAAATTCACTAAAAAATGTTGTGGGTATCAATAGATATCATTGTACGAGGAAAAATACTTTCCTTAGTAATTAGTAAGATTTTAATGGACCAATTAAAAAAAAAAAAAAAAAAGATTTCAACCCTTACTAAGGGTCGTTGAGCTCAAATGGATTACCAAATTGGCAACCAACACCACAGCCCTGTAGATTTCATGGAAAAAACTAAGATCCAAAAAAAAAAAAAAATTTTTTTAAAAAAAATTTGATTCTAGGTTTTGAAAATGGACGGTTACCGAACTTCCACGGAACTCCCAAATTTAAAATTAAAATTCAACAGTGAAAAGTAAACTTCTTTTGAAAAAAAAAAAAGAAAAAGCAAAGCTCATATACTTTTGTCCTTTATAACCTATAGCATTGGATCATGTTTTTGGATGCCACAAGGTGAGCTCAACGACCCTTAGTAAGAGTTGAAATCTTACTAAGTTAGTAAGGTTAGTTGGACTCTCGTAGAAGAGGTCAACAAAGAACATTTATGTTCTTTGGATGACCGATGGACATCATGAATGTAGATAATAAGAGCAGATACGTTATATATGGTAGAGCTATGGCTTCAACTCAAAATGTCACGAGGAAATGGATACATTCTCAAATTTCTTTTTCTTGTAGTTTTATGCTCATAGAATTATATGGAGGACTTACCTTCAAAACGACACCTAACTAGCAGACTATAGCTATTCTGGATACTAACAATCTTTGGTAATCCTTCAATTTTCGCAGCATGAACAAATTCCATTACACCATACGAAGTTTCATTTGATACACCAATATATCGTACCTGAAATACGTAGCTAATCAAGTTAAAATATAATCAAACATCATATCAAGAGAATCCAAATAACATCTGACAGAATTGCTTTTACTAGATGAATAACCAGAAAATTAGGTTTTCGGCACCAAAATGATAGATCCATACCAACAATTTAACAAGGTTTTAGATTCAATGATGGATGAATGTTACCTTTCCTTCATCAATGAGTTCTTGAAAGGCCTTGAGTTGCTCTACAAATGGAACGCTGGGCCTCCATTTTGAAGAATTGTATGAAAACTCACCAAATAAGGCTACATAGCGATCTGGCCTGAAACAATAATATATAAGTTCTCAGATAAAGAAACCAGAGCATTGGATCATACCTCAAAAAAAAGAAATTCCTTTGGAAAGTTCATAATATAGAAAAGAACCAACAGTCAGAAGTGGCTGCTCCTTTCTAGCCAAATGACCACAAACAAAGCTTCCATTGGAGAGAGACATCAGTTGAGTCACAAATCACACAATTATATTCATTAACCTTTAAAAAAATCACAGTGCCAGACATGGAAAGTGTTGATTATGTAACAGAGTGGGGAAATACACTTAGAAATCTAGAATGATGGAACAATGAAATGCCCTCAAGCACATTAATTTCTCAAATATAGAACGTGTCACAATCAATAGATGCAAGAATCACAATCGACCTTTTGAAAGAATTCCCAGAATGCTCTATATTCAAGCCTCTACTAAAATGAAAGTAGAGTAGTTGAGGCATCACTTATACAACGCTTACACTCTCAAGCATAGAAATCAGAAATTCAGGTAGGGGATTCCATTGATCTAATTCCTATTGTTTAAGACGATGATTATTTTATATTGATTGAATCTCCTGAAAATACTTGAAATGCGGAAGTTAAACTAGCAAATTAAATTTTAATGGGTTTTATGATGTATAGAACAGTATTTTTATTTATTTTTAACAATTTTTTTTTATAAGTATAGGGTTAGTGGTTAGTGGTTAGTAAAAGAAGTTGGGTTCAAAGGGGTTTGAACCTAGGACACGAGAACAACACTCCACATGTCTTACCACTTGGCTAAGAAGAATTCTATTTGCAAGAGGTTATTACTATTTACACCAATAACAATCAATTTTAGTAGTGGTTGGTTCAATTTAGAAGTTTAGGAGTAACACTTGTTAATCTTGATGCGTTGATAAGAAATTACTTGATCTACAAGGCCTTCACTGAGATTCTAGATTGGGGGGGGGACATGGAGAAAATTCCTTTTTTGTTCCTTAAACATTGGCGCACTTCTAATTAATGTCAACATTACGAGAGTAATAAACCATAGGGTGATTCTACTCCAACCAACCTTATAAGTAGTGTTACTTTGAGAACAAGGTAGAAGTTTGTGCTCTAACAATATACAGATAAAACCTAACCAATGCACCAGAGGCACCTAGGTAGTAATGGTGCAAATTGTTAAGCCTTATCTCTCGGGGTCATAACACACCACCCCACTCCACAGCTGACGTCTGCGGCAGCTACTCTCTGGTGGCTTTCACTGAGGTACCCTGATTTTGAGGCCTCCATGCAGCCATTTCCCTGGGCCACCCCTTCCATTGACATCCTCGGTGGTCCACTCTACAGAAGTTTTCACTCTAGTACCCTTCTTTTTGGCTCCCCAAGTAGCCTTTTTGACAGGTCGACCCTTCTGAGGTTTGCGCACCTGATTGGATGATGGCTTTGATACCATTGACACAAAACCTAACCAATACACCAAAAACACCAAGTAAAAACTGGTGTGGAAAGCTAATCCCTTATCTCTTGGAACCCATTCTATCAATTCTCAACAGTAGTTTCGAAAAGACCTTTTAGGCAAGTAGTGGCATGATACATTTTACCATGGTGAAAGCCCAAAGCTTACATTTTCCAGAGATTTATTTCCATCAACAATTATCAACAGATCCTAGTTCCAGTTTATAATTGATTTTAGAAGGCAAAACTCGCAATCCTAATTGATTTTGGCAGCAACTTGGGCCAAGTTGAAGAAAATTTGGTAGAAAATAATAAATACAAGGAAAGTCACATGAAAGCAAAATAAATTGCTTCCATGGTTTCTTGCCTCCACCAATAAGCTTTGAGCCCAACATAGCCTAAACTTGCTCATTTTCAGTCTTTACTTAGACAGTACCATCTGATCCCAAAACCTACTCAAAGAAATATTAAGGGAATTTTGGGAAAGGTGGATAGGAAGGACATGTTCAAACCCAAAAAAACATGGATTGAGATAGTGAAAGCGGATATGAACATAAATTCAATAAAAAAATATGCGACTCTGGACATAGAGTAGAATGGAGGAACAATTTCAACATAATTTATTTTCTTTTCTCTTTTACTTCATATCTCATGAAGAATGCATGGATATGATAGTTACAACGTACAATTGCTGATTGGTTCAATTGTTGAATCAGAAATCCCTAAGGCATTCGTTATGATGGTTAATTTTATATAATCAATTGATGTTACTAGTCACCTGAGTGGTTGAACTAAATGAAGCCCCACTTGGAACCCAATTAAGTGAAAACCACAAGACAAACTCTGTTTCCACCATGGAAAATATAAAATTGATCATCAACTTAGCTAAGTTTCTTCCCAAGGTTTCAGCAAAGTCTTTGGGCTCAGTGTTGGGATCTTATTTGGGTCAGTTTACGGAGTTCTGAAGCCTTATTTTGCATAGATGGCTATCAATACACCGAATGGCCCAAGATTTTCTAAACTATATGAATAGATGTGTCAAACATGTAATTTCCATGCTTTTCTGAACTGAATAATATGGACAGACATTTTGCATTTGGTTCTAAGGAACTGACCAATGTATTTGCAATAAATCAATGTAGTCAGTGTTGAGGCGCTTAAGGCTTTTCTCTACACTTTCTTTAATGTTAGCAGCATCAACTCGCAAAACTTTTGCACTATCGCGCAAAAAACTTGATGTCTCTGAATAACCGCACACCTTTGTAGCCAAAATAACCTGACCATAAAGCAGCTCAAACCAATACCAGTCAGTGCTCTGGTGTCATCACAAAGATTTTGGGGCACAAATGATGATTATAGTAATAAATAAACAAATAGATAAAAATATGAATCAAATGAATATTGATTTGCTCATGTTAGGATACGTTATTTATTTTTATTATTTATTATTATTATTTAGGATACGTAGCATATATTTAATAGTCTAGATGTTAAGTAGAGTTTTATTATTTTAGGTTTCTTTCTATTTATTAATTTAGGAAGTTTAATTAATTTAGGAGTCTATCTTTCCTAAACCATTGGAATCAAAGTGCTTCATATATTAGAGAATGTAATTCGTATTTCGATCATAAAAATAAATAAATTAGTTTGGAGGAAGATCGCCCTTGAAGTGGATCAAAATTGTCTATAGGATCAAGGATCCAATCAGCTCATAATCAAATCCTTTTACTCAGGCCAGCAGATTTAGTCTGTTGCACCAAAATCATCTCAAAAGTGGCATTTTCACTTGGAATGATTCCTTACATGGAATTCTTACCGCTGATCAATTACTCTATTGTAAGAGAAATATTGATTATATTTTGCCATGTATGAGTCTAATGACAAATCAGTAATCATGTTTTCCTCTATTGTGATCTCGCAATAGTTGTTTGGGATCCTTCTTTAATCGATTTGGAATATATTGGTTTCTTTTCAAGCCAATTACTGATGATCTTTTTAGAAGTTGGTACACCAGGAAAGTATTTGGAGGCTTCTCCCTTTCATGAATTTATGGGGCCATTATAAGGAGAGAAATAGAAGGGGAAGGCTACAATGAGATGCATGACCTCATACTAGACATCAAATTCTTTTGTTTCAATCATCCAAACTATTTTGGGAACTCAAAGTGTTGTTCTTTGAGGAATTTCTTCCATTTTTTTTTTTTTTTTTTTTTTTTTTTGTTCTTTTCAGATGGGGTATGAGTGTACATGAAGTGGTGTTCTTGATTGTTTTCTTCCTTGGTAGGCACCCTCGACCGCCTTTCTCAATATGATATAATGTGTGTGTTGGAATTTGAAACATCAAATACAGATAATTATGTAGAATCCAAATTTTAAGTTTTGGCTAATTGATCAAAACAGAAATTACAAAAAAAACAAATCTGCTCTTAAAACTAGGAAAAAACTTTGTAGTGCCCATCCTACTTCAAAATTTTGGTAGAACCCTCTCCCTTAATGACACGTGTTGTCTCCAAGGAGGTATCTCAAATATTAACTGAAAAATAGGGGCATGAAATAAAACAAAAAACTACATGTCATGTTATGAGGGGGGTTCCTCCAAAAATTTTAAGCGGCCTGGCTGCTTCTAAGTTACTCCCTAAAAACACTATGGACAACCGAACTTCTGTACCTTTTTTTCTTACTAAACAGACTTACTGACCGTCATATAACATTAACAGAAGGTTTACGACTTTGGAACTTGTTGCCTTATGTCATGCAACTTATTTGAGGAATTCAATTAAATACATGGTATGAAGTGTGGGCTTTTCTCCACAAAATCCTTTCATGCAATAAATTTTATTTTACAATAGTTATTTCTTTTCATGATTAGAAAGATATCCAAAATTTAGTTTAGTGTATCATAATACTATTCTCAGGATTGTTACACGAAGAATTACAAGACAAGAACAGCATAAAAATAACCAGCTATTAATTGATCGTTTAATACCTTATCGCGGGCTTGAGACTTGAGCCAGCCACTAATATAAAGATCTGTTCTTCCTTGTGTCTCCTTCTTTGGTGGAACCGGGTACTTCAAAATAACCCACGAAATGAAAAGGTTATGTAAGTATGTCAATGTAGTTGACTAGCAATGTAAGGCCAAGTTGCATTGTGAAAAATAAAACTAAAGATATTTCCTTACAAGACAACTGAATTTGGATGGAAATCAAAACTAAGAATTCTTGTAGGTTAACAAATATAGATGAACAATAGGTGGAAAGTAAAATCATTCATGTGAAGTATGGCTCTTCATTTGAGATATTTTAAATCATTGAAATGGGAATAAAATGACGTGAAGCAATGATTGTTGTTATTTTAAATCAGAACTGATTATTTTTAAATCCTCTCTTTCATTGGTTTCTCAGTTAAGTTCCTCTTACATAAGTCTTTGGAGAGTAGAATCCTTACCTTGAGAGGCCATCGATTCACCTAGAAAATTGGCTTCTTCATGGATGACAGCTCTCATACTTGACTGACTTCTAAGATGTGGTCACTATAATCACAACTTTGCAATTTTCTGGGTTGATGATACAAATAGGAAAATGCATTTCATCTCTAATCGGTGTGACTTCACTCAGCATCTAATGGCAACAGTTTTGCGTGCTCTTTAGATGGAGTTTGGGGCTTACCTCGTCAACATCTAATCCAACCAGAGATTTTTCGAGAGAATGACATCAACATTACTTGGGACCATTTTAATATCCTCCACCTTTGGCCCCTAGCGTTAGATGACTTATCAGATTATAGAAGGGATCTTTTGATGTCATTTCCACTATTCATCATCACTGACATTGAAGCCTTCTACCAAATCTTTGGGATGAGGCCCAAGTGCAAAACCTATACTGTTTGTACTATTAGCTACACCGAATAGGAAGCTAATTGTCAAACCTATTCTGCTTTCTTCGGTGCTGCTTCAATATTTGCTAAAATAGATAAGAAGCCAGAGTGTCAACCCTCTCTTATTTGAAGGAGTCTCTGATCTTCATCATGCTATCAGGTACCCGGGTTTGCATGGAATCCACAACACATTAATGTATCTTGTTTTCTTCAACAGAAGTCTCTAGTTTGTTCGGATACCCAATAATAGCTATCACCCTCGACTTCAATAACCGTAGCAGCAGTGACCGTTTTGAGCAAGTTATCTGCTTTGTGACTTAGAGGCATCTAATGTTGCCTTCATTGTGGTATCCAATAGAAGAATCCAACAAGATATCTGTTGAGACCAAGGCATGTCAAATGGGTTTAGTAACCTCCCAGAAAACAATCAGTATAGATTTTCCTGTTCTTTTCTTTTTCTTCTTGTTTCTTATTTACATTGAGATAGGTTATATGAATGTCATTCAATAAGATAATAAGGGATCTGCAATGCCTAAGAGAATATTTGAGTCTTTGGTGATAAATTTGTGGTGGACAACATCACTCATGACTACAAAGGTAACCCGATTCTCTTCAGGGACAAGCATGAAATCTAACAATTTGGTTTCTTATTAAATATATTAATTTATTTGTCAAGAAAGAGAAAAAGCAATTAAATGAACAAAGTGGATGATGTAAATGTGAACTTCTATTTGGCATGATGAGTAGTTGGATTGTGCAACTGTAATCTTCTATGATGCAATCAAATTCTCATCAGGAAATTTGACTCTCCATTTATTTTAGGCTAATCAAGCAAATGGGATCATATTAAAGGAGATAATAATTTACAAGGAACAAGGGGCATACTTATTAGAGCTAATTCTGGTGAGATAAAATCAGATCCTAAAATATGCTGAGTTGTGAGATTGCCTATGTTTAAGGGAGATAATTTGCTGAGTTGTGAGATTGCCTGTGATTAAGGAAATCAATTGTAAATATCTAATCTAGGGAATATTGTAATTGTAAACCTTCCTAGTATAGAAAACCAATCTTGGGGATATTGTAGCTATAAACATTCCTTGTATAGAATGCTCCAGCATATATAAAAAGAGTCTTCCCATGTGAATGACACAGAAGTTTTGTGATTAAATAGCTTTGTTTTCATTGTCTTGTCATGGTATCAGAGCTTGGTCAGATCTAGAGGAGGTTCTAGGCTTTCTTCAATTTCATACATCACAGCGAAAACGGTGGTATCTTGTTGCTATAGGTTTCAGCATTTGGGTGATAGTATCTCAGTTTGTACTCATCAATATCTGTGTACATTTGGTTTTTTGAATTTTTTTCTGATTTCTCTTTTGAGACTTTTAAACTGTCAGAAAAATCAGAGATTTTGCCTATTAAATTGAATAGGAAGAATTACTTTTCTTGGGAGTTTCAATTTCGCATGTTCGTCAAGGGAAAGGAACTGTGGGGACACACGGATGATCAATTTCCAAACCAAATGTGGTGACGAAAAATGCTGAATCTACTCAATGGGAGTCTTGCGATGCCAAGATCATTAGCTGGATTTTAAGCTCAATCGATTCTCATATTGTCCTCAATTTGCGGTCCTATCAACCCACTAAAGAAATGTGGGATTATCTAAAGAAGATTTACAATCAAGAAAACTTGGCCAGGAGGTTTCAGCTTGAGTTGAACATATCCGAATATTCCCAAGGGAATATATCCATTCAAGACTATTATTCTGGGTTCATAAATCTTTGGACTGAATATAAAGAACTGGTTTATGCTACTATCTCAGGTGAGGGGCCACCAACTCTTCAAAAAGTACATGAAATAACTCAAAGAGATCAGTTTCTGATGAAATTGCGAAAATAATTTGAATCTGTTTGGTCAAATCTGATGAATCGAGACCACTCTCCATCATTGGATATTGGTTTTAGTGAGCTACTTCGAGAAGAACAATGATGTTTCACCCAGGCAGCAATTGAACAAAAGGGAATAGGCTCCAATACACTAGATGTTGCCTATGTAACTCAAGCTAAAGGAAGGGATCTAAGCAACACGCAATGTTATACTTGCAAGGAATAAGGGCATATCGCCAATCACTGTAAAAAAAAATTCTACAACTACTGTAAGAAGCCTGGCCATTTGATAGCAAACTGTCGCAGACAACCTCAAAATCGAATATTACGGGCCTTTAATTCTATAGCCATGGAGGGCTCTTCATTTGCTCATATGCCTCCACAACCATCTCAATCTTCTAGTGCTTTAACTCCAGAGGTAGTTCAACAAACAATTCAGTCTGCATTTTCTGTTATCGACCTCACAGGTAACAATACATCTTCATCCATTTGGTATGCTGATTCAGGGGCTTCCAATCACATAACTTTTTCCTCAGCACATCTCACCAATGTGAAACCATATGTGGGAAATTTAAAAATCCACACAGCTGATGGAGAACAACTGCCAGTAAAAGCAATTGGTGATATTCCTCATACTTTGCCATTGATAACTGTTTTTCATACACCACGCTTGACTTTGAATCTTGTTTCTGTTGGACAATTAGTTGATAACAACTGTAAAGTCTCATTTTCTAAATCTGGTTGCATTGTGCAGGATCAGGACTTGAGGAAGGTGATCGGGAAGGGAACTAAATGTGGAAGATTGTTTCCTCTGACCTTGTCTAGCTATCCCAGGAATAAATCATTTTCTTCGTTATTTTGTCCTACCTCCAATAATTTATCTCAGTTGTGGCATAAACGTTTGGGGCATCCTAATGCCAAAAAGTTATTATTCATGTTGAAGTCTGGTTTGCTCTTAAATAAAGAGTCTATTTCTCTTCTTGATGTTTCAATATTTAATTGTGATAGTTGCAAAATGGCTAAAAGCAACTCTTCCTTTTCCAACTCATAATGACATTTCTACAAATTGCATTGACCTTATTCATAATGATGTGTGGGGAATGGCTCCTGTTTCCTCACATTCTCATCACCGATATTTTGTTTCGTTTATGGATGATTATAGTCGATATACATGGATTTATTTTTTGCATTCTAAATCTGAAGCTTTTGATGCATTTAAACGATTTTCAGCCTGAGTAAAATATCAGTTTTCCACATCCATTAAAATTCTCCGATCTGATTCTGGAGGTGAATATACATCTCATCCTTTTAGAAATCACCTTCAAAATGAAGGAATTGTTTCTCAACGAACTTGTCCATACACTCCCCAACAACATAGAGTTGCGGAAAGAAAAAAATCGGCACCTTTTGGACATCACTCACACCTTACTTCTTGATGCCTCGGTACCCTCTCAATTTTGGGTAGAAGCTATTTCTACAGCCGTACATCTTATTAATAGACTTGCTTCTTTTATCCTTCAACATCAATCTCCATATTTTCGATTGCATAAAATTAATCCTGACTATAATCATCTACATACCTTTGGTTCTGTATGTTATGTTCATTTACCTATGCCAGAAATAAACAAATTGTCTGCCCAAGCTGCTCGATGTGCATTTCTCAGGTATGCCACGAATCAAAAAGGTTTTCTCTGTTATGATCTAATTGCTCGTCGCATTCGCATATCCCGTAATGTTGTCTTTGTTGAAAACCAATTTTTTTTTCAAACACAGCATAGTTCAACTTCTCCTCACTCTTATTCTTATCTTCATGACTTCAACATGGATTCTTCCACCTTTACAAGGTTTAAACCTGGGATGGTTTATGAGCGATGAGGTCAAACAATAATTAATGCAGAAACAGATCCTACCCATGAATCTTCTCCACCTCTTAATCCAAGTCTTGAAACTCCTCTTCTTCGAAGATCCACTTGTCATTCTAAACCCCCTGATCGCTTATCTATTTTACCACGTTATCCTCCCACTTATATTCCCACCTCATATTCACATGCCATACAACACCAATGTTGGCAACAAGCTATGCAAGAAGAATTGGAAGCACTCAAAAGGAATCATACATGGGATATTGTGCCTTGTCCTGTTGGTCATAAATCAATAGGCTGCAAATGGGTTTATTCTGTTAAACTCAAACCTGATGGCTCCTTGGATCATTATAAAGCTCGCTTGGTCACTCTTGGGAACCGACCAGAGTATGGGATTAATTATGAGAAGACATTTGCCCATGTGGCTAAGATGACCATTGTCCGTACAGTGCTTGCTGTTGCAGCTTCTCAGTCTTGGCCTCTCTTTCAAATGGATGTTGAAAAAGCATCCTTACATGGCGATCTTAAAGAAAAAGTCTATATGAAACTCCCTCCAGGTGTCCCCAATAATTCTACATCTAGTGTATGTTATCTTCATCGATCTCTTTACAGGCTTAAGCAAGCACCAATAGCTTGGTTTGAAAAGTTTCGGAAGACTCTTCATCAATTTTCCTTTCTCCAAAACACAACTGATCCTTCTATGTTTCTTCGCCGTTATGCAAATGGTATCTCTTCTCCTCATCTATGTGGACGACATCATCATCACAGGGACTAACACAATAGGAATACGACAGTTACAAGCTTCTTTGCACTCCTCTTTTCACATGAAGGATCTTGGTCGACTCACATATTTTCTAGGCCTTGAAGTGCATTATTCAACTCAAGGGATTTTTATAAATCAACACAAATATACCAAACACTTTATTGCTCTAGCTCATCTTGAGAATTCCACTCCAGTCAATACACCACTCGAAATTAATGTCAAACACAGTGAAACCGATGGAGAACTCCTTTCTGATCCTACAATATATAGGCAGTTAGTTGGGAGCTTGATCTACTTGACGATCACTAGACTGGATATTTCATAAACAGTTAATTTGATGAGTCAATTTATGCAACAGCCTCGACATCTTCATCTCGCTGCTATCCAACGGATCATTCGCTATCTACGAGGCACATCGGAACGTGGTTTGTTTTACTCATATGGCTCTTCCCTACAACTTAAAGCCTACAGTGCTGACTGGGCAGGGTGTCTAGATTCTCGACGATCCACAATGGGGTGATGCATGTATCTAGGCAATGCTCTTGTATCATGGAAATGTAAGAAACAGGAAAGAGTTTCAAAATCTTCTACTGAAGTGGAATATCGAGCTATGTCCACTGCTTGTTCAGAAATAGTTTGGCTTCAACGGCTCCTTTCTAAATTAGGATTCCCTCAATTGGGTCCCACTTCTTTGCATGCTGATAATACTAGTGCCATATGGATTACAGAAAATCTTGTACTTTATGAGAGGACTAAACACATTGAGGTGGACTGTCACTACATTCGAGAAGCTTATAATGATTCCATCATTGCCTTGCCTCATGTGTCGACAGACTTTTAAATTGCCGATATCTTTACAAAAGCCTTGACCAAGATCCAACATCAGTTCTTAGTTGACACATTGTTGTTGGTTGATTCACCAACATCAATTTGAGGGGTGGTATTAGAGCTAATTCTGGTGAGATAAAATAAGATCCTAAAATAAGCTGAGTTGTGAGATTGTCTATGATTAAGGGAGATAATTTGCTGAGTTGTGAGATTGCCTGTGATTAAGGAAATCAATTCTAATATCTAATCTTGGGAATATTGTAATTGTAAACCTTCCTAGTATAGAAAACCAATCTTGGGGATATTGTAGCTATAAACATTCCTTGTATAGAATGCTCTAGCATATATAAAAAGAGAGTCTTCCTATGTGAATGACACAGAAGTTTTGTGATTAAATATCTTTGTTGTCATTGTCTTGTCAATACTCCCGGTCTTATGACTTTCACACTGTAAAAGAAGGGCCAACAGATTGCCAAACAGAGCACCACAAAATGAATTGATTCTGAACCAAACAGATATTCCACATATTTGACAAAGTTCCATCTAGCTACTAAAGAAGTAATAAATTTTTTTTTATAGGTAAAATATCGAAAATATTAAAAGAAGTAATGAGTTAAAAAAAAAATAATAATAATAAGTAATGAATTTCTCCAATCTAAGAAAATACAAAAGAGATGATACCCTTATTATATATGCCTTATCGCATATAATGGGGCAGGCATCATGATCCTATTTCACCATATGAATGCCAAAGGTAATTTTGTTTGGTGATATGGAACCATTAAAAGATTGAATTTTAATCTGCCAGTACAGGTTAGATTTCAAATGATGTGAAACCTTGATAAAGAGATGAAAGAATATTGAAAGATTGAATAAGAAAACTTACTGCTTCTGCAGTATCTAAAGCATTAATGCCATTTTCAAAAGCATAACTAAGTATAGCATGAGCTTCTTTCTCTGTATTTTGCTTCCCAAATGTCATCTGAAATTTTACAGATAAAACATCCATCAAAAACTGATAAATTCAACTGGATATCAATAATATTCTCAGTTCTCAAAACACCTAAAAACCGTGACAGGAACTGATATGTTCATATACTGTAAGAAGACTCATAATTATCCCAGCGTACAAGCAAGGAAACTAAATATAAAAAAATGCATTTGACCATAGATCATGAAAAAGAATTTTAAAATGCCCATTTTCAAAGGTATATAGTATAAACATCTAAAGGAATAAGACAGAAAGACCATTACTTTCAGAACATCCGAAAGCTCGAAACTAAGGATGCATTTCCACAGCAAATTTCTAGCCATTATGCAAATTTAAGTGTTCTATGACTTATTTCGTTGTGATTTTCCATGGCTATGGCTATTTTGACCAATTTTACAAGTCTGCCACTTTAGATCTTGAATTTTAGTCCAGAAGTTCAGCAATATAATTTGAGAGGTATTGATTGTTTCAGACAATAGTGAGGATGTGATTGAGAAGTTTATACTCGAAGAAAAAATATATTAGTTTCAGTTTGGTTATGTGTGTGTGTCTATGTGTTGGGGACAAAGTGCTAGAAACAAAAATGGAGTTAAGTGTTGTAATTTTAACTATTTTAAGATTTTCAAATACAAAGTGGTTTTAGCCATTTTGGTTACAAAGTGGTGTACTCTTAGCTTTTATCTATTTTGGTGTTATCAAACACAGAAGTAACTTTTTACTTGTTTAACTATACTGGGTATATCCAACACACAAGTGATGAGGGTCTAACTTGTTCTCTAAAACTTTAGTCTCACATTCACTATGAGAAAGACTAGCTATGTCTTTATATACTATCTTGTTTTACTTGTATGGTAAGGTTAGAAAGGATAGGAGGCCCAAGCACGCATGGGGGCCAAGAGGAGAACCCAAGGTTCCAATTGGAATTTGGATCCGTTGATCCGAAAACCTTAATGTGTGTACATGCAAGGGGGGTGCAAATCCTCTCTTTCTAGTCTCATGTGTGTGTGTGGGATTGACTCGTTTTTGCTAATCAAAGAATTATTTTTAAACCAGATTTTATTTGATTCAAACCGTTTCAATTCCGATCCATTTGTTTTAATTAATTAAACCATTTTAATTTAGTCGTTGTGTTAATTAGCAATTAGAACGTTTTAATCTAGTCGTTAATTTACCGTTTTAATTAAATTAATTGGATTGACATGGGGTGGTCAAACCCTTGATCTATAAAAACGAATTTATCTAACCCTATAGCCACACAAAATCTTTCTGGTTTCTCTTCTTCTTTTCTTGAGTTGCCCTAAATTTACTTTTCTTCTCATCTTCTTCAAAAGGAGCAATCTGAGCTATTTGACTTTCTCAACCATTGTAAGTGCTTGTTTGGTTTGGGATTCCAATTGTTGTACCCTGGAGGGTATTTCGCTATACCAATTGCACCGAGATACAATCTTTGTGGGGCGCGATATACTTTTAAGGGTAGTGATTTATCACGCTTCAATCGTTCCTCTTGCAATTGATTTTCCGTCTTGTTAGTTGCATCAACACTTTTCTTACATTAAGTTGCACAGGAATTTTTTCATCAACAGTCCATTGAAAATGTTAAAAAAGAGTCCCAATCTCTTTTACTTCTTATTGCTTTTCATGAGACGATACAGTTTCCATTAGTCATGATGTGTAAAAATCATTCGAAAATTTTGAATCCTTATTAAGTTAGGCCCTACTTTTACACCGGCTGTCAACCTAACTATAGTTAGCAATTCGGTGTATGGCATTAATACAGTACAGGAAGAGTTTGAGCATAGTTTGGGTTTGTCAATCAAACATTGGTAAATTAGACAACAATCAAAAAATAAAAATAAAAAAATTAATGGTTTTTTAATATTATGGATTAAAACCATGACATTTCTGAAGGGTAATATGTGCAAAATAAGTATATATTTGTGAATAGTATGCTAAGTCTAAATTTAAATTATTCAAACAGTTTCAATGACCCAACTTGCTCTCTCTCTCTCTCTCTCTCTCTCTCTCTCTCTTTCTGTTCTTTTTCATTTTTGCATTGGGCCCTTTTCATCAACATATAAATCAGTTACTCTGCCATATTGTTTTTCTTGACACAAAGATAACAAGATGATGCCACATCCTCTGATTCATTATTTTGATTCCGAACCAGGCGCAAATCAATCCAACACCCATTTGGGATTATTTATAATTGGTATAACTACATTCAATGTTTTCGCATAATAGGGAACCGACTCACGATAAACAATGACAAAGGATGATGAAGTCAGAGGATTATAAATAGGCATAGCCAGGTCACCAAGGTACTAATTTCGGTTCACAGTGTAAAGAACATAGCAAAACATGGTTATAGACTTGCAAGAAACCATAGTTTCACGCCCATTCAGACCTGAAAGTTAACTCCTTTAAGTGTCCCTACTATCTACTTTACTAAAAAAAGAAAATTAGTTTTCAAATACCCATTATTGCTTAGAACATCCAAAAAAAAAATCTCATTTTCATTCCATAAATATCGTTTTTAGAACTAAATTACACAGAAACAAGATCTTTAACCAAAAACCATCTATTATTCAACAAAAAAAAAAAACCTGACACTGTGTGTGCGTATATCACACGCACATACAATGATAGTGTCCGAATTACATTTAATTGGCATTCGGATTTCGGAATCGAATTACATATTGAAATCCAAAATTGTTTCGTACAAGAAGCAAATTATGAAAAAAAAAAAATTCAGATTGAGAAAAGTTACCGTTCCAATCGTAATTTCGCTTAGGTGAAGGTCTGAATCCCCGAGTTTCCGATATTGCAACGCATTCTGTGCTACTACCGCTCTGATGGAAGTTCTCATCCTCCTTTTGATGCTGAATATTGCAGGAACCATGAATTTTTGGCGGGAATTTCCGCCATTGTTGCAGAGAAAAGTAGGAAATAGAGAGGAGGAGCTCGAAGCCATAACTTCAAGCATCGAAGAGCGTCTCAGTCTCTCTCTCTCTCTACTACACCTTATCATGAAAATGCTAGTCTCAAACGACGTTTGAAGGAGAAAATCAAACGTACAGTTGAGATGGAGAGATAATTCCTAGAGATTCTTCTAATGCTGCTGTGTGTGCCAAGTCGTACGTTTGTGTATCAAACGTAGTTTGAGGTTAGTAAACATGGAAACGTTACACGTCATAGATTTAGAAATGCCTCACTATGTTTTAGTCAATATCAGAGATAGCCACTGTGTTTCAAAAATGATGACATCGTGCCCCCTTGACCCAAGGTCTTCTATAAGAGAGTAAAATAAATTATCGAAATGCCCTTTATCTTCAACCTCTACTAAAGAACCCCTTCACTTTTTGTACCAGATTAGAGTCGGATCTAAATGGAACCGGACTGATGCGAACTAGAACCAATATTTTTATTTATCCCACAAGTGTTTAGAATCGATTTATTTCATTGTTGATTTTTATATTATCGATGGTTGAATGCTTTCCTACCTTTTAAATTTAAGAGTCGTGATAACTGACTAAAAACAAACGAAGAAACATACATACTCAACTAATGTGGCATGTGCACAGAATCATAGATTTTTATCTCAAGATAGACAAGGAAAATAATATATGATTCTATATACATTTCACGTTAGTTAAGTATATTTGAGTTTTTTTTTTTTTGTGTATGTGTGTCAGTTTATCATTATTCATTATATGACATTCAAGTTTCCATATATACTATATGTTCAAGTTTAAAGTGAACTCTCTTCTCAAAGTTCACCCATAAAGAATAATAATTTTAATTTGTGAAGAAGACACTAAGAGCAACTCCAACCCAACACCCAATACCCATAGTCATAAATCAGCTTTTTGGGTATAGTGGGTTGCTATTATGGGGATTTATGAAGTAGTTACTCCAATCATGCTACCCATAAGTCCTACCTATAAATTTTTAAATATATATATTTTTTAATTTACAGTAGCTAAAGGGATGGGTGAATGAGTAAATGTTGGGGGTGTAGATGAAACAACCCATTCTATTAAAAATCATAGCAACTAAAGGGATGAGATGAATAAATGTTGGGTGTCAATGAAACAATCTAAACAATTAAACTAAGGATAAAATAAGTAAATGTTAGGGTGTAGATGAAATAAGTTGTTCCATTAAAAATCACAGCAGCTAAAGGGATGAGATGGTAACTGTTGGGGTGTCAATGAAACAACCTACAATTAAAAAACCCTTCCTTTTCTCTTCTTACCCGAGAAACGAAAACCAATAGAAAGAGAGCGAGAGAGAAACCTGTGAATCAATTTATGGATTCAGATCGGTACTTTGGAGCTCAATGAAGGATAAAAATGGAGATTTCATCTTTTAGGATTTTAATTTAAAGAAAGATGGATTCAATGGTCGGAAGTCTACTCTTCCTACACCAACATTCGATCACCTACCTAGGTAACGGTAAGATTTTTTTTCCCTCCAAAAAATGGGTAAGTTCAAGGGAGTACCAATTTTTGGTATCGAATCTGCCGAGACCTTTTAAAAAAAAAAAAAAAAAAGGTTCTATGTTAGGAGTCAAGTTGGGAGCTGATGAGTATAGGGAAGGGTACTGCGTTGGAGTTACTCTAACTCGCATTTTCATTAGAGCAAACTAATGAGTGTTTGAAGCATTTAAAGAATACTCAATTCCCTCTAAAACCCCAATATCAAAACTAGTCAAAATATAAGTTCAAGTACTTTTCTAAAAATTAACTTGAAATTGTTGATCCAAAAACCACTTTGTTGGAGAACGGAGTCATTTGGCCAGAGATAGGCTAAGAGAGTGATTTCGGTGAGTATATTACAAGTGAAGCCCATGGTGCTGGAAATACAAATATCATCATATAAAGAAAGTGTTCTATATTCTTTCAATTCCATACGTGTTGAGATTTTGGTCTTTCAATTATGACTTTTTTTTCCTGCTTTTTGAGTTGTGAGCCGCTTTTAACCATGTTTGTTAGGTTAATTCTTGCTTTTGTCACTTTCTTTTGAAGCAAAAAAGCCAACAACCCTCTAGATTTCATGGAAAAACTCCTACTCCACGCACCAAATATATATATATATATTGGATTTGATACAATATTTTGAAAATGGACGGCTACTGAACTCGAAATAATCTTTCAAATTTAAAATTAAAATTTAACAATCAAAATTTATCTTTTTTAATTTTTTTTAACGTACTTAAAAATTTGTCCTCTCCATCTCCCGCATGAGATCATGTTTTTAAATGCCATAAACAAATTACGAAGATATGAGTCAGGATTGAGTGTGAACATATGAGTTCATTCATGCTTTAGATAGTGGGGAATAAAGGCATATACATGATTTGTCTAATCAACCCGAAAAAGAGAGATAATGGAAACTATATATTATTAAAGCTGAAGTATAAAAATGATGATGCAGTGCATCTCATGCACATTATTATAATACTCTTAATGCCAGACAAATGTTCTAATTCACTACTCAAAGGGACTACCTAGAATTTCTTTACGACCGTGAAAATAAATTACCATCTTATCACGCGGAGGTAGACACTCTTTGATTATGGGAAAGTTGAAAAATTTTTTCATCCAAGAGTTTAAGTTGGGAAATTTGATTGGGTCCAAAGCCTTGAAGCAACCAACTTCCTCCCACACATCCAACCAATGAGGAACCCAACCTAACAAAATGTCCAAATACCCAATTGTTTCTCCTCCAAAGAACTTCTTCCCTTTGATCTCTCCATCAAGAATTGCAAGAGACTCCATGGTTAAATTTATAGCCGTGTCTCGTTTTTCCCCTTTTGACCACATAGCAGTGTATGCAGGATATATTAACTGTCACAAAATTAACCAAGATTATATCAATAACTATTCTTTTTTATTATTATTATTATTTAATTATTTATAATAGGATGTCTAGACTTATGTCCAATTAGGGGGACCGGATGAGCTAGGTCAGAGCCAAGGCACATGGATCGCTCCCCCAGGCGTGTGCAATGGGAAGCAGGTGACCCCGAGGAAATATTGCTCATACTGGGTATCGAACATGCAACTCTCTCGGAGTTTCAATAACTAGTCTTTGCTACATAAAGGGTTCATTGATTCAATCTAGACCATTCATTTTGGAGTGAGAGGCAAAACAAAGTTATAAATAATAATAATAATAATAAATAAAAGTAAAAAACAAAAACAAAAACAAAAACAAGAGTTGAAATTGCATGATTATAATAGAAAATGGCGAAATCATTTAGTTGCCCAAATCACCGGTCCACATATCATGGATTTGATACAGGAAAGCTTCGAGAAAACTTGATAAAATAGTTCGGAAAAATGAATAGAAATGCATTAAGATTATATTATGGTAAATAGTGTTTATATTAATATTTATATATATGTTTAAAAATAAGCCTAAAAGATGAAGACCAAGGTTCAAAATAGATCTCTAAGAAACTTCAACTAATCCCTAGAAAATGTGTGTTTTTACTCTCATCTCAAGTACAAATTGGCCGCTATCGTCTGAAGTGATTGAAGATTAGAGAAATCCAAATAAGTTTAGTGCTAGGGTTGTCGACAACCATTCTACTTTTTAATGATAACACCTCCTTTCCATTCCTTAAAGAAATTCTTTGATTTGGGATTTTTAATTAAAGCAAGAAAAACTATTAAACTCCAAAGGGATAGGATATGAGAGTGAAAGAGTTATCGATAAAGAAATCGATGGTTGGCTATTGTCAATTATCATTGCACTTCTTCCCTTCCTCTTCTTTTTTATTTCCTTTCATGTCATAATCGTTTCTTTGTTATAGAAAAAAAATATTGTCCACTATGACAATGTATTGCAATCACTAATAATAATAATAATTAGGGTCTTATTAATGTGTGCCTAAGTTGTAATAAATACACCTTGGGAATAAGCATTGAGGATATTTTGCTAAGAAAAAGATTTTTTAAAAGGGTTTTTTGGGTATAAATTTCAATTTTTAGGTGTATTTATTGCACTTTAACGTGTGCCCTAAGACACACATTAACAAGACCCTGTCATAATAGGGTTGGGGCAACTTGACTCTAGGGCTATCAATGGATCAGATAAGTCTGAAATCCGATCCGTTCCGATAACTTCGGGTTTTGAATTCTAATAAGGCTTCGATCCGATATCTTATTGGATCGGATATGTATCAACCATGCCCCGATCCAATAATGACCCGATTCTATAATATTTTAGAATGTATATAAATTATATAAAGATGTGCGGGGTTTATTTAGATTTTGTATATAAAACCGTGATCGGATCTGATTGTTAATGGATCGGATCTAGATCTTATTATTGAGTTCCGATAATAAATCCGATCTGATAAGGGTCCAATATGATACTTATTCGATCGGTACCAAATCAACCTTGATCCGATCCATTGACAACCCTACTTGACTCATAAGAAACAATAAATCTTGGTCGTAAAAGCAAAAAATCTAATGTCAAAAAATTAATAATACAAGGAACCAACACTCACTCACCTTCTCTTCAGCAAATTTAGCCCAAAAGCGTGCTTTGGCTCGTTCGTAAGGATCTTCGGGCAGTATGGGATTTTGCTTCCACGTCTCATCGATGTATTCAAGAACAATGGCGGATTCCGCGATGGGTTTCCCATTGTGAATAAGAACTGGAACCTTCTTATGGATTGGATTGGCCTTGAGAAACAGATCACTCTTCTTAACCAAAATATCCTCTTCTATGTATTCATAGTCTATTCCCTTCAGTTTCAGTGCCCATTGGATCCTGAAAACAAAAGGACTTACCCAAAATCCCAACAACTTCACCTCTTGATTTGCCATAAGACCTTGTTTGCTAAATCACCTTAGCTTCTTCTTATATATATCTTCTTTGAAGAGTTCAATTTGATTATTTCTATTGTATATTATATAGATTTGTTTTGAATCTTATGGAAAGGTTCAACATGGGTCAATATTTTTTACTCAATTTGTGATTTTTAGTGGGTTGATGTGCAAACTAGGGGTGCAATTTGGTTCGGTTTTAGGTCAATTTAGAACCGAACCAACATAGGTCGGTTCCATTAAATAAGAATCATAACCGAACCAAATTCCATTGGAACCAAACCAACTCAAACCGAATTAAAGTTGATTTGGTTCGGTTTGATTCTACGGATTGCCAATAATCTATAAATTGTAAGTAATATTTTTTAATGAAAAAACAAACATAAAATTTCATACAATAAATCACAAATCTATTCATAAAAAGTCATTAGTTTATTAAAAAAAAAACACTAATCTATGTCTAAACTCCTAAAATAATTTATAATAATAATAATAATATATGTATTGCATAGAGGTTTGATTATTGGTTTGGTTCAGTTTTATACAAGTTTGATCCGAGAATAAAATTAAATTGATCGGTTCTCCATTTTCATAACCCGGAACCGTATCGCAACTTGTTCCAAACCTAACCAAATCACTCCAAAACTTTAGTTTGATTCAATTCTCGGTTGAACCGGACCAAGTTGCATCCCTAGAGCAAACTATCTTGCCATTTTTATTATTTTATGGTCTTCCACGTTTTTTTCATTTTTTAACTTTATAATTTGAGTTTGGATTTTTATAATATTTGAGATACCCTGTTATTTTTTCAAACTGATGACGTATCCCTTTTGCTATGGTCTTTTGTAAAAGACTAATAAAATTACTAAAATACCCTCATTTTCATTCTTTCTGATTTTTGAATCAATCCTAGATTTATCTGACAAAATCGTCTATGATGAAACCTTGGAGTTCTTATCCTTACTCAAAATCTCAATAATTCAGTCCTCAACATGAATTTGTAAGGCTGTTTATAGATAAATTCCTACTTTGAAAAAGGTTCATCTTTCGAGTCATTAGACCAAGACTAAAGTCAAAGGTTAGGATTGTCCATTACTGTGATATTTTGAGGATCATTCAAGCATCAAAGAGGTACAGATCGAAGTCAAAGTAGCTGATGATGGTAGTGGTAACTCTTACGTGTGTAGTTATGTCATGGAAGAGACCAAGAACACCCCTTAAATTTGAGACTCTTTCAAGTTGAATTTCATCGTCAGAGACCTAAGCATGATATCATGGCAAACGCCATCTTGAATAAATAAATAGAACTTCTATTGCCACACCAACTTTTACTAAGATCATCTCAAGATATGTGCTAATTCTTTGGTGATTTCATACTAATTGAGATACTCTTAGCAAAAGTTGGTGTGGCAAAAGAATCTCAAAAAAAAAAAAAAAAAAAAAAAAAACATGACTGGCCTTAATTTAAAGAAATGGTGCTTAGATTCATAATCTTTGTGTTTTTGAAATATTCACTACACAAATCTATAGCATCTTGGATCATCATCATCTGAATCTTATTCAAAAGATTTGGTGTCAGCTAAATGAATCATAATTCTTCGTTCCATTCTCTTTAGGGTCATTCAATGGAGAAAAATGATATTTTCCTATGCCTATTTAGTATTTTGGCCCATAGGACAAAAGTGCTATCGGATTGTCCAACATTTCTTTTAACTGACTAAGGATTTGAATGGAGAAATCGTCCAAAGTTGTTTAGGTGTATAGGTGATGTCTTCGTTAATGATCTAAGAGTAGTGTTAAAGGCACCCCAATTGTTGTCAAGGGCACCCCACACCATCGACAAATTGTTTCGTCTTACATGAGTTAGAAGTTTGAGAATGACCTGATTTTTAGTGAGGAGATCATCTTCACCAAAAATAAGCCTCCAAATCTTCTAACCCATCAAAACAAGTTGAAGAATTGTAAATTGTTTAGTATTTTTGTAAGAGCTAATTTTTATTGAGGATGATCTCCTCATCATATAGATCCTCCTCACCAAAAATCAGCCTATTACTAAGTTCTTAACTCATTTAAAATAAACAAATTGGATATGGTGTGGATTGCCCTTAGTGATAATTGGGGTGTTTTTAACACTACCCATGTTTTAATTATATATACCCATAGACTTACTTAATGTGACTCCATAAATTAAACTATTACTTTCCTTCTTGTCATGTATGCGATACAAATGACTTTAATAATATGAAAATCACGAGAATAAAAGGGTGATTTAGATATGCCACTCAACCTTTAGTTAAATATTTGAAGTACCCATATGTTTTCAAACTAAAAACACGACTCTTAACTTAATCCTTATTTTTTTTATATCAATAAAAAAATACTCTTGATTTTTCTTTTAAAATCTATCACCTTCAAGTTCTTCAATCTATATGACAAACTATTTTTAATATTTACATTAAATCTCATCTTCACACTACAATATTTTTAAGTTACGAGGGCAGATCTTTCCGCCCCTATAGGATGTATTTTTCGTCGGTAAAAGCTATTGAGGTGAATGAGCAACGGAACTGAGATCCGACATTATTTCCTCGGTGGCTAAATGTACCAGCGGATAACTTGTTTTGTTATTATAGGTAATACCTTTTAGCGGCGCATATTAATATCCGCTGCAATAGGTCATTTAATATATAATACATAGTGGCAGATAATAACATCCACTGCTTTTTCTTTTTATTATTATAAATCCTTGAGAAACAATATATAGAGGTGGAAGTTGTATCCGCTGCTGAAAGTTTTATTTTTTATTTTATATATATATATATATATATATATATATATATATATATATATATATAGTGAGCGGTTCAGCAGCTCTAAAGTTTGCCAAACATTGTGCCAAACATTTTTCAAAACATGGGTTAGAAGTTTTTGAATGAGCTGATTTTTTGTGAGGATGATCTCTATGATGAGGAGATAATCCTCACCAAAAATCTGCCTATTCCAAAACTTCTAACCCCATCAAAAGTGATTTACAAAAATCAGACGGTCCACGATTCTTCCATTTGTAAACTAGGGTTAGAAATTTCAAAATGAGCTGATTTTGGGTGAGGATGATCTCTTCACCATAGAGATCATCATCATTCCAAAGCTTCTAACCCATGTTTTGAAAAATGTTTGGCAAACTTTAGGGCTGCTGAACCACTCTCATATATATATATATATATATATATATATATATATACACATTTAAACTATGTCCTCTAATTTGCATGCATTGCAAACTCTAAAATGAATAATAAAATAGTGTTGTTATTACCACACTAACTTTTACTAATGCCACACTAATTCCTAAGTAAATCACCAAAGAACTGCACAAGGTTGGTGTGACAATAGTAACTTTATATGAAAATAAGGAAAATAATATTTGTTAAGTTTCTTCAACCTTCCAAATCCATGTACAGTTCAAAATTATCTTTTATGCTTATATAACATAAAAGATAGGTTTAAGTTGCATTTGTTCTAATAGGGTAATGTATGACATTTAAACTTGCAATTGCAAAGATGTAAATTTTATTTGTTGCATTTGCCTAGTGTGTAATAAATGTTTACAACAGAAAGAAAAGCAAGAGAAAGGTTAACTTAAAGCTTTTTGTCCATTTGAAAGTTGGTCAAACAACAAAATGCACTTCCCAATATAATAAAAATAACCTAATAAACCATTGGTTTGATTACTACAAAAGTAAATTTGCAACCTATAAACAATCAGAGAACATTAAAATAAATTCAAATACAGTAAATATTGCAATAAAATGTGTATAGCTCATGTATGTAGCTGATATAAAAAGCCCCCATCATAACCCTATGCCAACTGTAACCTGTAAGTGTTGTGACAAAAACATAGACTATAATGGCCTGAATATTTACTAAATGTTTGGACATAACTATATGTAACTGCAAGTAAATGAGAAATAAAAAATGATCATTACCATTTAGTTTTTGAGAGCCGACTTGTTTACTACTGTTCTCAATCATTCCTTCAAAGAGATTCATGGTCTTCAAGACTTCCTCAACTCTCATAAAACGCATCAAAGCCTCTAGCTAAGTAGATATACATGTTAAAGAAACATATAGAAAAATAACCTCAAACAAACCTTTAGAATGAATTAGAATTAACTACAAAGATGAACAAACATGATTTAAATTAAAACGTTCATCGATAAACAACCTCAAGAAATATCAATGGGTCGAGCCATTACTAATTTTTTAAATAATTTAGCGAGAAAAAAATGAAACTGACTCTCTAATTGCAACAAATAGTCTAATTCTTAGTTGAAACATAGCTAACTTGATTCATGTTTCGAACCCAATGCAAAAAATATGATTTATGTTTGGAAAAATATAGATAAAGACTTGGATTGAGGGTTAGCCACGTTGTCTAAAATATTTATGACAACAATTTTCCATCAAATTCAATTCTAATATGCATCACAGACTCTTCTCCATACGTCAAATCCAGTACCTTCTCATCAAGTGTGATAAAAATCACATGTCAAACATTTTCTGGTTCAGTTTGTATAGGTGGTTGATCGTGATTCCCTCATCTTACTTCTTTGAAATCACCCTCGAATACTTGAAGCTTTTTTTTCATCTTCATAGTCCTTTGAACCTTATTATCACCAAAATATAAGAGGTGTTTATGTACTACTATGAATTCAACACATGAAAATGTGTACTGAAAAATATAACTCAACATCAGATGAATGAAAGAAAAGAATACCTTAAAAAAGAGGAATACCAAATCTAAAAATACCTTATGATCCAAAGCAACCTATATCTTATTTTTTATCTCTACAACCTTAACTTCAATTGAATTCCAATACTTTTATTCGATAAGAGATGGAAATGAAAAATGATCAAAAGAACATAATCAACACAAGTGAGACAAAAGATAAAAGAAGCAATTTGATATCAATCCATATATAAAAGAAACGATAAACACATTCAAGACCAAGTTTTTGCTTAGTTTTCATCTTTACATGGAGCTGAATAATTGTAACATCTTCAACTATCACTAATGGAAGTTGTAATACAAAAAATTGACCATTGATCATTACTCTACAAAAGTTGGTGAATCAAACTATTATTATTAGTGAAACTTGATAAATAAAATATTGATCATTGATCTCTACTCAACAAAAGGTTGTGGATCAAATTGTTACTAGTAATAAAACTTGCATAACAAAAAATTAATCACCGATCACTATAAAAAAAAACTTGTCAATCAAAGTAATACTGCTAATGGAACTTGCAAAATAAAAGATTGATCATTGCTCAACTAAAGCTTGTGGATCATTGAATAACAAGTTATTACCTGTGTACCCCGAAGTACTTCAGCCAAATTTATGATACGACCAAGTTGTTGACTCATAAATGACATCAGTACTTGGAATTGCATCGACAAGCTTGTCTGAAATCCAGTCATCTTTCATTGTGTTTCAACGACTTCTCAGCATGCCTCATCAGCTAGATGATTTTTCTCAATGGCCTGTGAGATAAACTCTTGATGGGTGGGTTGGGGTCCAAAAAAAGTTAATGGTCTCACTCCTATCCCCATCTGTCTAACACGATCATGACCATCTTCTTCCATGACTTGGGAGAAGATGTCGTTCCTATTTGTGTTGCTTTAGGAATCATTTGACAATTGGGACTCCTCTTTTTTTTCTCATCTCATCTTAAAATAAATTAAATACAATCAATACTTACATGATTTAGAAAAGAAAAGATATATATATTTTTTTGTAACTTGAAAATATTTTTATAAGATAGATAATTTGAATGCATAAGTTTTTATAATAAAATAGGTTGGAAACATATACTTACAACAACTTTCATTGTCTCTGTATCTATAAAGGTATTGCCATTTTTGTATAGGTTACTATGAACACTTGCATCCGGGATGGCTCCACTTAATAATTGTTCTCTGTTTATTAATAAGTAAAGCATAATAAGTCAATAAATGTTAATGTAATCATGGACTAAATAGGTTTAATGATCATTTGATTTTATCTCCTTCTCGAATTTCTTTGTGAAACTCTTTGTGCCAGATGTGTGGTGTATTTTTTGTTTCTTACAATTGATTTTATTTTTCATTTTATGCATCTACAAAGTAAACCATAAAAAGTTAGATAATATTCAGACCTTACTAACAATTAATTAAATGAATTTCTATGTAACTATCATTGTTATTCATTCCTTACCAACTTTGTTTTCCTAAAATTGAACAAGCTAATCCCACTCAACTTGATCCATAAATGGTGGGAGATTTTTTTTTGCCTCATCTGGAGTGCCTAAAAATTTTAAATAGTAATTTTTAAAAAGGGATTTGTGGTCTTTTCATTTCTGATTGAAGAATTCAAGAACCCAACCCTTTAAGTCAACATTGATATAAAAAAAAAATCCCTACATCACATTTAAAAAAACATAAGAGTAAATTTTTTGGATAAATATAAATAGTCGATGTAGTTTAATTGATTTATTTTTCAGATTTCCTGAACAGTTTCCCAAATGTTCTCTTTCGCTTTAATCGATACTCGCCTCCAATCCGAATACATGTAAAATATGAATCATGGCTTTTGTACCGTGGTACCTAAGAACTGCCCAAGTAACTTGGCTCCATTGTCAATAGGCTACTTTTAGTTATTTTTTCGAATACATTTTTTAAAATCCTATGAGCCAATGTTCCAAAGTGATTCAAGACGTGTATTGCCATGCACATGTTTTTGATGCGTCTTAGTAGACCTTGTAGAAAATCATATATAAAATATTGATCGTCATTCAATTATCTTATATATACATATATGAGTGTAAAATCTTAAAAACAATTAATCAGTCTTACAAGTTGTTGAATCAAATGCCTGATCAGAATGGGCAGTCTTGTCTATTTGTGTGGGTATAACGTCTCATCTCTATGTTGGGGAGGTTGTGAATCATGATGCAACATCCTACAATAAAGATCAAGAAAATGATTAATTATTTTGAAAACTTATAGGAAATGTTATTAAGTTAATGATAATGGAGGGTAATTCAAAGTCTTACCAATGAGTTTTCATATTATTAATAATCAAATCTATATCATATGATACATTGAACTTAAAAGCAATATTATACATGAATAATTTCAAATAGCATCACTAGACTTCAACTCATCCTCATCAATACTATTGAAATCTGACATGACAATGTCATCCTCTTTAATCTCATCTGCGTTAATCATTATTTTTGACATATCTAACCTATCTTATGTTACGTTATCATCAGAGGTGATCAAAGTATCCACCATACTCTGATTATTGCAAGGCAAGCTTTGTAAGTAATCATCGATATCCTCTATTATTCCATTTTCTCTCATTTCAAATAAGTCTCTTAGTTTTGATTGTATAGTAGTATACCAGTTTGAATTTATTGAGTCCTTGACGTAGAACACTTGTATGGCTTGATCAGGGTCTAGAATGTTATTTCTAGAGCCCTTATTACATGAATTTTACAGATAAATTACATATTAAATCCCCTCATTAGAAATAATGCATGGTTAGTCCATATTTATCATTGATTTCAATTTAATTATGTATTTCAAAACTAATTATTGTAGTTTACATGTAATAGAAAATATTTACAAAGTTTCAAGACGAATCAGAAAAATCTGAAGTTACCATTGTGATCTAAAATCCAAAACAAGATCGTTGACTAAAAATCAAGTCAATTGGGAAAAATTATACTACAGTGCCGTGATCAACGACGACTGTGTGGTCAACGCAAAAAGTTAAGCCTCAATGTGGCGTCCCGCCAAATGCTAACACAAATCCCCATGTCAGATCTCGAGGTACTATGTGGCACCTCAAAATTTCGGCATAGTCTCCTATGTTTATATTAGCATTCCAAGGCGGTTCAACCTGCATCTAATAAACGACATACAATCCTACATATATATATATATATATATATATATATATATATATATATATATATATATATATATACAAAAGATAATGATAGCGGAAGCCTACATACATCTAATAACAAATAATAGATCAGAGTACGAAAGGATAATAAAACACATAATTATACAAACATCCTCACTTTAACAGAAGTCCTAACACTCAAGACAAAATTCATAATAGTCCTGGACAAATTGACACCATTAGGGGCTATAACCCCAATACTCACCAAGTGATGAACTCTGACTGTCTATCTAACTCACCAGATGATTCTCACTCATGCTCTATACCTGCCTCGCCAAGCTTTGAATCTTGAACTAAAAAAATAGAGAAGGAAATGGTGAGTAACAATGGTTACCCAGTAAGAAAGAACACAATTTTCGCCAATAACCTCTTCTAACATGAATGAATAAGCATACTAAATCATTTTAAAATCTGTAAAATTTTATAAAAGAAACTACAATTAATTGGTACATATAGTCAGGGATAAGCAACTAAACATTTTAAAATTGATATTACATCAACCAACAATACTCACTATAGCATTTTCTTTTTATACAAATCTAATTGATCAAATGAAAACATTAAATTTGTATTTCATTTTATATATTAAAATAAGGCAACATATACATAATACACATGGTGGAGTAGTGAAATTAGAGAGTTGGGATTCACGACTAGATCGCTCCCAGTTGGGACATGATGTTACAATTATTTACTAGCTTTTAATTCCTGATTTTGTGGTTGGTCGCTGCATTTACCACGTTTGGTTGACCATTTATCCTGTTCAGGTTGACCGTTTGACGTGACCATAAGCAATGGGTATCTTTTCGATGTGTCAGAACATTCGACTACTATAGGTTGTTAGTGATCACTGACTAATCATCTTCGTTTATGCCTATCAGGCGTGCATGTGATTCCTAAATATACAAACCATTTGTATACGACCACCTTTACATTATAAGTTCACTGGTAAAGATATAGAGGAATATCCTGGATTCCAATTGTGACTCCACTCTCATACGCGTTCCATACCACGTATGAGCTTAGTGGTCCCTACTATACATCCCAAGATAGTACACCACTCCGGATGATAAGACGCACTATCCCTTCAAGCATTCACAAACTCTTTAACAGCTCACAAAATAACTATATATATATATTACTTTCATTTGAAAACAAAAGAGAAATTAACAATACAAGGTTAAGAATGGATATCCAGTTTCCTACCATGCAAGTGTGGCCAATCGGCCTAAAATAAATAATAAAACGGAAAAGTAAATAGTGCCTCGCGCTAAAAAAAAGTAAATAAAAATGCAACCAGTAACCTTATTCCTGGATATCCGTTCACCAACCTACACACAACACAACAATGTAAAATGTAGACATCATCCATCGGGTGTGACTCTGACATTTTATCGTTTCATACCCTTTTTTCCCTTTTTTGAACTTTACAGTTTTCAATCTCTCAAATAAAATATTTATTTTCTGATATTCATCAACTCAATATGAGTTCATTGAATATTAAATCATATTTTCCAACTATAGAATTTATTTTTATCAATAACATTGAAAAAGAATACAAATTTTATATCAAAACGGGGTCTGAGCAGTGCACAAGACCCAACTGATAGAAATAACTCGTTAAAATACCCTACCCACATATAATTTGTTAAAAAAATATAATTAAACATATCAAACATGCAATTTCTAACGTAAATTTGAAATAATCAATTGAATTCTATATTTTTTGAAACTCACCATAAATTTTTAATAAAATCCTAAATGCAATTTTCACAATATACGATTACTAATAGAAATTGAGGTTCCTTACAATCTCTATGCGAAGGAATTGAAACACGTGCGTGGAAATCGAGGCGAACGCGCATGAAAATCGAGGTAACTCGTACTTCGAGATGGTTGATTTTCAAAACTGGCCCAGTGATTTCGAAGATCTTGATGTCGTCGTCCTTTCTTCCTCCTACGACAGAGGACAATTTGACCACGAAACGGATGAAATCCGAGGTTGAAGTTTCGAAATCTCCGTATATACGTACGACAAATTTTTGACGATATGGAGTGAAAAAGATGAGAAAACATAAAGAATTTGGGTGGGTTTTGTAGATGTCGAGGCTGCGGACGTTTCTTCATTCTGCGTCGGTTGTCGACGACGAGCCGTTTGCTAGGAATCTGAGGTAGAAGATCGAAGAAAAAAATAGATTTAAAAAAAAAATGGGTTGCTGTTGGACGGGTTGGAGAAGATGAAGTGAAAATAAAAAAAATTAAAATTTTATTTATATAAAAATTTGGGACGAAATCGATATTTCGCTTATTGTTTTAATCAACGAAAATTTGACCATGCAGACTCCAAAACTAACAAATGAATACTCTATTTCATTTAATTTTTCGTTCTGGATCTAATGGTATGGTCAATTTCTAAAAATTCTATCTCTAATAAAATTTTACATTTTTGGCCTGAGGTGACCCCTAAACTTGAAGTCGTTTTCATTTTTGACGATAATTCGACTTTCTGATCTCCAAAAATGACAAATAAATAGTCCACATTTAATAATTTTTCGTTACAAACCCAATGGTATAATCGAATCTTAATAATTCTTACTCTAAAAAAAATTACTATTTTAACCTGATTCGACTCGATAATCGAGGATTTTGTAATTTTTATATTTTGACTCGCATTTGAGCGTACTTACAGGTTAAAATATATTTTTTGATCATTTTGAATCCAATGGTGAGGTCAGATTCCATTAAAAATGATCAGAACATCATAAAGTTTTACCCCTAAGTCCCACTTTCAAGATTTTCTTAAAATTTCACTATTTATTTTTCATCGAGATACGAATTGAAAATTTGGGGTTTTACCCTCAAAATTCATATTGAAGTTTGGTGGTTGAACACCATTCGTAATAGACTAGGTTTTAGTATTTTTTATAATCACGGAATGTTTCCAAAATCCTAATTTCTACAAGAAACCCTAATATGATATCTCTATAAATAGGCTACTAGACCACGAGTTAAAAGCATCTAGATTTTAGAGAATTAATAATATTAGTTTTATTTTCTGTTTCTTAGTTTTACTAAAGTTGTAAGGAGGCTCGCCCAATTTCAAAATCGAAAAGCAACAAAGAATACCTTTCTTTCATCTCTACTTTTTTTTTTCATGTGTTCTTTATTTTATTTGTACTTTATTATTTTTGCAATGACTGTTGGCTAAATCTCTGTTAGGTCGGTTGAGGAAGTCGAAACAAGATTTGTCAGTGTTTTTTACTATTCTCGTAATAGTTTTATGGTTTTATTGTGATAATGTTAGGTATTTATTATTATGTTAAACATTGAATGTTTCTTAAAGTTTTGATGGTTCCTTGATTAGTTCAAGAAGAACCATGTTTTACAGAGAACAATTAATATTTATATAATAACATTGACTTAATTTATTGCATACTTTTGATCTCGTTTCTATTATAACTGTTTGATTTTTTTTTTATCCATAAATATTAGTTTTGTTTAGTGGATTGAGATAAATAAAGAACCAGAATTCACTGATAAAGCTTGTGAAGGTAGATCCAATTAATCTACACTTCTCTATTGTATTTTTAAATATTTATTTTAGTAGTTGATTTTAGATAAATCTCTCTCGAAAACTATTTTTAATTGGTTACATAAACTTGAATTGGATTAAAAGTAAAAATACTTTGAATTAACATTGTCTCTATGGTTCGACCCCTTGCTTGCCAATGTTTTCTTTTGTTCTTTATTTTATCATCATCTACAACATCGAACATGACTTGAAATGCTAGTACAAATTGTTCATTGTAAACATTTCCTCTAGTATAGGATAAGTGTATAACTTTTGATTCAAAAATCACTTTGTTGGAGAATGAAGTCATTTGCCGAGAAATAAACTAAGAGAGTGACTTGGGTGAGTATATTACAGGTGAATCCCATAGTGATGGGAATACAATTATCACCATATAAAGAAAGTGTTCTATATTCTTTCAATTACATGCATGTTGAGATTTCTGTCTTCATAAAGATTGGACTCCATTACTTGGAATCCATATAATAGTTCAATATATAGAATTATTCATTACCACAATTGATTTTTTTCAATGACATGGTGTCAAACTAAAATCAACATAGAATTTTTTGTAATTTGGCTAATAAATTCCTAAGACATTAATGTATCAAAGATAAATAGAGACATTAAAAATTGACAAGGCCATTGTCATTTGGAATGAAAAGAGTCCCACTAGGCGGGATGTTGGTTGGATTGGCTTCAATTAGCACAGTGACCCAAATATTAAAATTACCACTTTCGTTTAGCATTTGATCATTTGGTGGATTTTCTTGTCTATTTTGAGAGTTGGTAACATTAGAGATCTTCCATCACTGATTTTAGGAAGCACACCAGAAAAAAAAATCACCTCATTATTGGACATGACTTTAGAATCCATTTCTTAGGATGTAGATGTTTAATTATCGACTACCCTCTTTATTGCTATCTAAAGAAATAATAGAATTTCCTTGTTCTCAATAATATCAACAATTCTTTTTTTGTGTGTGTGTTTTCTCATATTAGTGAGGACAAGCCTTCCGATGTTACCAACTCCCACAAGGGACGAGAGAGTCAATTAAATGCTTGAAATGCTAAGCGGGAGTGTTAATTTTAATATTTGAGTTACAAATACGTTGATTGATGTTGATCATGGGAGACCAGCACAATATAAGTTGAGTTTTCGGGTAAAATTTGAAATGAGGGCCTTTTTATCTTTAATATATTATATAAAAAAATTTGATTGACTTTTTATATAACAATAAAAAATTAACTTAAAATCTACACTTCTCTTTTTTGAGATGTAAATGTGGATCTTACATTTTTTAACTTTCACGATACGGACTTCCAACATGGACATGTGTGTAGTTAATTTCATAGTGTAGTCCAAAAGAGAAAAGGAGAAAAATCGATTCTCTTTTCTTTTCTTTAAGTAGCTACATGAGGTTGACTATATTTTGTACGGTATTGAAATCTCCAATAAGTATGTTGTTTTACATCAAGTGTAGTTATTTACCAAACCAATTATTCATGACAAGGAATAGAGTAAAGGTCTCACTTGTAATGTTAAATATCTATATATATTCGGGACGAAAGTCGTCTTCTAGCTCTAGTTTACCTCCGGTGGTTGTTAGGAAGGTTGATTGAATATCAATTTTATATGGTTTTCAATACATGCATCAACTAAATACCTAACATCTCTTTCCCCCATTTGGAGCCATTGTTGTAGTATAACATGACATACTTGAATTATTCCACATCTATTCGGTAGAAGACTCCCTATTTTGGGATCCATATAGGTATTGAGGTGACATTATGCCTTAATCGAGCCAATTGTTGCTTATTGTCAATAACCACCTTCTTATACCAAGTTCTTTTGCATTTTAAAAATAGATAGTGTAATGCCCAAAATTTTTATTTGTATCTCGAAGAAAAATAAATAGTGAAATTTTGAAAAAATTCTTAAAGTTAGACTTGGGTAAAATTTTAGGATTTTTTTGTTCTTTTTTAATGAAATCTAACTACACCATTGCTTCAAAATGGCTGAAAAACATATTTTTAGTTTGTATGCACTCTCAAATTCGAGTTTGAACAAAAAAGTTACAAAATCCTCGATTTTCAGGTCGGACCAAAATTTTTATTTATTTATTAGAATTAGAATTAGTATTATCCTTTCACACGATTAAGTCCGCAATGAAAAATTATAAAAAATGGAGTATTCACTTGTCAGTTTAGAAATCTAGAAAGTTGAATTATCGTAAAGAATGAAACAAATTTAAAAATACTTTGCGTCCCGATATATAAAAGAATTTTTGAATTTTGTTACCATTCATTATCTCCCAAACCCGCCAACCAACAATAATTGCATTTTTTTAAAACATTGGTTTCTACCAACTTTAATTTCAATCTACGTCGCGAACGGGATCCCGTCCACACTCAACGATGAACAAAAAAATGTCTGTGACGTCAAACTCTGCAAATCCCGCTCACTTCTTTTTCTTCTTATTTTTTTTTTATTTTTCTTCTCTTTCTTCATATTTCATAAAAAATCAATCGTATAACATAAGGGGGTTTCAACCTTTCAACCTACGATTTTACTTACTAAGAGCTCAAATCGTCCTCTGCCGCAGAAGGAAAAAAGAACGTCTTTGTCAAAATCTTCGAAACCACCGGATCTATTTCAAAAATCAATTGTCTTCACGTTAGATCCATCTCAATTTTTGCACTAATTGCCTCAATTTTCGTGTATGTTCTTCAATTTTATCACACAAAGAGTGGTAGGAGCTTATGATTCTTGTTGATAATCATAGATTTCAAAAATGCATTTAAGATTTTATAAATCTTTCGATTTTATTTTCAAATGTAGAATTTTCGCCGTTCATTTCAAATTCATGATAAATATATGCGTTTGATGTACTTAATTGTGTTTTATAACAAATTATACATGAGCGGGACATTTTACTAGATTACTTCCGCCAGTTTGTTCCTCTACAATGCTCAAACCCTATTTTGATCTAATTTTTGTAATTTTTCAATTAAAATAATAAAAAATAAATTTGAAAATTTGAAAAAAGTTTTAATAATTAAGGAATTTATATTCAATTGATAATTATTGAAAAAAAAATTTATGTTCGAAAAATCGAAAAAGGAAAAAAAAAAGATGAAACGGTTAAATGTCATAATCATACTTGATAGATGAGGTCTGCATTTTGTAGTATTGTGTTATGTGTGGGTTGATGAACATATATCCAAGGGTAATTTACTTCCTGTTGTATGTTTATTTATGATTATGTTAGTGCACTGTTATTTACTTTAGGTCAGGTAGTTACAATTGCATGGTAGGAAACTGGATATCCATTCTCAACTCTGTAATGTTAATTTCTTATTTATTTTCAAAGAAGACAAATACCTATTTTGTGAAATGTTAAAGAGTTTATGAATGCTTGAAGAGATAGTTCATCATATCATTTAGAGTTATGTACTATCTTGGGATGTACGGTAGGGACAACTAAGCTCATACATGATATAGGCCGCGTAAACTAAAATCTGGATTTTTTCCTTTCTATCTTTACTAGTGAACTTATAATGTAAATATGGTGGTATACAAATAGGGATGTATAATAAGAATTATATGCACGCCGGATAGACATAGACGAAGATGGCTAGTCAGTGATCACTAACAGTTTATAGTAGTTAAACGTCTTTATACGTTGAAAATAGACCCATTGTTTACAATCACGTCAAACAGCCAATCCGAGTTGGATAAATAATCCCGCAAGTGTGGTAATGCAACAACTAATTACAAAATCAAGAACTTACATTAGTACATTATTGGAACACCATGTCTCGACTGAAAGCGATCCAATTGTATAATCCCAACTCTCTAATTCCACTACTCCACCAAAGTATATTATGAATCAGTTATTTTATTTTAAATTATAACCTGTTTACTATTTCAATTTTATCAATTAAAATTGTATAAAAGGAAAATATTATAGTATGAATACTACTGATGGATATAATATGAATTTTAATTTTTTATATGCTCATCCCTGATAATATGTACTAGTTAATCATAGTTTATCTTGTAAAATTATGCATGTATTAAAATGATTGAGAATGCTTACACGTTCATGCTAGGAGATATTATTAGTTGAAATTGTTTGTTTACCTATTGGGTAACCATTTTTACTGACCCATTCCTTCTTCATTTTTTTTAATTTCAGATTTGACGCTTGACGAGATAGATGTAGAGCACGAGTGAGGATTATCTGGTAGGTCATATAGACAATTAAAGTCCTTTTCCTGATGAGCACTAGGGTTATACCCATTAGTGAAATCAATTTTTCTAGGTTGTAGTATAGATTTTGGTTGAGAGTTAGGATTTTGTTAGAGAGATGAGTTTTTGTATAATCCTATATATTAATTACTTCTTCCGCACTCTAATATACTTATGTTGTTAGATGTATTAGAATTTTGTTATTATTCATTTTTGTATATATATATATATATATATATATTTGATATTATATGTATGGTTAATCATGTGAAACAGATTGAATGTCTTAGAATGCGAACATAAACAGAGAAAACCATGTTGAAATATCGAGACGCCAACCAATGCCTCGAGATCTGACATGGGATTTTGTGTTAGTATTTTTGGGGGAACCACAGATAGAGTACTCAATTTTAGTATCATTTTTCAATGAACTCCTCTTATAGACCAAGGATCTTGAGCTTCAGGTGTGTAACGACACTTGTATGGATTTGTTTCGTTAAATGAACAAGGTGTTTCACTATTTTTTTTTCTTCTTACTACTCATCTTGTTTGGATTTTTTGTAGCTCAACTTTTTGTGCTTGCTCGTGTTGGGCATGAAATGAGCGACTTCAAACAGTTCTTAATATATTAAGAATCACGATCCAGAATGGTATCATGTTTCTATAGTAATATATAGTGTCTAAATAGCACGTTTTTATTGGAGATTAAATACACTAGATTACATACCTTATAGAAAACCGCTTGGTTAGAAGAGCCTAACATATTTCAAAATCCAACCAAACGTGGAATTTAGACACTACTCCTATTCTATAGGAATTAGATATCTTACTTGATCTTGCTTAATAGATTAATAGAAAATATGACTCAAATGTACTCTTCCTTGACATCTAGCTATAAACCTTTGATTTTTCATCTTAGAACTAGTTATCTCCTACTTCTTTCGATAATTTTTTTAACCTTCATCTTAAACCTCAAGATTCTATCATCTACTTCTACATTCAAACCTCAAGTCTAATTAACTTTTTTGTGAAATATAAAATGATAAAATTTTGGGTAGAAAAATCTAAGAGCCCGTGTAGATACAAGAGCTAGGAGTACTTAGAATATAAGTACTCCCAAAAATACTATTTGAAGTATTGTCTGAACTAGGTGAACAAATGTTGTGTGTTTGGATGCAAATTATAAGAAGTACTTCTGATAGAATTTTGTGTTTGAAAACTATTCTGTATTTTGCTAAAATGATTAGAATGCCCTTATAAGTATTATTTACTGTTTTTAACATTATTACTCAACAAATTATGCTCCGAAAGAAATAAAAGTAATTACTGTTTTTATCCATAAAAACTTATATAAACACCCAACAATTATAAACAAATGGAAGATATTGTGAACAAATAAACACAACCACTAAAAATATGAAGAAGCTTTCCCCACATCAATAGATAGTAAATTTGCGTATAATTATTCACATCAATCTTGTAAGAAGAAACTTTCAACCATGGTTGGAACCCTCATGGATAAATTATTGAGTGAACAATTGGTGGAGCTAGAAATCAAAATCCAAATACTACACTAAAAGGCTACCACAATATCAATGGATAGTAATATAATATTATTCAATTGCATTTTTGAAAACATGCTTGTAATTTTCAAAATTTATGAGGGGCATACTTGTCCCAAATGCTACACTAAAAGACTATAACCACATCAATGAATAGTAATATAATATTATTGCAATTGAATTTTTAGGGTATGCTTGTAATTTTCAAAATTTATGAGGGGCATACTTGTCACAAAAGTTATGCCAAAAGGCTACCACCACATCCATGGATATTAATATAATATTATTCCAATTGCCTTTTCAAGGGTATGCTTGTAATTTTTAAAATTTATGAGGGTATATTTGTCCCAATCATGTTATTTTGACGATGTTCTGTGGTTTCACGCAAGAGTAATTTAGAGAAGTAGCACCATTGGTATTTCGTGAAAAAGCACCAAAATGACACCAAAGTAAAGTAGCTCTCTCTAGGAGCTATTTATCCAAACACCTTTAAAGTGTTTTTGACTCCCCGCAAGAGTCAAAAGCACTTAAAAAAGTCAATCCACACAGGCCCTAGGATTTTGCATAATTGTTAAGAAATTATAGAAAACGATGGACTAAAAATAAGGTTGGCTTGGACAAATTGAAACTAATTTACCCTAAAAATTTAAGAGCATAAAGATGAATGATTTGGGGGTAGAAAATAATGTAAAATTTTAGGTAAAATAATCTAGGGTTTTATGTGAAAAAATATAGAGTTTTCTTTAAAGGATTAGTGTTAACTTGAAAACGAGATTGAAAATAAAATTGTGTAGATTAAAAAATTATACAATAGAGATTGAAAAACTTAACGATGACTAACTTTGAGAAGAAAAATCAGGGCCCTTAATACGAAGTTGAATAAGAGTATTTAGGTATTTTTCTATTAGTCTATTGAGAAGATTGAGTTCAATGAGGCATGTGCAAAATGTAGGAGATTTTTTCTTTATGACGAGACAAAGTGGTGTAGAAATGGTTCTAATCCCAACTTTACATTTAAACTTAATATAATAAGGGTTATTTTGATCAAAAACCAAGAAAATTATAACCCATTATCTTGTTTTGGTTAGTTTTAAAAGAGAAACACTTTCCATGCTAACTGAGGGATTATTCGTTACGGATTTTATTTTCGCCTGATTTTCGAGTTGTGAGCCACTTTTAGCCATGTTTGTTAGGTTAGCTTCTGCTTTCGTCACTTTCTTTTCAAGCAAAAAAGCTAACAGTCCTCTAGATTGCATGGAAAAACTCCTACCATCCAAAACAATACAAAAAATAAATAAAATTGGGCTTGATCCAAGGCTTTGAAAAAGGAAGGCTACTGAACTCAAACCAATCGCCCAAATTTAATTTTTTGTAAAGTACATAAAAATTTGTCCTTTGCATCCCTCTCGTATTAGATCATGTTTTTACATGCCAGAAACAAATTATGAACATATATGAGCTGGGATTGAATGTGAACATATGAGTTCATTCATGCTTTGGATAGAGAGGAATAAAGGCATATATCTGATTTGTCTAGTCAACCCGAAAAAGAGAGAGATCATGGAAACTATATATTATTAAAGCTGAAGTATAAATATGATGATATAGTGCATCTCATGCACATTATTATAATACTCTTAATGCCAGACAAGTGTTCTAATTCACTACTCAAAGTGACTAGCTAGAATTTCTTTACGACCATGAAAATAAATTACCATCTTATCACGTGGTGGTAGACACTCTTTGATTATGGGAAAGTTGAGAAAATTCTTCATCCAAGAGTTTAAGTTGGGAAATTTGCTTGGGTCGAAAGCCTTGAAGCAGCCAACTTCCTCCCACACTTCCAACCAATGAGGAACCCAACCTAACACAATGTCCAAATACCCAATTGTTTCTCCTCCAAAGAACTTCTTCCCTTTGATCTCTCCATCAAGAATTGCAAGAGATTCCATGATTAAATTTATAGCCTTGTCTTGTTTTTCCCCTTTTGAGAACATAGCAGTGAATGTAGGATCCAATAACTGTCACAAAATTAACCAATATTATATCAATAACTTTTACCAAAAAAATCAAAATATTTATATAATTTCAATAACTAATCTTTTATTTATTTATAACTGGATGTGCAGACTTATGTCCAACTAGAGGGACTGGATGAGCTAGGGTCGAAGCCAAGGCATATGGATCCCTCCCCTGGGCACGTGCAACACCCACACATCCCATGCACCAGGTAAGTGAGGGAAGTGGGTGACCTTGAGGAAATATTGCTCATACTTGCTATCGAACATACAATCCTCTCGGAGTTTCAATAATTAGTCTTTGCTACGTAAATGGTTCATTGATTCAATCTAGACCATTCATTTTGGAGTGAGGCAAAACAGAGTTATAAATAATTATAATAATAATAAACAACTAAATAAAAAAAAGAAAAAAAAGAGTTGAAATTGCATGATTGTAATAGAAAATGTTGAAATCGTTTAGTTGCCCAAATCACCAGTCCACATACCATGGATTTGATACCGGAAAGGTTTGAGAAAACTTGATATAATAGTTTGGAAAAATGAATAGATATGCATTAAGATTATATTATGGTAAATAGTGTTTATATATATGTTTAAAATAGATCTCTAAGAAACTTCTACTAAGCCCTAGAAAATGTGTATTTTTACTCTCATCTCAAGTACAAATTGGTCGCTATCGTCTAAAGTGATTGAAGATTAGAGAAGTCGAAATAAGTTTAGTGCTTGGGTTGTCGACAACCATTCTACATTTTAATGATAACACCTCTATTCCATTTCCTTCGAGAAATTCTTTGATTTGGGATTTTTTATTAAAGCAAGAAAAACTATTAAACTCTAAGGGGATAGGCTATGAGAGTGAAAGAGTTATCGATAAAGAAATCGATGGTTGGCTACTGTCAAATGTCATTGCAATTGTTCCCTTCCTCTTCGTTTTTATTTCCTTTCATTTCATAATCGTTTCTGTGTTATGGAAAAACAAAATTGTCCGCTATAAGAATGTATTTTAATCACTGATAATAATAATAATAATGTCTTGTTAACGTGTGCTTAAAGTGTAATAAATACACTTTGGGAATAAGCACTTAAGGGTATTTTGGTAAAAAAAATATTTTTTTTTTTGAGGGGGGGGGGGGGGGCTTTTACGGTATAAAATTCAATTTCTTATGTGTATTTATTTCACTTTAACATATGCCCCAAGAGACACATTAACAAGAGCCTATTATAATAGGGTTACGTCACTTGACTCTAGGGTTGCCAATGGATTGGATAAGTCCGAAATTCGATCCGTTCTGATAACTTTGGGTTTGGATCAATGTTTTGGATTCTAATAAGACTTTGATCCGATATCTTATTGGATTGGATCTAAATCAACCATGCCCCGATCCGATAAAGACCCAATTCTATAATATTTTAGAATGTATATAAATTATATTAAGATGTGCGAGGTTTATTTAGATTTTGTATATAAAATCGGATTTAACCTGATACGATTGTTAATGGATCAGGTCTGGATCTTATCATTGAGTTCTAATAATAAATCCGATCTGATAAGGGTCCGATATGATACTTACTAGATCGGTACCAAATCAACCTTGATCCAATCCATTGACAACCCTACTTGACTCATAAGAAACAATAAAACTTGGCCATAAAAGCAAAAAATCTAATGTCAAAAAATTAATAATAAGAGGAACCAACACTCACTCACCTTCTCTTCAGCAAATTTAGCCCAAAAGCGTGCTATGGCTCGTTCGTAAGGATCTTCGGGCAATATGGGATTTTGCTTCCACGTCTCATCGATGTATTCAAGAACAATGGTGGATTCCGCGATGGGTTTCCCATTGTGAATAAGAACTGGAACCAACTTATGGACTGGATTGGACTTGAGAAACAGATCACTCTTCTTAACCCAAATATCCTCTTCTATGTATTCATAGTCTACTCCCTTCAGTTTCAGAGCCCATTGGACCCTGAAAACAAAACAACTCGACCAAAATCCCAACAACTTCACCTCTTGATTTGCCATCTGACCTTGTTTGCTAAATCACCTAGTTTGCTTCTTTTTATATATATATATCTTTTTTGAAGAGTTCAATTTGATTATTTCTATTGTATATTATATATAAAAATATCTTTTTTGAAGAGTTCAATTTGATTACTTCTATCGTATATTATATAGAGTTGTTTTCAATCTTATGGAAAGCATCAACATGGGTCAATATTTTTGACCTTTTTCTTGCCTTTTAGAGAATTTGGGTGGTGCAGAATTCAATACTATTTTGGATTTTTGTAAATATTTGAGATACCCTTTATTGTTTTTTTCAAATTGATGACATATCCCTTTTTACTATGCTCTTTAGACTAAAAAAATTACTAAAATACCCTCATTTTTCATTCTTTTTGATTTTTGAATCAATCCTATATTTAGTTGACAAAATCTTCTAGGATAATAACTTGATAGTCCTTATCATTGCTCAAGATCTCAATAATTCAGTCGTCAACATGAATTTGTAGGGGTGTTTATAGATAAATTCCTACTTTGAAAAAGGTTCATCTTTTGAGTCATTAGACAAAGACTAAAGTCAAAGGTTAAGATTGTACATTACTGTGATATTTTGAGGATCATTCAAGCATCAAAGAGGTAGTCCATCAGCATGCCTGCATAGATCGAAGTCAAAGTAGTTGGTGGATGGTACGTGTGTGGTTATGTCATGGAAGAGACCAAGAACTCGCCTTAAATTTGAGACTCTTTTATGTTGAATTTCATTGTCAGACCTATCAAACATTAGAACAGACCTAAGCATGATATCATACCAAACTCCATCTTAAATAAATAAATAGAACTTCTATTGCTACACCAACTTTTACTAAGATCACCCCACCCTAAGATATGTGCTAATTCTTTTGTGATTTCAAACTAATTTAGATGCTCTTTGCAAAAGTTGGTGTGGCAAAAGAATCTCAAAAGATAAAAATAAAAAAAAATGGCTGACCTTAATTTAAAGAAATGATGCATAGATTCATAATCTTTGTGTTTTAGATAAGTTAGTCAAACACCTAAACATTGTTAACAACGTGCATGGTGATAATGATTTTTGAAATATACACTATGGATCGTCATCATCTTAATCTTATTCAAAAGATTTGGTGTCGGCTAAATGAATCATATTTCTTCGTTCCATTCTCCTTAGGGTCATTTAATGGAGGAAAAAATTAATTTAAAATCTACTCTTATGTTTTTTTTAGATGCAAATATGGATCTTAAGTTTTTTTGTTTTAACTTCCACGGTGCGGACTTCCAACAGGAACATGTGTGTAGTTAGTTTCATAGTGTAGTCTCGAAGGAGAAGAGGAGAAAAATGGATTCTCTTTTCTTTTCTTTAAGTAACTACATGAGGTTGACTGTTTTCCATATGGTGTTCTATCTTTAGTAAGTGCATTGTTTTATATCAAGTGTAGTTATTTACCAGACCGATTATTCATGACAAGGAATAGAGTAAAGATCTGACATGTAATGTTAAGTATCTATATAGCCATCTTCAGGACGAAAGCCGTCTTCTAGTTCTAATTTACCTCCGGGGGTTGTTAGGAGGGTTGATTGAATATCGATTCTATTTGCTTTTTAATACCTACATCAAGTGAATACCCAACAACTCTTTCCCCCGTTGGAGCCATTGTCGCAATATAACATGGCATGCTTGAATTATTCCACATCTATTCGGTAGAAGACTCCCTTTTTTGGGACCCATATAGGTATTGAGGCGACATTCGGCCTTAATCGAGCCAATTGTTGCTTATGTCAGTAACCATCTTTTTATACCAAGTTCTTTTGCATTTTAAAAATAGATAGTGTAATACCTTGAATTTTTATTTGAATTTCGAAGAAAAATAAATAATTGAATTTTTAAAAAATTCTAAAAGTGTGCTTTAGGGTAAAAATTTAGGATTTTTTTTTAATGAAATCTAACTTCACCATTGGGTTCAAAATGGCCGAAAAACATACTTTTAGTTTGTAAGCACACTCAAAATCGAGTTTAAACGAAAAAATTACAAAATCATCGATTTTCAGGTCGGACCAAGCTAAAAAAAATGAATTTTTATTAGAATTAGAATTGGTATTATCCTCTCACACAATTAGATTTGCAATAAAAATTATAAAAAATGAAGTATTCACTTGTCAGTTTCAAAATTCGAAAGTTGAATTATCATAAAAAAATGAAATAAATTTTAAAATACCGCACGTGTCCCGATATTTTTACATATAAAAGAATTTTTAAATTTTGTTACCATTCCTTATCTCCCAAACCCGTCAACCTACAGTAACTGCATTTTTTTTTAAACATTGGTTTCTACCAACTTTAATTTCTATTTACGTCGCGAACGGGACTCCGTCGACACTCGGCGAAGAACGAAAAAATGTCTGTGACGTCAAACTCTACAAATCCCGTTTATTTATTTTTCTTTTTTCTTTTTCTTTTTTTCTTCTCTTTCTTCGTATTTCATCGAAAATCAGTCGTATGATATATGGGGATTTCGACCTTTCAACCTACTATTTTACCTCCTTAGAGTACAAATCGTCATCTGCCGCAGAAGGGAAAAAGAACGCCGTCGTCAAGATCTTCGAAACCACCGGATTTGTTTCAAAAGTCAATTATCTCCACGTCAGATCCATATAAAATTTTGCATTAATTGCCTCGATTTTCGTGTATATTCTTTAATTCTATCACACAAAGATTGGTAGGGATTTATATTACTTATTGATAATCATAAATTCCAAAAATGCATTTAGGATTTTATAAATCTTTTGATTTCATTTTCAAATGTAGAATTTTCGTTGTTCATTTCAAATTCATGCTAAATATATGTGTTTGATGTATTTAATTGTGCTTTTAAACAAATTATACATAAACGGGACATTTCACCAGATTACTTCTGTCAATTTGGTCCTCTACACTGCTTAAACCCTGTTTTGATCTAATTTTTATAATTTTTCAATTAAAATGATAAAAAATAAATTTGAAATTTTAAAAATTTGAAAAAAGGGTTTAATAATTAAAGAATTTATAATGAGTTGATAATTATTGAAAAAAGAATTTGATGTTCGAGAAATAGAAAAAGGCAAATATCGAAAAAAGAAAAAAAATGATGAAACGGTTAAATGTCAGAATCACACTCAATGAGTAATGTCTACATTTTATAGTATTGTGCTATGTGTGGGTTGATGAACAAATATCCAGGGGTAATTTACTTTCTGTTGAATGTTTATTTACAATTATGTTAGCACACTGTTATTTATTTTAGGTGCGGTCGTTACAATTGTATGGTAGAAAATTGGATATCCATTTTTAACTCTGTCATGTTAATTTCTTTTTTATTTTCAAAGAAGACAATAATATGTATCTATAGCTATTTTGTGAAATGTTAAAAAGCTTGTAAATGCCTGAAGGAATAGTCTGTCATATCATCTAGAGTTATGTACTATCTTGGGATGTATGGTAGGGATAACCAAGCTCATACGTGGTATATAATGCATAAACTGAAATCTGAGTTTTTTTCTTTCTATTTTTACCAGTGAACTTATAATGTAAAGGTGGTGGTAATAGGAATCACATACACGCCTGACAGATATAGACGAAGATGGCTAGTCAATGATCACTAACAATCTATAGTAGTCAAACGTCTTTACATGTCGAAAAGAGACTCATTGCTTACGATCACATCAAGCGGTCAACTTGAGTGGGATAAATGATCCTGCAAATCTGGTTATGCAACGACAGATCACAAAATCAAGAATTTACATCAGTACATTATCGGAACAACATGTCTCGGCTGGAAGCGATCCAATCACAGAATCCCGATTTTCTAATTCTACTACTCTACCATTGTGTATTATGTATCAATTATTTTATTTTGAATTATAAAATGAAAAGCATGTTTATTATTTCAATTTTATCAATTAGAATTGTATAAAAGGAAAATATTATAGTATGAATACTGTTAATGGATATAATATGAATTTTAATTTGTTTATATGCTCATCCCTGACTATATATACCAGTTAATCATAGTTTATCTTGTAAAATTATGCATGTATTAAAATGATTGAGAATGCTTACTCGTTTATGTTAGGAAATGTTATTAGTCGAAATTGTTTGTTTACCTATTGGGTAACCATTGTTACTCACACATTCCTTCTCCATTTTTTTTAGTTTCAGATTCTAAGCTTTGTGAGACAGGTGTAGAGCACGAGTCAGGATTATCTGGTAGGTCAGATAAACAACCAAAGTCCTTTTCCTGGTGAGTACTAGGACTATACCCATTAGCGACATTAATTTGTTCAGGTTGTAGTATAGATTTTGATTGAGAGTTAGGATTTTGTTAGAGAGAGGAGTTTCTGTATAATCCAATATATTAATTACTTATTCCACACTCTAATCTACCTTATGTTGTTAGATGTATTAAACTTCCGTTGTTATATATTTTTGTAAATATATACATGATATTATCTGTATGGTTTATCAGGTGAAATAGATTGAATGCCTTGGAATGCTAATATAAACAGAGAAAATCATTCTGAAATTTCGAGACGTCATCTAGTGTCTCGAGATCTGACATGGGATTTCTTGTTAGTATTTTTAGGGGCGCCACAGATAAAGTACTCAATTTTGGTATCATTTTTTAATGAACTCTTCTTATAGACCTAAGACCTTGAGCTTCGAGTATGTAACGACACTAGTATGAATTTGTTTCGTTAATTGAACAAGGAGTTTCACTATTTTTTTCTTCTTGTACCACATCTTGTTTGATTTTTTTGTAGCTCCACTTTTTGTGCTTGTTCGTGTTGGGCATGAAATGAACTACCTCAAACAGTTCTTCATATATTAAGAGCTGCGATCCAAAATGGAATCATGTTTCTATAGCAATATATAGTGTCTACATGGCACGTTTTTATTGGAGATTAAATACACTAGATTACATACCTTATAGAAAACCGATTGGTTAGGAGAGCTTAACATATTTCAAAATCCAACCAAACGTGGAATTTAGGCACTACTCCTATTCTATAGGAATTAGATATCTTACTTGATCTTGCTTAATAGATTAATAGAAAATATGACTCAAATGTACTCTTTCTCGACATCTAGTTATAAATCTTTGATTTTTCATCTTAGAACTAGTTATCTCGTACTTCTTTTGATAATTTTTTTAACCTTCATCTTAATGTAAAACCCCGAATTTTCAATTCGTATCTCGAGAAAAAAAATAAATAATGAAATTTTAAGAAAATCTTGAAAGTGGGACTTAGGGGTAAAATTTTAGGATATTTCTGATCATTTTTAATGAAATCTGACCTTACCATTGGATTCAAAATGATCAAAAAATATAGTTTAGCCTGTAAGTAGACTCAAGTGCAAGTCCGAATAGAAAAGTTACAAAATCCTCGATTACCGGGTCGGATCAGGCTAAAATAGTGACTTGTTGGTAGAAAAAAAATTGTTAAGATTCGATCATACCATTGGGTTTGTAACGAAAAATTATTGAATATGGACAATTTATTTATCATTTTTGGAGACCAGAAAGTCAAATTATCTTCAAAAACAAAAACGACATCAAGTTTAGGAGTCACCTCAGGGAAAAAATATAAACTTTTGATAGAGACATAATTTGTAGAAATTGACTGCACTATTAGATCCGGAACGAAAAATTAGGCGAAATAGAGTATTCATTTATCAATTCTGGAGTCCAGATGGCTAAGTTATCGTCGATCAAAACAATAAGCGAAATATCGAATTCGTCCCAAATTTTATATAAATAATATTTTAATTTTTTTTTTATATCTCATCTTCCCCAACTCTTCCATAAAGCCGCGCGACAAATAAAAACGAAAAAAAAAATTCATTTTTCCTCCGATCTTCTACCTCAGATTTTTCGCAAAATACCCGCCATCGACGATCACCACAGAAAGGAAAAAGATCCGCAGCTTCGAAATCTATAAAACTCACCCAAGAACTCTTCATTTCATCTTCTCTTTCACCCGGTATCGTAAAAAATCAGCCGTATACATATACGGGGGTTTCGAAACTTCGACATCAGATTTCGTCTGTTTCTATGTCAAACCGTCTTCCGATACAGAAGGGAGAAACGTTCGCAGCCTTGACATCTACAAAATCCACTCAACGTTTTTTCGTTTCACTTTCTATTTAACCCAATATCGTAAAAAATCAGCCGTATTTATATACGGGAATTTTGAAAACTTCGACCTCGAATTTCATCGATTTCAGAGTCAAACCGTCCTTCTTCGTAGAAGGGAGAACGGACGACAGCGTCGAGATCTTCAAAACCACCTAGCCAGATTCAAAAATCAGTCGCTTCGAAGTTCGGTCCGTCTCGATTCCCGTGCCGATCGCCTCAATTTTCGTGCACACACATCGATCCTTTTGCCTAGACATTGTAAGGAACTCTCAATTTCTATTAATAATCATAGATTGTGAAAATTGCATTTAGGATTTTATTAAAAAAATTTGGATGTATTTCTAAAATATAGAATTGTTTTGTTATTTGAAAAATTCACGCCAGAAATTGCATGTTTGATATGTTTAATTGCATTTTTAACAAATTATACGTGGATAGGATATTTTAACGGGTTATTTCCATAAATTGGGTCTTGTGCACTGCTCGGACCTCGTTTTGATATAAAATTTGTATTCTTTTTCAATATTATTGATAAAAATAAATTCTTTAGTTGGAAAATGTGATTTAATATTCAATGAACTCATATTGAGTTGATGAATATCAGAAAATGGATGTTTTATTGAAGAGAATGAAAACTGTAAAAATCAAAAAAAGGGTATGAAACGGTAAAATGTCAGAGTCACACCGGAGGGGTGATGTCTGCATTTTACATTGTTGTGTTGTGTGCAGGTTGGTGAACAGATATCTAGGGATAATATTGTTGGTTGCATGCTTATTTAAATTTCTGTTAACGCGAGGCGCTGTTTATGCTTTCGTTTTGTTATTTATTTTAGGCCGGGTGGCCACACTTGGATGGTAGGAAACTGGATATCCATTCTCAACCTTGTATTGTTAATTTATCTTTTGTTTTCAAATGAAAATAATATATAGAAGTAGCTGTTTTGTGAACTGTTAAAGAGTTTGTGAATGCCTGAATGGATAATGCGTCATATCATCTGGAGTGGTGTACTATCCTGGGATGTACGGTAAGGGCCACCAAACTCATACGTGGTATGGGACGCGTATGAAAGTGGAGTTACAACTGGAATCCAGGATATTCCTCTCTATCTTTACCAATGAACTTGTAATGTAAAGGTGGTCGTATACGAATGGTTTGTATATTTGGGAATCACATGTACGCTTGATAGGCATGGACAAAGATGATTAGTCAGTGATCACTAACAATCTATCGTAATCGAACATTCTGACACATCAAAAAGAGACTCATTACTTACGGTCATGTCAAACGGCCAGCCTGAGCCGGATAAATGGTTAACCAAAGGTGGTAAGTGCAGCGATCGGCCACAAAATCAGGAACTAAAAGCCAGAGAAGAATTGTAACATCATGTCCCGACTAGAGCGATCCAGTCGTGAATCCCAACTTTCTAATTCCAAGACTCCACCATTGTGTATTATGTATCTATTGCTTATTTTGATATATAAAATGAAATCCATGTTTATTGTTTTCATTTGATCAATTAGATTTGTATAAAAAGATAATGTTATAGTGAGTACTACTGATCGATGTAATGTGAGTTTTAAAATGTTTAGTTGTTCATCCCTGGCTATATGTACCAGTTAATCGTAGTTTCCTCTATAAAATTTTATATATTTTAAAATGATTTAGTATGTTTATTCGTTCATGTTAGAAGAGGTTATTGGCCGAAATTGTGTTATTCCTTACTGGGTAACCATTGTTACTCACCCTTTCCTTCTCTATTTTTTTAGTTACAGATCCGAAGTTTGGTGAGACAGGTATAGAGCACGAGTGAGAATCATCTGGTGGGTTAGATAGACAGTCAGAGTTCGTCACTTGGTAAGTATTAGAGTTATTACCCCTAGTGGTGTCGATTTGTCCAAAAAGTATTATAGATTTTGTTCTGAATTATAGGACTTATGTTAGAGTGAGAAATTTTCGTATAATCCTGTATTATAATTTCTTCTTACACGCTCTGATCTTTCGTACGTTATTAGACGTATATAGGCTTCCGCTAGTAGTATATTTTGTTTGTTATATGCAGGAGTGTATGTCGTTTATCAGGTGCAGGTTGAACACCTTAGAATGCTAACATAAACAAAGGAGACCATGCCGAAATTTCGAGGTACCACCTAGAACCTCGAGATCAGACATTAGGATTTGTGTTAGTGTTCGGTGGGGTGCCACACTTAAACCTCAAGATTCTATCCTCTACTTCTACATTCAAACCTCAAGTCTAATTAACTTTTTTGTGAAATATAAAATGATAAAATTTTGGGTACAAAAATCTAGGGGGCCATGCGTATACAAGAGCTAGAAGTACTTAGAACATAAGTACTCCTAAAAGTACTTTTAGAACTACTGTCTAAAGTAGGTGAATAATTGTTGTGTGTTTGGATGCAGATTCTAAGAAGTACTTTTGATAGAATTTTGTGTTTGGAAACTATTCTGGATTCTGCTAAAATGGCCAGAATGCCTTTATAAGTATCATTTACTGTTTTTAACATTATAACTCAACAAATTATGCTCCGAAAGAAATAAAAGTAATTACTGTTTTTATCCATAAAAACATATATAAACACCCAACAATTAAAAACAAATGGAAGATATTGTGAGCAAATATATACAAGCACTAAAAATATGAAGAAGCTTTCCCCACATCAATAGATAGTAAATTTGCGTATAATTATTCACATCAATCTTGTAAGAAGAAACTTTCAACCATGGTTGGAACCCTCATGGATAAATTATTGAGTGAACAATCGGTGGAGCTAGAAATCCAAATTCAAATACTACACTAAAAGGCTACCACTACATCAATGGATAGTAATATAATATTATTCAATTGCATTTTTGAAGACATGCTTGTAATTTTCAAAATTTATTAGGGGCATACTTGTCCCAAATGCTACACCAAAAGACTACAACTACATCAATGTGTAGACACCCCATTTTTGCACTCGCCTAATTAATCAACTCGTCAACCCGATTGCAATGATTCCCAATGATGGATGTTATTTCCATTACTTTATTTTGTTACAAGAAATGTTTCAGAAATCCGGAAGAGGTATCTCGAATTGACAAAGCTTTAGAAACCACGCTATGCTAAGAAAATATTATCCCAAAAACATAGAAATTATCATCTTGTAGACCAAAAAGAAGCTTAACGATAAAAATCACTAAAAATGACCAAAATACCCCTAACATCAAAACAACCCTAGAGCCTACTTACGCTTAGAAAAATCCATTCAAACACATAAAACAACAAATCGAAATCCAATAAATCATTTCACCAATTTTAACAGAATTTGACAAAATTACGAAAATGCCCCTCATAAAGTTCACAATCATTTCACACAAAAAATTTCATAAATGACACAAACCAATATTTCCATTGAATTCCTTATGAAAAATCGATTCTAAAACATCCTAGAACATTAAAAACCAACTTAAAACGTGAAAAGTCCTCTAAGGGGGCAAAAACGGTAATTTCACAATTTTCATAATTAAAAAATTTGAAATTAATAAATAAAATATTAAATAATTAAAGTGAAAGATTAATGAAATTAATTTAAAATTTTAAATTAAAAAAATCGATCAATCGGACTTTCAAGTAAAATTGTTGAGGGTTCGTGAGATATTTTTTTAAGGACCCTTCCATTTGGGGGTCCAAAGAATTAAAGATATTTTAGACGGGGGTTCTCCAAAAAGTAAAATTAAATCAAGCAAGACTAAATTCAAGGTATTAAAGTCAATCAAGTAGACTAAAGTCAAAATTAAAGTTAATAAAGCAAGACTGAAGTCAAGATATTAAAAGTCAATCAATTAAGACTAAAGTCAAAATATTACAAATCAATCAAATAAGACTAAAAGTCAAAATAGAGTTCTAATTAAATAATAACTCTATCTAATAGAGTTCTAACTTAAAAACAATTCTAACTTAAAAACAATTCTAACTAAAACAATTCTAACTAAAACACAACTCTAACTAAAAGAACTCTAATTAAATACTAACTCTATCCAAATCAACCCTTAAAAAATTCTATAAATCGAGGTGCTCACACCCTATTTTCGTATAAAATCAAAAACCCTAAGAGAAGTAGGTCTAAAAGCCCCCCTAGCCTCCTATAAACCCCAATTTTGGAGTCCCAACTCCTTACCTAACATCCCTCCTTCGATTTTGGCCTAAAGAACACCCAAAAGCCTTCCAAAAACATCCCAAAATCTACAACAAACTTGAAGAGTTTAGATCCAAAAATAAGGAGATACCTTGCCGCGGAGATCCAAAATCAAATCCGGAGACAGAACGAAGCAAGGAAGTACGGTACAAGGAGCTATTTTTTATCAGATCTGAAGAAACAAAATCCTTGCTATCGGAAAGGTATGCAATTTTTTATTTTTATTTTTATCTAGGTTTTTAGCAATGTGATTTATTTGGAAAGTTAGTAGAGACCGGCTTTGGCCGGGCGGGCTTGGTGCCTAACACCTTCCAACCCCGTAATGTGATCCCCGGACTCTTTTTCTCTTTCGTAGATTAGTTTGCCTTTTTAAGAGTCAGTTTGGTTCCTAGACCTTAACAACTAGGTGGCGACTCCCAAACCTCAAGAGTCAAAAGCGGATCCGTGCACCCCGCGGATCGAAGGGGCTTTCACAATGAATAGTAATATAATATTATTGCAATTGAATTTTTAGGGTATGCTTGTAATTTTCAAAATTTATTAGGGGAATACTTGTCACAAATGTTATGCCAAAAGGCTACCACCACATCCATGGATATTAATAAAATATTATTTCAATTGCCTTTCAAGGATATGTTTATAATTTTTAAAACTTATGAGGGTATACTTGTCCCAATCATGTTATTTTGACGGTGTTATGTGGTTTCGCGCAAGAGTAATTTGGAGAAGTAGCACCATTGGTACTTCGTGAAAAAGCTCTAAAATGACACTAAAGTAAAGTAGTTCTCTATAGGAGCTATTTATCCAAACACCATTAAAGTGCTTTTGACTCCCCGCAAGAATCAAAAGAATCAAAAGCACTTAAAAAAGTCAATCCACACAGGCACTAGGATTTTGCATAATTGTTAAGAAATTATAGAAAACGATGGACTGAAAATAAGGTTGGATAGATTGAAACTAATTTACCCTAAAAATTTAAGAGCATAAAGATGAATGATTTGGGGGTAGAAAATAATGTAAAATTTTAGGTAAAATAATCTAGGGTTTTATGTGAAAAAATATAGAGTTTTCTTTAAAGGGGTTAGTGTTAACTTGAAAACGAGATTGAAAATAAAATTGTGTAGATTAAAAAATTATACAATAGAGATTGAAAAACGTAAAGATGACTGACTTTGGGAAGAAAAATCAAGGCCCTTAACACGAAGTTGAATAAGAGTATTTAGGTATTTTTCTATTAGTCTATTGAGAAGATTGAGTTCTATGAGGCATGTGCAAAATGTAGGAGATTTTTTCTTTATGACGAGACAAAGTGGTGTATAAATGGTTCTAATCCCAACTTTACATTTAAACTTAATATAATGAGGGTTATTTTGATCAAAAACCAAGAAAATTATAACCCATTATCTTAATTTGGTTAGTTTTAAAAGAGAAACACTTGCCATGCTAACTGAGGGATTGTTTGTTACGGATTTTCTTTTCGCCTGATTTTTGAGATGTGAGCCACTTTTGGCCATGTTTGTTACGTTAGGTTCTGCTTTCGTCACTTTCTTATCTAGCAAAAAAGCTAACAGTCCTCTAGATTGCATGGAAAAACTCCTCCCATCCAAAATAATACAAAAAATAAATAAAATTGGGCTTGATCCAAGGTTTTGAAAAAGGTAGGCTACTGAACTCAAACCAATCGTCCAAATTTAATTTTTTGTAAAGTACATAAAAATTTGTCCTTTGCATCCCTCTCACATTAGATCATGTTTTTAAATGCCAGAAACAAATTATGAACATATATGAGCTGGGATTGAGTGTGAACATATGAGCTCATTCATGCTTTGGATAGAGAGGAATAAAGGCATATATATATATGATTTGTCTAGTCAACCCGAAAAAGAGAGAGATCTTGGAAACTATATATTATTAAAGCTGAAGTATAAATATGATGATATAGTGCATCTCATGCACATTATTATAATACTCTTAATGCCAGACAAGTGTTCTAATTAACTACTCAAAGTGACTAGCTAGAATTTCTTTACGACCATGAAAATAAATTACCATCTTATCACGTGGTGGTAGACACTCTTTGATTATGGGAAAGTTGAGAAAATTCTTCATCCAAGAGTTTAAGTTGGGAAATTTGATTGGGTCGAAAGCCTTGAAGCAGCCAACTTCCTCCCACACTTCCAACCAATGAGGAACCCAACCTAACACAATGTCCAAATACCCAATTGTTTCTCCTCCAAAGAACTTCTTCCCTTTGATCTCCCCTTCAAGAATTGCAAGAGATTCCATGATTAAATTTATAGCCTTGTCTTGTTTTTCCCCTTTTGAGAACATAGCAGTGAATGTAGGATCCAATAACTGTCGCAAAATTAACCAATATTATATCAATAACTTTTACCAAAAAAATCAAAATATTTATATAATTTCAATAACTAATCTTTTTTTGATTTATAACTGGATGTCCAGACTTATGGACAACTAGAGGGACTGGATGAGCTAGGGTCGAAGCCAAGGCATATGGATCCCTCCCCTGGGCACGTGCAACACCCACACATCACATGCACCAGGTAAGTGAGGGAAGCAGGTGACCTTGAGGATATATTGCTCATACTGGCTATCGAACATACAATCCTCTCGGAGTTTCAATAATTAGTCTTTGCTACATAAATGGTTCATTGATTCAATCTAGACCATTCAATATGGAGTGAGGCAAAACAGAGTTATAAATAATAATAATAATAATAAATAAATAAATAAATAAAAGAAAAAAAGAAAAAAGAAAAAAGAAAAAAGAAGAGTTGATATTGCATGATTATAATTGAAAATGTTGAAATCGTTTAGTTGCCCAAATCACCAGTCCACATACCATGGATTTGATACAGGAAAGGTTTGAGAAAACTTGATGAAATGGTTTGGAAAAATGAATAGATATGCATTAAGATTATATTATGGTAAATAGTGTTTATATATATGTTTAAAATAGATCTCTAAGAAACTTCAACTAATCGCTAGAAAATGTGTATTTTTACTCTCATCTCAAGTACAAATTGGTCGCTATCGTCTAAAGTGATTGAAGATTAGAGAAGTCTAAATAAGTTTAGTGCTTGGGATTTTTTATTAAAGTGAGAAAAACTATTAAACTCTAAAGGGATAGGCTATGAGAGTGAAAGAGTTATCGATAAAAAAATCGATGGTTGGCTACTGTCAAATGTCATTGCAATTGTTCCCTTCCTCTTCGTTTTTATTTTCTTTTCATTTCATAATCGTTTCTGTGTTAAGGAAAAAAAAAATTGTCCACTATAAGAATGTATTGTAATCACTCACAATAATAATGATAAGGTCTTGTTAATGTGTGCTTAAAGTGTAATAAATACACCTTGGGAATAAGCACTTAAGGGTATTTTGGTAAAAAAATATTTTTTTATGGAGGGCTTTTACGGTATAAAATTCAATTTCTTAGGTGTATTTATTTCACTTTAACATATGCCCCAAGAGACACATTAACAAGAGCCTATTATAATAGGGTTAGGTCACTTGACTCTAGGGTTGCCAATGGATCGGATAAGTCCGAAATTCGATCCGTTCTGATAACTTCGGGTTTGGATCAATGTTTTGGATTCTAATAAGACTTTGATCCGATATCTTATTGGATTGGATCTAAATCAACCATGCCCCGATCCGATAAAGACCCAATTCTATAATATTTTAGAATGTATATAAATTATATTAAGATGTGCGAGCTTTATTTAGATTTTGTATATAAAACCGGATTTAACCTGATCCGATTGTTAATGGATCAGGTCTGGATCTTATTATTGAGTTCTAATAATAAATCCAATCTGATAAGGGTCCGATATGATACTTACAAGATCGGTACCAAATCAACCTTGATCCAATCCATTGACAATCCTACTTGACTTATAAGGAACAATAAAACTTGGTCATAAAAGAAAAAAATCTAATGTCAAAAAATTAATAATAAGAGGAACCAACACTCACTCACCTTCTCTTCAGCAAATTTAGCCCAAAAGCGTGCCATCGCTCGTTCGTAAGGATCTTCGGGCAATATGGGATTTTGCTTCCATGTCTCATCAATGTATTCAAGAACAATGGTGGATTCCGCGATGGGTTTCCCATTGTGAATAAGAACTGGAACCAACTTATGGACTGGATTGGACTTGAGAAACAGATCACTCTTCTTAACCCAAATATCCTCTTCAGTTTCAGAGCCCATTGGACCCTGAAAACAAAACAACTCGACCAAAATCCCAACAACTTCACCTCTTGATTTGCCATCTGGCCTTGTTTGCTAAATCACCTAGTTTGCTTCTTTTTATATATATATCTTTTTTGAAGAGTTCAATTTGATTATTTCTATTGTATATTACTTCTATTGTATTTTATATAGAGTTGTTTTCAATCTTATGGAAGTCATCAACATGGGTCAATATTTTTGACCTTTTTTCTTGCCTTTTAGAATTTGGGTGGTGCAGAATTCAATACTATTTTGGCTAATTTGAGATGTCCTTTGGATTTTTGTAAATATTTGAGATACCCTTTATTTTTTTTTTCAAATTGATGACATATCCCTTTTACTATGCTCTTTTGTAAAAGATTAATAAAATTACTAAAATACCCTCATTTTTCATTCTTTCTGATTTTTGAGTCAATCCTATATTTATTTGACAAAATCTTCTAGGATAATAACTTGATAATCCTTATCTTTGCTCAAAGTCTCAATAATTCAGTCCTCAACATGAAATTGTAGGGGTGTTTATAGATAAATTCCTACTTTGAAAAAGGGTCATCTTTTGAGTCATTTGACAAAGACTAAAATCAAAGGTGAAGATTGTACATTACTGTGATATTTTGAGGATCATTCATGCATCAAAGAGGTAGTCCATCAGCATGCCTGCAAAGATCGAAGAAAAAGTAGTTGGTGGATGGTACGTGTGTGGTTATGTCATGGAAGAGACCAAGAACACGCCTTAAATTTGAGACTCTTTTATGTTGAATTTCATTGTCAGACCTATGAAACATGAGAACAGAACTAAGAATGATATCATACCAAACTCCATCTTAAATAAATAAATAGAACTTCTTTTGCTACACTAACTTTTACCAAGATCACCCCACCCTAAGATATGTGCTAATTCTTTGGTGATTTCTTACTAATTTAGATGCTCTTTGCAAAAGTTGGTGTGGCAAAAGAATCTCAAAAGATATATAAAAAAAAAAAATGGCTGACCTTAATTTAAAGAAATGATGCTTAGATTCATAATCTTTGTGTTTTAGATAAGTTAGTCAAACACCTAAACATTGTTAACAACGTGCATGGTGATAATGATTTTTGAAATATACACTATGGACCATCATCATCTTAATCTCATTCAAAAGATTTGGTGTCGGCTAAATGAATCATATTTCTTCGTTCCATTCTCCTTAGGGTCATTTAATGGAGGAAAAAATTAATTTAAAATCTACTCTTATGTTTTTTTGAGATGCAAATATGGATCTTAAGTTTGTTTTGTTTTAACTTCCACGGTGCGGACTTCCAACATGAACATGTGTGTAGTTAGTTTCATAGTGTAGTCTCGAAGGAGAAGAGGAGAAAAATGGATTCTGTTTTCTTTTCTTTAAGTAACTACATGAGGTTGACTGCATTCCATATGGTGTTCTATCTTTAGTAAGTGCATTGTTTTATATCAAGTGTAGTTATTTACCAGACCGACTATTCATGACAAGGAATAGAGTAAAGATCTGACATGTAATGTTAAGTATCTATATAGCCATCTTCAGGACGAAAGCCGTCTTCTAGTTCTAATTTACCTCCGGGGGTTGTTAGGAGGGTTGATTGAATAGCGATTATATTTGCTTTTTAATACCTACCTCAACTGAATACCTAACAACTCTTTCCCCCATTGGAGCCATTGTCACAGTATAACATGGCATGCTTGAATTATTCCACATCCATTCGGTAGAAGACTCCCTTTTTTGGGACCCATATAGGTATTGAGGCGACATTAGGCCTTAATCGAGCCAATTGTTGCTTATTGGCAGTAACCATCTTCTTATACCAAGTTCTTTTGCATTTTAAAAATAGATAGTGTAATACCCTGAAATTTTATTTGTATCTTGAAGAAAAAGAAGTAATGGAATTTTGAAAAAATTCTAAAAGTGAGTTTTAGGATTTTTTTTTTTTAATGAAATCTAACTTCACCATTGATTCAAAATGGTCGAAAAACATAATTTTAGTTTGTAAGCACGCTCAAATTCGAGTTTAAACGAAAAAAGTACAAAATCTTCGATTTTCAGGTCGGACTAAGCTAAAAAAAATGAATTATTATTAGAATTAGAATTGGTACTATCCTCTCGCACGACTAGATTTAAAATGAAAAATTATAAAAAATGAAGTATTCACTCGTCAGTTTCAAAATTCGAAAAGTTGAATTATCGTAAAAAAATGAAATAAATTTTAAAATACCGCACGTGTCCCGATATTTTTACATATAAAAGAATTTCTAAATTTCGTTACCAATCCTTATCTCCTAAACCCGTCAACCAACAGTAACTGCATTTTTTTTAAACATTGGTTTCTACCAACTTTAATTTCGATCTACGTCGCGAACGGGACTCCGTCGACACTCGGCGAAGAACAAAAAAATGTCTGTGACGTCAAACTCTACAAATCCCGCTCATTTATTTTTCTCTTTTTCTTTTCTTTCTTCGTATTTCATCGAAAATCAGTCGTATGATATAAGGGGATTTCGACCTTTCAACCTACTATTCTACCTCCTTAGAGTTCAAATCGTCATCTACCGCAGAAGGGAAAAAGAACACCGTCGTCAAGATCTTCGAAACCATCGGATTTGTTTCAAAAATCAATTGTCTCCACGTCTGATCCATCTCAATTTTTGCATTAATTACATCGATTTCGTGTATATTATTTAATTCTATCACACAAAGAGTGGTAGGGGCTTATAATACTTATTGATAATCATAGATTTCAAAAATGCATTTAGGATTTTATAAATCTTTCGATTTCATTTTTAAATGTAGAATTTTCGTCGTTCATTTCAAATTCATGCTAAATATATGTGTTTGATGTATTTAATTGTGCGTTATAACAAATTATACATGAATGAGACATTTCACCGGATTACTTCTGTCAGTTTGGTCCTCTCCACTGCTTAAACCACGTTTTGATCTAATTTTTATAATTTTTCAATTAAAATGATAAAAAATAAATTTGAAAATTTAAAAATTTGAAAAAGGGTTTAATAATTAAAGTATTTATATTGAGTTGATAATTATTGAAAAAAGAATTTGATGTTCAAGAAATAGAAAAAGGCAAATATCGAAAAAGGAAAAAAATGATGAACCGGTTAAATGTCAGAATCAGACTCAATGAGTGAAGTTGCATTTTACAGTATTGTGCTATGTGTGGGTTGATGAACAAATATCCAGAGGTAATTTACTTTCTGTTGCATTATTATTTACAATTATGTTAGCACACTGTTATTTATTTTAGGTCCGGTGGCTACAATTGCATGGTAGAAAAATGGATATCCACTTTTAAGTCTATCATGTTAATTTCTTATTTATTTTCAAAGAAGACAATAATATATATATGTAGCTATTTTGTGAAATGTTAAAGAGCTTGTAAATGCCTGAAGGAATGGTCTGTCATATCATCTAGAGTTATGTACTATCTTGGGATGTACGGTGGGGATAACCAAGCCCATACGTGGTATATGATACGTAAACTGAAATCTGAGTTTTTTTCTTTTTATTTTTACCAGTGAACTTGTAATGTAAATGTGGTGGTAATAGGAATCACATGCACGCCTAATAGATGTAGACGAAGATGACTAGTCAATGATCACTAACAGTCTATAGTAGTCAAACGTCTTTACACGTCGAAAAGAGACTCATTGCTTACAATCACATCAAACGGTCAATTTGAGTGGGATAAATGATCCTGCAAATATGATAATGCAACGACAGATCACAAAATCAAGAATTTACATCAGTACATTATCGGAACATCATGTCTCGGGTAGAAGCGATCCAATCATAGAATCCCAATTTTCTAATTCTACTACTCTACCATTGTGTATTATGTATCAATTATTTTATTTTGAATTATGAAATGAAAAGCATGTTTATTATTTCAATTTTATCAATTAGAATTGTATAAAAAGAAAATATTATAGTATGAATACTGCTGATAGATAAATTTTAATTTTAATTTGTTTATATGCTCATCCCTGACTATATATACCAGTTAATCATAGTTTATCTTGTAAAATTATGCGTGTATTAAAATGATTGAGAATGCTTACTCGTTCATATTAGGAAATGTTATTAGTAGAAATTGTTTGTTTACCTATTAGGTAACCATTGTTACTCACACATTCCTTCTCCATTTTTTTTAGTTTCAGATTCGACGCTTTGTGAGACAGATGTAGAGCACGAGTTAGGATTATCTGGTAGGTCAGATAAACAACCAAAGTCCTTTTCCTGATGAGTACTAGGACTATACCCATTAGCGACATCAATTTGTCCAGGTTGTAGTATAGATTTTGATTGAGAGTTAGGATTTTTTAGAGAGAGGAGTTTCTGTATAATCCGATATATTAATTACTTATTCCGTACTCTAATCTACCTTATGTTGTTAGATGTATTAGACTTCCATTGTATACATTTTTGTAAATATATACATGATATTATATGTATGGTTTACCAGGTGAAATAGATTTACTGCCTTGGAATGCTAACATAAACAAAGAAAACCATGTTGAAATTTCGAGGTGTCATCTAGTGTCTCGAGATCTAGCATGGGATTTTGTGTTAGTATTTTTAGGGGCGCCACAGATAGAGTACTCAATTTTGGTATCATTTTTTAATGAACTCTTCTTATGGACCTAGGACCTTGAGCTTCGAGTATGTAACGACACTTGTATGAATTTGTTTCGTTAATTGAACAAGGAGTTTCATTATTTTTTTCTTTTTGTACCTCATCTTGTTTGGTTTTTTTGTAGCTCAACTTTTTGTGCTTGCTCGTGTTGGGCATGAAATGAACGACCTCAAACAGTTCTTCATATAGTAAGAGCTGCGATCCAAAATGGAATCATGTTTCTATAGCAATATATAGTGTCTACATGGCACGTTTTTATTGGAGATTAAATTCACTAGATTACATACCTTATAGAAAATCGATTGGTTAGGAAAGCTTAACATATTTCAAAATCCAACCAAACGTGGAATTTAGGCACTACTCCTATTCTATAGGTAATAGATATCTTACTTGATCTTGCTTAATAGAATAATAGAAAATATGACTCAAATGTACTCTTTCTCGACATCTAGTTATAAACCTTTGATTTTTCATCTTAGAACTAGTTATCTCGTACTTTTTTCGATAATTTTTTTAACCTTCATCTTAATGTAAAACCCCGAATTTTCAATTCGTATCTTGAGAAAAAAATCAATAATGGAATTTTAAGAAAATCTTAAAAGTGGGACTTAGGGGTAAAATTTTAGGATATTTCTGATCATTTTTAATGGAATCTGACCTTACCATTGGATTCATCATGATCGAAAAACATAGTTTAGCCTATAAGCAGGCTCAAGTGCGTGTCCGAATAGAAAAATTACAAAATCCTCGATTACGGGGTCGGACCAGACTAAAATAGTGACTTGTTGGTAGAGAAAGAATTGTTAAGATTCAATCACACCATTGGGTTCGTAACGAAAAATTATTGAACATGGACTATTTATTTGTCATTTTTGGAGACCAGAAAGTCAAATTATCGTCAAAAACAAAAACGACATCAAGTTTAGGGGTCACCTCAGGACAAAAATGTAAACTTTTGATAAAGACATAATTTGTAGAAATTGATTGCACCATTAGATCCAGAACGAAAAATTAGACGAAATAGAGTATTCATTTTGTCAATTTTAGAGTCCAGATGACTAAGTTATCGTCGATCAAAAAAATATGTGAAATATCGAATTCGTCCCAAATTTTATATAAATAATATTTTAATTTTTTTTATATCTCATCTTCCCCAACTCGTCCATACAGCCACGCGACAAATAAAAACGAAAAAAAAAAATTCATGTTTCCTCCAATCTTCTACCTCAGATCCTTCGCAAACGGCTAGCCGTCGACGATCACTGTAGAAGGGAAAAAGATCCGCAGTTTCGACATCTATAAAACTCACCCAAGAACTCTTCATTTCATCTTCTCTTTCACTCGGTATCGTCAAAAATCAGCTGTATACATATACGGGGGTTTCGAAACTTCGACATCAGATTTCGTCCGTTTCTATGTCAAACCGTTTTCCGATACACAAGGGAGAAACGTTCGCAGCCTCGACATCTACAAAATCCACCCAACCTTTTTTCATTTCACTTTCTATTTCACCCGATATCGTCAAAAATCAGCCGTATTTATATACCAGAATTTTGAAAACTTCAACCTCGAATTTCATCCGTTTCAGAGTCAAACCGTCGTCCGTCGCAGAAGGGAGAAAGGACGACGGCGTCGAGATCTTCAAAACTACCATGCCAGATTTAAAAATCAGCCACTTCGAAGTTTGATCCATCTCGATTCCTGTGCCGATCACCTCGATTTCCGTGCACACGCATCGATCCTTTTGCCTAGACATTGTAAGGAATTCTCAATTTCTATTAATAATCATAGATTGTGAAAATTGCATTTAGGATTTTTTCGCAAAAATTTGGATGTATTTCTAAAATATAGAATTATTTTGTTATTTCAAAAATTCACTCCAGAAATTGCATGTTTGATATGTTTAATTGTATTTTTAACAAATTATATGTGGATAGGATATTTTAACGGGTTATTTCCATAAATTGGGTCTTGTGCACTGCTCGGACCCCGTTTTGATATAAAATTTGTATTCTTTTTCAATATTATTGATAAAAATAAATTCTTTAGTTGGAAAATGTGATTTAATATTCAATGAACTCATATTGAGTTGATGAATATCAGAAAATGGATCTTTTATTGAAGAGATTGAAAACTGTAAAAATCGAAAAAAGGGTATGAAACGGTAAAATGTCAGTCACACACCGAGGGGTGATGTCTGCATTTTACATTGTTGTGTTGTGTGCAGGTTGGTGAACAGATATCTAGGGATAATATTGTTGGTTGCATGTTTATTTAAATTTCTGTTAGCGCGAGATGCTGTTTACGTTTCCGTTTTGTTATTTATTTTAGATTGGGTGGCCACACTTGGATGGTAGGAAACTGGATATCCATCCTCAACCTTGTATTGTTAATTTCTCTTTTATTTTCAAATGAAAATAATATATATAAGTAGCTATTTTGTGAGCTGTTAAAGAGTTTGTGAATGCCTGAATAGATAGTGCGTCATATCATCCGGAGTGGTGTACTATCCTGGGATGTACGGTAGGGGCCACCAAGCTCATACGTGGTATGGGACACATATGAGAGTGGAGTCACAACTGGAATCTGGGATATTCCTCTTTATCTTTATCAATGAATTTGTAATGTAAAGGTGGTCGTATACGAATGGTTTGTATATTTGGGAATCACATGTACACTTGATAGGCATAAACGAAGATGATTAGTCAGTGATCACTAACAATCTATCGTAGTCGAACGTTCTAATACATCGAAAAAAGACTCATTGCTTACGGTCACGTCAAACGGCCAGCCTGAGCCGGATAAATGGTTAACCAAACGTCGTAAGTGCAACGACCGACCACAAAATCAAGAACTAAAAGTCAGAGAAGAATTGTAACATCATGTCCCGACTGGGAGCGATCCAGTCGTGAATCCCAACTTTCTAATTTCAATACTCCACCATTGTGTATTATGTATCTATTCCTTATTTTGATATATAAAATGAAATCAATGTTTATTGTTTTCATTTGATCAATTAGATTTGTATAAAAAGATAATGTTATAGTGAGTACTACTGATCGATGTAATATAAGTTTTAAAATCTTTAGTTGTTCATCCTTAGCTATATGTACCAGTTAATCGTAATTTTTTCTATAAAATTTTATATATTTTAAAATAATTTAGTATGTTTATTCGTTCATGTTAGAAGAGGTTATTGGCAGAAATTGTGTTATTCCTTACTGGGTAACCATTGTTACTCACCCTTTCCTTCTCTATTTTTTTAGTTTCAGATCTCAAGCTTGGCGAGGCAGGTATAGAGCACGAGTGAGAATCATCTGGTGGGTCAGATAGACAATCAGAGTTCGTCACTTGGTGAGTGTTGGAGTTATTACCCTTAGTGGTGTCAATTTGTCCAAAAAGTATTATAGATTTTATTCTGAGCGATATGACTTATGTTAGAGTGAGAAATTTTCGTATAATCCTGTATTATAATTTCTTCTTCCACGCTCTGCTCTTTCGTACGTTATTAGACGTATATAGGCTTCCGCTAGTAGTATATTTTGTTTGTTATATGCAAGATTGTATGTCGTTTATCAGGTGCAGGTTGAACGCCTTGGAATGCTAATATAAATAGAGGAGACCATGCCGAAATTTCAAGGTGCCACCTAGAACCTCGAGATCTGACATAAGGATTTGTGTTAGTGTTCGGCGGGACGCCACACTTAAACCTCAAGATTCTATCCTCTACTTCTACATTCAAACCTCAAGTCTAATTAACTTTTTTGTGAAATATAAAATGATAAAATTTTGGGTAGAAAAATCTAGGGGGCCATGTGTATACAAGAGTTAGAAGTACTTAGAACATAAGTACTCCCAAAAGTACTTTTTGAACTACTGTCTAAAGTAGGTAAATAATTGTTGTGTGTTTGGATGCAGATTCTAAGAAGTACTTTTGATAGAATTTTGTGTTTAGAAACTATTCTGGATTCTGCTAAAATGGCCAGAATGCCCTTATAAGTATCATTTACTGTTTTTAACATTATAACTAAACAAATTATGCTATGAAAGAAATAAAAGTAATTACTGTTTTTATTGATAAAAACATATATAAACACCCAACAATTAAAAACAAATGGAAGATATTGTGAGCAAATATATACAACCACAAAAAAATATGAAGAAGCTTTTCCCACATCAATAGATAGTAAATTTGCATATAATTATTCACATCAATCTTGTAAGAAGAAACTTTCAACCATGGCTAGAACCCTCATGGATAAATTATTGAGTGAACAATCGGTGGAGCTAGAAATCCAAATCCAAATACTACACTAAAAGGCTACCACCACATCAATGGATAGTAATATAATATTATTCAATTGCATTTTTGAAGACATGCTTGTAATTTTCAAAATTTATGATGGACATACTTGTCCCAAATGCTACACCAAAAGACTACAACTACATCAATGAATAGTAATATAATATTATTGCAATTGAATTTTTAGGGTATGCTTGTAATTTTCAAAATTTATGAGAGGCATACTTGTCACAAATGTTATGCCAAAAGGTTACAACCACATCCATGGATATTAATATAATATTATTTCAATTGCCTTTTCAAGGGTATGTTTGTAATTTTTAAAACTTATGAGGGTATACTTGTCCCAATCATGTTATTTTGACGGTGTTCTGTGGTTTCGCGCAAGAGTAATTTAGAGAAGTAGCACCATTGATACTTTGTAAAATAGCACTAAAATGACACTAAAGTAAAGTAGTTCTCTATAGGAGCTATTTATCCAAACACCATTAAAGTGCTTTTGACTCCCCGCAAGAGTCAAAAGCACTTAAAAAAGTCCATCCACACAGGTCCTAGGATTTTGCATAATTGTTAAGAAATTATAGAAAACGATGGACGGAAAATAAGGTTGGACAGATTGAAACTAATTTACCCTAAAAATTTAAGAGCATAAAGATGAATGATTTGGGGGTAGAAAATAATGTAAAATTTTAGGTAAAATAATTTAGGGTTTTATGTGAAAAAATATAGAGTTTTCTTTAAAGGGGTTAGTGTTAACTTGAAAACGAGATTGAAAATAAAATTGTGTACATTAAAAAATTATACAATAGAGATTAAAAAACTTAAAGATGACTGACTTAGGGAAGAAAAATCAAGGGCCCTTAACACGAAGTTGAATAAGAGTATTTAGGTATTTTTTGATTAGTCTATTGAGAAGATTGAGTTCAATGAGGCATGTGCAAAATGTAGGAGATTTTTTCTTTATGATGAGACAAAGTGGTTTAGAAATGGTTCTAATCCCAACTTTACATTTAAACTTAATATAATGAGGGTTATTTTGATAAAAAAACCCAGAAAATTAAAACCTATTATCTTATTTTGGTTAGTTTAATAGAGAAACACTTTCCATGCTAACTAAGGGATTGTTTGTTACGGATTTTCTTTTCGCCTGATTTTCTAGTTGTGTGCCACTTTTAGCCATGTTTGTTAGGTTAGCTTCTGCTTTCGTCACTTTCTTTTCAAGCAAAAAAGCTAACAGTCCTCTAGATTGCATGGAAAAACTCCTCCCATCCAAAACAATACAAAAAATAAATAAAATTGGGCTTGATCCAAGGTTTTGAAAAAGGAAGGCTACTGAACTCAAACCAATTGCCCAAAGTAAATTTTTTGTAAAGTACATAAAAATTTGTCCTGTGCATCCCTCTCGCATTAGATCATGTTTTTAAATGCCAGAAACAAATTATGAACATATATGAGCTGGGATTGAGAGTGAACATATGAGTTCATTCATGCTTTGGATAGAGAGGAATAAAGGCATACATATGATTTGTCTAGTCAAACCGAAAAAGAGAAAGATAATGGAAACTATATATTATTAAAGCTGAAGTATAAATATGATGATATAGTGCATCTCATGCACATTATTATAATACTCTTAATGCCAGACAAGTGTTCTAATTCACTACTCAAAGTGACTAGCTAGAATTTCTTTACGACCATGAAAATAAATTACCATCTTATCACGTGGTGGTAGACACTCTTTGATTATGGGAAAGTTGAGAAAATTCTTCATCCAAGAGTTTAAGTTGGGAAATTTGATTGGGTCGAAAGCCTTGAAGCAGCCAACTTCCTCCCACACTTCCAACCAATGAGGAACCCAACCTAACACAATATCCAAATACCCAATTGTTTCTCCTCCAAAGAACTTCTTCCCTTTGATCTCTCCATCAAGAATTGCAAGAGATTCCATGATTAAATTTATAGCCTTGTCTTGTTTTTCCCCTTTTGACCACATAGCAGTGAATGTAGGATCCAATAACTGTCACAAAATTAACCAATATTATATCAATAACTTTTACCAAAAAAATCAAAATATTTATATAATTTCAATAAATAAATTTTTATTTATTTGTAACTGGATGTCCAGACTTATGTCCAACTAGAGGGACTGGATGAGCTAGGGTCGAAGCCAAGGCATATGGATCCCTCCCCTGGGCACGTGCAACACCCACACATCACATGCACCAGGTAAGTGAGGGAAGCGGGTGACCTTGAGGAAATATTGCTCATACTGGCTATCGAACATACAATCCTCTCGGAGTTTCAATAATTAGTCTTTGCTACATAAATGGTTCATTGATTCAATCTAGACCATTCATTTTGGAGTGAGGCAACACACAGTTATAAATAATTATAATAATAATAATAAATAAATAAATAAAAGAAAAAAAGAAAAAAGAAGAGTTGAAATTGCATGATTATAATAGAAAATGTTGAAATCGTTTATTAGCCCAAATCACCAGTCCACATACCATGGATTTGATACAGGAAAGGTTTGAGAAAACTTGATGAAATGGTTTGGAAAAATGAATAGATATGCATTAAGATTATACTATGGTAAATAGTGTTTATATATATGTTTAAAATAGATCTCTAAGAAACTTCAACTAATCGCTAGAAAATGTGTATTTTTACTCTCATCTGAAGTACAAATTGGTTTCTATCATCTAAAGTGATTGGAGATTAGAGAAGTCTAAATAAGTTTAGTGCTTGGGTTGACGACAACCATTCTACTTTTTAATGATAACACCTCTATTCCATTTGCTTAGAGAAATTCTTTGATTTGGGATTTTTTATTAAAGTGAGAAAAACTATTAAACTCTAAAGGGATAGGCTATGAGAGTGAAAGAGTTATCGATAAAGAAATCGATGGTTGGCTACTGTCAAATGTCATTGCAATTGTTCCCTTCCTCTTCGTTTTTATTTCCTTTCATTTCATAATCGTTTCTGTGTTATGGTAAAAAAAAATTGTCCGCTATAAGAATGTATTGTAATCACTCACAATAATAATAATAAGGTCTTGTTAACGTGTGCTTAAAGTGTAATAAATACACCTTGGGAATAATCACTTAAGGGTATTTTGGTAAAAAAATATTTTTTTAGGGGGGCTTTTACAGTATAAAATTCAATTTCTTAGGTGTATTTATTTCACTTTAACATATGCCCCAAGAGACACATTAACAAGAGCCTATTATAATAGGGTTAGGTCACTTGACTCTAGGGTTGCCAATGGATCGGATAAGTCCGAAATTCGATCCGTTCAGATAACTTCGGGTTTGGATCAATGTTTTGAATTCTAATAAGACTTTGATCCGATATCTTATTGGATTGGATCTAAATCAACCATGCCCCGATCCGATAAAGACCCAATTCTATAATATTTTAGAATGTATATAAATTATATTAAGATGTGCGAGGTTTACTTAGATTTTGTATATAAAACAGTATTTAACCTGATCCGATTGTTAATGGATCAGGTCTGGATCTTATTATTGAGTTCTAATAATAAATCCGATCTGATAAGGGTCCGATATGATACTTACTAGATCGGTACCAAATCAACCTTGATCCAATCCATTGACAACCCTACTTGACTCATAAGGAACAATAAAACTTGGCCATAAAAGCAAAAAATCTAATGTCAAAAACTTAATAATAAGAAGAACCAACACTCACTCACCTTCTCTTCAGCAAATTTAGCCCAAAAGCGTGCTATGGCTCGTTCGTAAGGGTCTTCGGGCAATATGGGATTTTTCTTCCACGTCTCATCGATGTATTCAAGAACAATGGTGGATTCCGCGATGGGTTTCCCATTGTGAATAAGAACTGGAACCAACTTATGGACTGGATTGGACTTGAGAAACAGATCACTCTTCTTAACCCAAATATCCTCTTCTATGTATTCATAGTCTACTCCCTTCAGTTTCAGAGCCCATTGGACCCTGAAAACAAAACAACTCGACCAAAATCCCAACAACTTCACCTCTTGATTTGCCATCTGACCTTGTTTGCTAAATCACCTAGTTTGCTTCTTTTTATATATATATATCTTTTTTGAAGAGTTCAATTTGATTATTTCTATTGTATATTATATACACCCAGTTTGTTTCTTCTTTTATATATATATATATATATATATATATATATATATATATATATAAATATCTTTTTTGAAGAGTTCAATTTGATTACTTCTATTGTATATTATATAGAGTTGTTTTCAATCTTATGGAAAGCATCAACATGGGTCAATATTTTTGACCTTTTTTCTTGCCTTTTAGAATTTGGGTGGTGCAGAATTCAATACTATTTTGGCTAATTTGAGATGTCCTTTGGATTTTTGTAAATATTTGAGATACCCTTTATTTTATTTTTTTCAAATTGATTACATATCCCTTTTACTATGCTCATTTGTAAAAGACTAATAAAATTACTAAAATACCCTCATTTTTCATTCTTTCTGATTTTTGAGTCAATCCTATATTTATTTGACAAAATCTTCTAGGATAATAACTTGATAATCCTTATCTTTGCTCAAAGTCTCAATAATTCAGTCCTCAACATGAAATTGTAGGGGTGTTTATAGATAAATTCCTACTTTGAAAAAGGGTCATCTTTTGAGTCATTTGACAAAGACTAAAATCAAAGGTGAAGATTGTACATTACTGTGATATTTTGAGGATCATTCATGCATCAAAGAGGTAGTCCATCAGCATGCCTGCAAAGATCGAAGAAAAAGTAGTTGGTGGATGGTACGTGTGTGGTTATGTCATGGAAGAGACCAAGAACACGCCTTAAATTTGAGACTCTTTTATGTTGAATTTCATTGTCAGACCTATGAAACATGAGAACAGAACTAAGAATGATATCATACCAAACTCCATCTTAAATAAATAAATAGAACTTCTTTTGCTACACTAACTTTTACCAAGATCACCCCACCCTAAGATATGTGCTAATTCTTTGGTGATTTCTTACTAATTTAGATGCTCTTTGCAAAAGTTGGTGTGGCAAAAGAATCTCAAAAGATATATAAAAAAAAAAAAAATGGCTGACCTTAATTTAAAGAAATGATGCTTAGATTCATAATCTTTGTGTTTTAGATAAGTTAGTCAAACACCTAAACATTGTTAACAACGTGCATGGTGATAATGATTTTTGAAATATACACTATGAATCATCATCATCTTAATCTTGTTCAAAAGATTTGGTCACGGCTAAATGAATCATATTTCTTCGTTCCATTCTCCTTAGGGTCATTTAATGGAGGAAAAAATTAATTTAAAATCTACTCTGATGTTTTTTTGAGATGCAAATATGGATCTTAAGTTTTTTTTGTTTTAACTTCCACGGTGCGGACTTCCAACATGAACATGTGTGTAGTTAGTTTCATAGTGTAGTATCGAAGGAGAAGAGGAGAAAAATGGATTCTCTTTTCTTTTCTTTAAGTAACTACATGAGGTTGACTGTATCCCGTATGGTGTTCTATCTTTGGTAAGTGCATTGTTTTATATCAAGTGTAGTTATTTACCAGACCGACTATTCATGACAAGGAATAGAGTAAAGATCTGACATGTAATGTTAAGTATCTATATAGCCATCTTCAGGACGAAAGCCGTCTTCTAGTTCTAATTTACCTCCAGGGGTTCTTAGGAGGGTTGATTGAATATCGATTCTATTTGCTTTTTAATACCTACATCAACTGAATACCTAACAACTCTTTCCCCCATTGGAGCCATTGTCGCAGTATACATGGCATGCTTGAATTATTCCACATCTATTCGGTAGAAGACTCCCTTTTTTGGGACCCATATAGGTATTGAGGCGACATTAGGCCTTAATCGAGCCAATTGTTGCTTATTGTCAGTAACCATCTTCTTATACCAAGTTCTTTTGCATTTTAAAAATAGATAGTGTAATACCTGAATTTTTATTTGTATCTCGAAGAAAAAGAAATAATGGAATTTTGAAAAAATTCTAAAAGTGAGCTTTAGGATAAAATTTTAGGATTTTTTTATATTTATTTTTAATGAAATCTAACTTGACCATTGGATTCAAATGGTAGAAAAACATACTTTTAGTTTGTAAGTATGCTCAAATTCGAGTTTGAACGAAAAAATTACAAAATCCTCGATTTTCAGTTCGGACCAAGCTAAAAAAAAATGAATTTTTATTAGAATTAGAATTGGTATTATCCTCTCACAAGACTAGATTCGCAATGAAAAATTATAAAAAATAAAGTATTCACTCATCAGTTTAAAAATTCGAAAAGTTGAATTATCGTAAAAAAATAAAATAAAATTTAAAATACCGCACGTGTCCCGATATTTTTACATATAAAAGAATTTTTAAATTTCGTTACCATTCCTTATCTCCCAAACCCATCAACCAATAGTAGCTGCATTTTTTTTTAAACATTGTTTTCTGCCAACTTTAATTTCGATCTACGTCGCGAACGGGACTCCTTTGACACTCGACGAAGATCGATTGATAATCATAGATTTCAAAAATGCATTTAGGATTTTATAAATTTTTCGATTTCATTATTAATGTAGAATTTTCGTCATTCATTTCAAATTCATGCTAAATATATGTGTTTAATATATTTAATTGTGTTTTATAACAAATTATACATGGACGGGACATTTCATCGGATTACTTCTGTCAGTTTGGTCTTTTGCATTGCTTAGACCCCGTTTTAATCTAATTTTTATAATTTTTCTATTAAAATGATAAAAAATAAATTTGAAAATTTAAAATTTTGAAAAGTTTAATAATTAAAGAATCTATATTGAGTTGATAATTATTGAAAAAAGAATTTGATGTTCGAAAAATAGAAAAAGATAAATATCGAAAAAGGAAAAAAATGATGAAACGGTTAAATGTCAGAATCACACTCAATGACTGATGTCTGCATTTTACAGTATTGTGTTATGTGTGGATTGTTGAACATATATCCAGGGGTAATTTATTTTCTATTGTATGTTTATTTACATTTATGTTACCACACAGTTATTTATTTTAGGCCCGGTGGCTATAATTGCATAGTAGAAAACTGGATATCCATTCTTAACTTTATCATGTTAATTTTATATTTATTTTCAAAGAAGACAATAATATGTATATGTAGCTATTTTGTGAAATGTTAAAGAGCTTGTAAATGCCAGAAGGAATAGTCCGTCATATCATATAAAGTGATGTACTATCTTGGAATGTACGGTAGGGATAACCAAGCTCATACGTGATATATGACACGTAAACTGAAATCTAAGTTTTTTTCTTTTTATTTTTACTAGTGAACTTGTAATGTAAAGGTAGTGGTATACAAATGGGGATTTATAATAGGAATCACATGCACACCTAATAGATATAAACGAAGATGGCTAGTCAATGATCACTAACGTATTTAAACGTCGGAAAGAGACTCATTACTTACGATTACATCAAACGGCCAACTTGAGTGGGATAAATGATACCGCAAATCTGGTAATGCAACGACCGATCACAAAATCAAGAATTTACATCACTACATTATCGGAACAACATATCTCGGCTGGAAGCGATTCAATCATAGAATCCTAACTTTCTAATTTTACTACTCTACCACTGTGTATTATGTATCAATTATTTTATTTTAAACTCTAAAATGAAAAGCATGTTTATTATTTCAATTTTATCAATTAGAATTATATAAAAGGAAAATATTATAGTATGAATACGGTTGATGGATATAATTTTAATCATATATACCAGTTAATCATAATTTATCTTGTAAAATTATGCATGTATTAAAATGATTGAGAATGCTTACTTGTTCATGCTAGGAAATGTTATTAGTCAAAATTTTTGTTTACCTATTGGGTAACCATTGTTACTCACACATTCCTTCTCCATTTTTTTTAGTTTCAGATTTGACGCTTGGTGAGACAAATGTAGAGCACGAGTCAGGATTATCTGGTATGTCAGATAAACAACAAAAGTCCTTTTCCTGGTGAGTACTAGGACTATACCCATTAGCAACATCAATTTGTCCAGGTTATAGTATAGATTTTGATTGAGAGTTAAGATTTTGTTAGAGAGAGGAATATATTAATTACTTATTCCGCACTCTAATCTATCTTATGTTGTTAGATTTATTAGACTTCCGTTGTTATTCATTTTTATAAATATATACATGATATTATATGTATGGTTTATCAGGTGAAATAAATCGAGTGCCTTGCAATGCTAACATAAACAGAGAAAACCATGCTGAAATTTCGAATCGTCATTTAGTGTCTCGAGATCTAACATGGGATTTTGTGTTACTATTTTAGGGGCGCCACAGATAGAATACTCAATTTTGGTATCATTTTTTAATGAACTCTTCCAATGGAAATAGGACCTTGAGTTTCGGGTGTGTAACGACACTTGTATGAATTTGTTTCGTTAATTGAATAAGGAGTTTCAATATTTTTTTCTTCTTGTTCCTCATCTTGTTTGGTTTTTTTGTAGCTCAACGTTTTGTGCTTGCTCGTGTTGGCCATGAAATGAGCGACCTCAAACAGTTCTTCATAAATTAAGAGTTGCGATCCAAAATGGAATCGTGTTTCTATAGCAATATATAGTGTCTACATGGCACGTTTTTATTGGAGATTAAGTACACTAGATTACATACCTTATAGAAAATAGCTTGATTAGAAGAGCCTAACATATTTCAAAATCCAACCAAACGTGGAATTTAAACACTACTCCTATTCTATAGGAATTAGATATCTTACTTGATCTTGCTTAATAGATTAATAGAAAATATGACTCAAATGTACTCTTCCTCGACATCTAGCTATAAACCTTTTTCATTTTCATCTTAGAACTAGTTATCTCCTACTTCTTTCGATAATTTTTTTAACCTTCATCTTAAACCTCAAGATTCTATCCTTTACTTCTACATTCAAAACTCAAGTCTAATTAACTTTTTTGTGAAATTTAAAATGATAAAATTTTGGGTAGAAAAATCTAAGAGCCCGTGTGGAATACAAGAGCTAGAAGTACTTAGAACATAAGTACTCTCAAAAATACTTTTTGAAGTACTGTCTAAAGTAAGTGAACAATTGTTGTGTGTTTGGATGCAAATTCTAAGAAGTACTTCTGATAGAATTTTGTGTTTGAAAACTATTATGGATTTTGCTAAAATGACCAGAATGCCCTTATAAGTATCATTTACTGTTTTTAACATTATAACTCAACAAATTATGCTCCGAAAGAAATAAAAGTAATTACTGTTTTTATCCATAAAAACTTATATAAACACTCAACAATTATAAACAAATGGAAGATATTGTGAGCAAATATATACAACCACTAAAAATATAAAGAAGCTTTCCCCACATCAATAGATAGTAAATTTGCATGTAATTATTCACATCAATCTTGAGTGAACAATTGGTGGAGCTAGAAATCCAAATCCAAATACTACACTAAAAGGCTACCACCACATCAATGAATAGTAATATAATATTATTCAATTGCATTTTTGAGGGTATGCTTGAAATTTTTAAAATTTATGAGGGGCATACTTGTCCCAAATGCTACTCCAAAAGACTACAACCACATCAATAAATGGTAATATAATATTATTGCAATTGAATTTTTAGGGTATGCTTGTAATTTTCAAAATTTATGAGGGGTATACTTGTCGCTAATGCTATGCCAAAAGGCTACCACCACATCCATGGATATTAATATAATATTATTCCAATTGCCTTTTTGAGGGTATGCTTGTAATTTTTAAAAATTTTGTGGGGCATACTTGTCCCAATCACATTATTTTAATGGTATTTTGTGATTTCACACAAGAGTAATTTAGAGAAGTAGCACCATTGGTACTTCGTAAAAAAGCACCAAATTAACTCCAAAGTAAAGTAGTTCTCTTTAGGAGCTATTTATCCAAACACCCTTAAAGTGCTTTTGACTCTCCCCACAAGAGTCAGAAGCACTTAAAAAAGTCAATCCACACAACCCTACAATTTTGCATAATTGTTAAGTAACTATAGAAAACAATGAATTGAAAATAAGGTTGGACAGATTGAAATTAATTTACCCTAAAAAATTAAGAGCATAAAAATGAATGATTTGGGGGTGGAGAATAATGTAAAATTTTAGGTAAAATAATATAGGGTTTTATGTGAAAAAATCTAGAGTTTTCTTTAAAGGGGTTCACGTTAACTTCAAAACGAAATTGAAAATAAAATTGTATAGATTAAAAAATTATATAATAGAGATTGAAAAACTTAAAAATGACTGACTTTGGGAAGAAAAATCAAGGTCTTTAACTCGAAGTTGAAGATAAGAGTATTTAAGTATTTTTCTATTAGTCTATTGAGAAGATTGAGTTCAATGAGGCATGTGCAAAATGTAGGAGATTTTTTCTTTATGACGAGGCAAAGTGGTGTAGAAATGGTTATAATCCCAACTTTACATTTAAATTTAAACTTAATATAATGAGGGTTATTTTAATCAAAAACCAAGAAAATTATAACCCATTATCTTATTTTGGTTAGTTTTAAAAAAAAGAAACACTTTCCATGCTAGCTTAGGGATTGTCTGTTATGGCTTTTTTCAACTATTTTTTGATTTGTGAGCCACTTTTAGCCATGTTTGTTAGACTAGCTTCTGCTTTTGTCACTATCTTTTGAAGCAAAAAAGCTAACAGTCCTCTAGCTTTCATGGAAACCCCCCCCCCCCCCCTCCTCCAAAACAATAAATAAATAAAAAAAATTGTACTTGATCTAAGCTTTAAAAAAAGATGGCTACTGAACTTGAACCAATCTCTGAAATTTAATTTTTTGAAAAAGTACATAAAAATTTGTCCTCTGCATCCCTCCCGCATGAGATCATGGTTTTAAATGCCACAAACAAATTACGAAGAAATGAGACGGGATTGAGTGTGAACATATGAATTCATTCATGCTTTGGGTAGAGAGGAATAAAGGCATATATATGATTTGTCTAGTCAACCCGAAAAAGAAAGAGATCATGGAAACACTATATTATTAAAGCTGAAGTATAAATCTGATGATATAGTGCATCTCATGCACATTATTATAATACACTTAATGCCAGAGAAATGTTCTAATTCACTACTCAAAGTGACTAGCTAGAATTTCTTTACGACCGTGAAAATAAATTACCATCTTATCACGTGGCGGTAGACACTCTTTGATTATGGGAAAGTTGAGAAAATTCTTCATCCAAGCGTTTAAGTTGGGAAATTTAATTGGGTCCACAGCCTTGTAGCAACCAAGGGCCTGTGTGGATACACCTCTTCGTGCAAGAGCAAAAGCTCAATCACTCCCCGCAAGAGCAAAAAACCTCTCCGCGGAAGAGCAGGTATTTGAAGCTTCTCCACAAAGAGCAAAAAACCTCTCCCCGCAAGAGCAAAAACCTCTCCACGCCAAAGCAAAAATCTATCCAAACGTTTGCTAGCTCCCCGCAAGAGCAGAAGTCGTCAAGAAGCTCTATCCAAATGCAGTGCAACTTCCTCGAAGACATCTAACCAATGAGGAACCCAACCTAACACAATGTCCAAATACCCAATTGTTTCTCCTCCAAAGTACTTCTTCCCTTTGATCTCTCCATCAAGAATTGCAAGAGACTCCATGGTTAAAGTTATAGCCTTGTCTTGTTTTTCCCCTTTTGAGAACATAGCAATGGATGCAGGATACAATAACTGTCACAAAATTAACCAATATTATATCAATAACTTTTATCAAAAAAATCAAAATATTTATATAATTTCAATAACTAGTCTTTATTTATTTATATAATTTTTCTATGTTATAGAAAAAAAAATATTGTCCGCTATTACAATGTATTGTAATCACTAATAATAATAATAAGGGTCTTGCTAACGTGTGCCTAAAATGCGATAAATACACCTTGGGAATAAGCATCTGATAGTATTTTGGTAAAAAGAGATTTTTTGGAGGGCTTTTTTGGTATAAAATTCAATTTCTTAGGTTTATTTATTGCACTTTAGCATATGCCCTATGTCACACATTAACAAGACCCTATTATAATAGGGTTGGGGCCACTTGACTCTAGGGCCGTCAATGGATCAGATAAGCCTGAAATCCAATCCGTTCCAATAACTTCAAGTTTGATTCGATGTTTTGGATTTCGATAAGACTTCAATCTGATATCTTATTGGATCAGATCTGGATCAATCATGCCCTGCTATGATAAGGACCCGATTCTATAATATTTTAAATAGTATATAAATTATATTAAGATGTGCAGGTTTATTTAGATTTTGTATATAGAAACTTGGTTTGACCCAATCCAATTGTTAATGGACTGGGTCTGGATCTTATTGTTGAGTTCTGATAATAAATCCAATCCGATAAGGGTCTAATAGGATACTTATTGGATTGGTACCAAATCGACCTTGATCCAATCCATTGACAACCCTACTTGACTCATAAGAAACAATAAAACTTGGTCGTAAAAGCAAAAAAATCTAACGTCAAAAAATTAATAATAAGAGGAACCAACACTCACTCACTTTCTCTTCAGCAAATTTAGCCCAAAAGCGTGCCATCGCTCGTTCGTAAGGATCTTCGGGCAATATGGGATTTTGCTTCCACATCTCATCAATGTATTCAAGAAGAATGGTGGATTCCGCGATGGGTTTTCCATTGTGAATAAGAACAGGAACCTTCTTATGGACTGGATTGGACTTGAGAAACAAATCACTCTTCTTAACAAAAATATCCTCTTCTATGTATTCATAGTCTACTCCCTTCATTTTCAGAGCCCATTGGACCCTAAAAACAAAAGGACTCACCCAAAATCCCAACAACTTCACCTCTTGATCTGCCATAAGACCTTGTTTGCTAAATCACCTAGTTTGCTTCTTATATATATATATATCTCTTCTTTGGAGAGTTCAATTTGATTATTTCTATTGTATATTATATAGAGTTGTTTTCAATCTTATGGAAAGAATCTAACATGGGTCAATATTTTTGACTAAATTTGTGGTTTTGCCCTTTTTCTTGACTTTTATAATTTGGGTGGTGCAGAATATTCAATACTATTTTGGCTAATTTGAGATATCTTTTGGATTTTTGTAAATATTTGAGATAACTTTTTTTTTTTTTTTCAAATTGATGACACATCCCTTTTACTATGGTCTTTTGTAAAACAACTAATAAAATTACTAAAATACCCTCATTTTGTATTCTTTCTGATTTTTTAATCAATCCTAGATTTATTTGACAAATTCTTCTAGGATAAAAACTTGATAGTACTTATCCTTACTCAAAATCTCAATAATTCAGTCCTCAACATGAATTTGTAGGGGTATTTATAGATAAATTCCTACCTTGAAAAAGGGTCATCTTTTCAAGTCATTAGACCAAGACTAAAGTCAAAGTTTAGGATTGTCCTTTACTGTGATATTTTGAGCATCATTCAAGCATCAAAGAAGTAGTCCATCAGCATGACTGCACAGATGGAAGAGACCAAGAACACGTCTTAAATTTGAGACCTGTCAAACGTGAGAACAGACCTAAGCATGATATCATGCCAACGCCATCTTGAATAAATAAATAGAACTTCTATTGCCACACCAACTTTTACTAAGATCACCCCACCCAAGATATGTGCTAATTCTTTGGTGATTTCATTCTAATTGAGATGATCTCAGAAAAGTTGGTGTGGCAAAAGAATCTCAAAAAAGAAAAAAAAATGGCTGACCTTAATTTAAAGAAATTGTGCTTAGATTCATAATCTTTGTAATTAGATAAATTAGTGAAATACCTAAACATCATTAACAACGTGCATGGTGATAATGAGTTTTGAAATATACACCACACATATCACTAGCACCATGGATCATCATCATCATCTTAATCTTATTCAAAAGATTTGGTGTCAGCTAAATAAATCATATTTCTTTATTCCATTCTCCTTAGGGTCATTTAATGGAGGAAAAAATTAATTTAAAATCTACTCTTTTCTTTTTTTGAGATGCAAATATGGATCTTAAGATTTTTTGTTTTAACTTCCACGGTGCAAACTTCCAACATAGACGTGTAGTTAGTTTCATAGTATAGTCTCGAAAGAGAAGAGGAGAAAAATGGATTCTGTTTTTCTTTTCTTTAAGTACCTTCATGAGGTTGACTGTATTACATATGGTATTTTATCTTCAGTAAGTGTATTGTTTTATATCAAGTGTAGTTATTCACCAGACCAACTATTCATGACAAGGAATGGAGTAAAGATCTAACATGTAATGTTAAGTATCTATATAGCCATCTTCAAGACCAAAGTCGTCTTCTAGCTCTAGTTTACCTCCGGGGGTTGTTAGGAGGGTTGATTGAATGTCGATTCTATCTGCTTTTTAATACCTGTATTAACTAAATACCTAACAACACTTTCCCCCATTTGGAGCTATTGTCACAGTATAACATGGCATGCCTAAATTATTCCACATCCATTAAGTAGAAGACTCCCCTTTGTGGGACCCATATAAGTATTGAGGCGACATTAGGCCTTAATAGAGTCAATTGTTGTTGATTGTCAAAAACCGCCTTCTTATACCAAGTTCTTTTGCATTTTAAAAATAGATAGTGTAATACCCTGAATTTTTATTTATACTTTGAAGAAAAACAAATAGTAGAATTTTGAAAAAAATTATAAAAGTAAGATTTAAGGTAAAATTTTAGGATATTTTCTGTTCATTTTTAATGAAATCTGACTTTAACATTTAATTTAAAAGCACTGAAAAACATACTTTAACCTGTAAGTACGTTGAAATTCGAGTTCGAACGGAAAAATTGCAAAATCATCGATTTTTAGGTCGGACCAAGCTAAAAAAAAATGAATTTTTGTTAGAATTAGAATTGGTAAAATCATATCACATGATTAGAACCGCAATGAAAAATTATAGAAAATAGAGTATTCGCTCGTCAGTTTTGGAATCTGAAAATTCAAATTATCATAAAAAAATAAACACAAGCTCAAAAATACCACGCGCGCCCCAATATTTTTATATATAAAAGAATTTCTAAATTTTGTTACAATTCATTATTTCCCAAACCCGTCAACCAACAACATCTGCATTTTTTTAAAACGTTGATTTCTACCAAATTTAATTTTGATCTTCGTTTCAAACGAGACTCCGTTGACACTCGGCGAAAGACGGAAAAATGTCCATGACGTCAAGTTCTACAAATCCAGCCCATTTTTTTTTCTTTTTCTCTTCTCATTCTTCGTATTTTATCAAAAATCAATATGGGGATTTTGACCTTTCAACCCACGATTTCACCTACTTATAGCCCAAATCGTCTTCCGTCATAGAAAGGAAAAAGAACACCATCGTCGAAATCTTCGAAACCACCAGGTCCATTTTAAAAATCAACCGTCTCCATATTAGATCCACCTTGATTTCTACACTAATTACCTCAATTTCCGTGCATGTTCTTCAATTCTATCATACAAAGAATGATAGGAGTTTATGATTCTTATTAATAATTGTAGATTTTGAAAATGTATTTAGAATTCTATAAGTCTTTCGATTTCATTTAGAAATGTAGAATTTTCGTCGTTCATATCAAATTCAAGCTAAATATATGTATTTAATATGTTTAATTATATTTTATATCAAATTATACATGGGTGAGACATTTCATCGGATTACTTATGCTAGTTTGATCTTATGTACTGCTCAGATCTCGTTTTGATCCAATTTTTATAATTTTTCAATTAAAATGATAAAAAAAATGAATTTTAAAATTTGAAAAAGGGTTTAATAATTAAGAAATTTATATTAAGTTGATAATTATCGAAAAAATAATTTTATGTTCGAAAAATCGAAAAAGACAAATATCAAAAAAAGGAAAAAATGATGAAATGGTTAAATGTCAGAATTACACCCGATGAATGATGTCTGCATTTTATAGTAATGTGATATGTGTGGGTTGATGAACAGATATCCAAGGGTAATTTACTTTTGGCTACATATTTATTTACGATTATGTTAGCGTACTGTTACTTATTTTAGACCAAGTGTTTACAATATTGTGATATGTGTGGGTTGATGAACAGATATCCAAGGGTAATTTACTTTCGACTACATATTTATTTACGATTATGTTAACATACTGTCATTTATTTTAGACCAAGTGACCACAATTGCATGGTAGGAAACTAGATATCTATTCTCAACTCTATAATGTTAATTTCTTATTTGTTTTTCAAGAATGCAATGATATGTATATTTAGTTATTTTATGAATTGTTAAAGAGCTTGTGAATGCCTGAAGGGATAGTCCATTATATCATCCAGAATTATGTATTATCCTAAGATGTACGATAAAGACAACCAAACTCATACATGGTATGGGACACGCATGAGAGTGTAGTCACAACTGGAATCTGTTTTTTTATTCTTTTTATCTTTACCAGTGAACTTGTAATGTAAATGTGGTCCTATACGAATGGGGATGTATAATGATAATCATATACACGCTTGATAAACATAAACGAATATGACTAATCAATTATCACTAATAGTCTATAGTAGTCAAACGTCTTAACACGTCGAAAAGAGACTCATTACTTATTATCACGTCAAACGGCTAACTTAAGCCGGATAAATGATCCTGCAAGTGTGGTAATGCAACGACCGACCACAAAATCAAGAACTTACATCATTGTAGTATTGAAATACTATGTCTCGACTGGAAATGATCTAGTCGTACAATCCCAACTCTCTAATTTCTCTACTCCACCTTATCAATTATTTTATTTTGAATTATAAAATGAAAAGCATATTTACTATTTCAATTTTATCAATTAGAATTATATAAAAAGAAAATGTTATAGTATGAATACTATTGATGGATATAATGTGAATTTTAACTATTTATACATTCATCCCTGACTATATGTACTAATTAATCATAGTTTATTTTGTAAAATTATTCATGTATTAAAATGATTGAGAATGCTTTCTCGTTCATGCTAGAAGAGGTTAGTAGTCGAAATTATTTGTTTACCTACTAGGTAACCATTGTTACACCCATTCCTTCTCCATTTTTTTTAGTTTCAGATCTGACGCTTGACGAAACAGGTGTAGAGCACGAGTAAGGATTATCTGATATGTCAGATAAACAACCAGAGTCATTTTCCTAGTGAGCACTGTGGCTATACTCATTAGCGACATCAGTTTGTCCAAGTTGTAGCATAGATTTTGGTTGAGAGTTAGAATTTTGTTAGAGAAAAGAATTTTTGTATAATCCTGTATATTAATTACTTATTTTGCACTCTAATCTACCTTATATTATTAGATGTATTTAGATTTCGATTGTTATTTGTTTTTGTAAATATATATAGGATATTATATGTATGGATTATCACGTGAAACAGGTTGATTGCCTTGGAATACTAACATAAACAGAGAAAATCATGCCGAAATTTCAATGCGTCACCTAATGCCTCGAGAACTGACATGAGATTTTGTGTTAGTGTTTCTGGGGGCACCATAGATAGAGTACTCAATTTTAGTATCATTTTTTAACGAACTCTCCTTATGGACCCAGGACCTTGAGCTTCGGGTATGTAACGACACTTGTGTGGATTTATTTCGTTGATTGAACAAAGAGTTTCACTCTTTTTTTTTCTTCTTGCTCCTCATCTTGTTTGCTCATTTTGTAGCTCAACTTTTTGTGTCTGCTCGTGTTGGGCATGAAATGAGCGACCTCAATCACTTCTTAATATATTAAGAGTCGTGATCCAGAATGATATCATGTTTCTATAGCAATATATAGTGTCTACATGGCACATTTTTATTGGAGATTGAATACATTGGATTACATACCTTATAGAAAACAGCTTGATTAGCGAAACCTAACGTGTTTCAAAACCAACCAAACATGGAATTTAGATACTGCTCCTATTCTATAGGAATTAGATATCTTACTTGATTTTGCTTAATAGATTAATAGAAAATATGACCCAAATGTACTCGTCTTCGACATCTAACTATAGACCTTTGATTTTTCTTCTCAAAACTAGTTATGTCCTACTTCTTTCAATAATTTTTTTAACCTTCATCATAAACCTCAAGATTCTACCTTTTACTTCTACATTCAAACCTCAAGTCTAAATAATTATTTTGTGAAATATAAAATGATAAAATTTTGAGTAGAAAAATCTAGGATTTTGCATAATTGTTAAGGAACTATAGAAAATGATAGATTGAAAATAAGGTTGGACAGATTGAAATTAATTTATCCTAAAAATTTAAGAGCTTAAACATGAATGATTTTGGGTAGAAAATAATGTAAAATTTTAGGTAAAATGGTTTTTGGTGAAAAAATCTAAAGTTTTCTTTAAAGGGGTTAGTGTTAACTTGAAAACGAGATTGAAAATAAAATTGTATAGATAAAAAAAAATTATAGAATAGAGATTGAAAAACTTAAAGATGACTGACTTTGGAAACAAAAATCAAGGCCCTTAACTTGAAGTTGATGTCTATTGAGAAGATTGAGTTCAATGAGGCATGTGCAAAATGTAGGAGATTTTTTCTTTATGACGAGGCAAAGTGGTGTAGAAATGTTTCTAATCCCAACTTTACATTTAAACTTAATATAATGAGGATTATTTTAATCAAAAACCAAGAAAATTATAATCCATTATCTTATTTTGGCTAGTTTTTAAAAAAGAAACACTTTCCATGCTAACTTAGGGATTGTTTGTTACAGCTCTTTTCAGCTGTTTTTTGAGTTGTGAGACACTTTTAGCCATGTTTATTAGGCTAGTTTCTGCTTTCGTCACTTTCTTTTGCAGCAAAAAAGCTAACAGTCCTCTAGCTTTCATGGAAAAACTTCCCCCCAACCCCCCAATCCAAAATAATAAATAAATAAATAAAATTGGACTTGATCCAAGGTTTTGAAAAAAGACGGGTCATGAACTCGAACCAATCTCTCAAATTTAGTTTTTTAAAAGTACATAAAAATTTGTCCTCTCCATCCCTCCCGCATGAGATCATGGTTTTAAATGCCACAAACAAATTACGAAGATTTGAGCCGGGATTGAGTGTGAACATATGAGTTCATTCATGCTTTGACTAGGGGGGAAGAAAGGCATATATATGATTTGTCTAATCAACCCGAAAAGGAGAGATCATGGAAACTATATATTATTAAAGTATAAGAAGGATGGTATAGTGCATCTCATGCATATTATTTTAATACTCGTAATGCCAGACAAATGTTCTAATTCACTACTCAAAGTGACTAGCTAGAATTTCTTTACGACCATGAAAATAAATTACCATCTTATCACTTGGTGGTAGACACTCTTTGATTCTGGGAATGTCGAGAAAATTGTTCATCCAAGAGTTTAAGTTGGGAAATTTGATTGGGTCCAAAGCCTTGAAGCAACCAACTTCCTCCCACACTTCCAACCAATGAGGAACCCAACCTAACACAATGTCCAAATACCCAATTGTTTCTCCTCCAAAGAACTTCTTCCCTTTGATCTCTCCATCAAGAATTGCAAGAGACTCCATGGTTAAATTTAAAGCCTTGTCTCGTTTTTCCCCTTTTGAGTACATAGCAGTGTATGCAGGATCCAATAACTGTCACAAAATTAACCAAGATTATATCAATAACTTTTACCAAAAAAATCAAAATATTTATATAATTTCAATAACAAGTCTTTTATTTTTTTTATAGCGGGATGTCCAGACTTATGTCCAACTTGAGGGACCGGATGAGATAGGGTCGGAGCCAAGGCATATGGATTCCTCCCTTAGGCACGTGCAACGCTCGCACATCACACCCACAAGATAAGTGAGGGAAGAAGATGACCCCAAGGAAATATTTCTCATACTGGGTATCAAACATACAACCCTCTCGGAGTTTCCATAACTAGTCTTTGCTACATAAATGGTTCATTGATTCAATCTAGGCCATTCATTTTGGAGTAATAGGCAAAACAAAGTTATAAATAATAATAATAAATAAATAAATAAATAAAAGTAAAAAAAGAAAAAGAGAACAAAGAAAAAAGAAGAGTTGAAATTGCATGATTATAATAGAAAATGGCAAAATCATTTAGTTGCCCAAATCACCAGTCCACATACCATGGATTTGATACAGGAGAGGTTCGAGAAAACTCGATAAAATAGTTTGGAAAAATGAATAGATGTGCATTAAGATTATATTATGGTAAATAGTTTTTATATTAATATATATATATATATATATATATGTTTAAAAATATGCCTAAAAGATTAAGACCAAGGTTCAAAATAGATGTCTAAGAAACTTCTACTAATCTCTAGAAAATGCGTGTTTTTACTCTCATCTCAAGTACAAATTGGACGCTATCGTCTAAAGGGTTGTCGATAACCATTCTACTTTTTAATGATAACACATCCTTTCCATTTCCTTAGAGAAATTCTTTGATTTGGGATTTTTTACTAAAGCGAGAAAAACTATTAAACTCTAAAGGGATAGGCTATGAGAGTGAATTAAAGAGTTATCGATAAAGAAATCAATGGTTGGCTAATGTCGATTGTCAATGCAATTGTTCCCTTCCTCTTCTTTTTAATTTCCTTTCATTTCATAGTCGCTTCTGTGTCATAGAAAAAAAAAAAAAATTGTCCGCTATGACAATGTATTGTAATCACTAACAATAATAATAATGGTCTTGTTACCGTGAGCCTAAAGTGCAATAAATACACCTTGGTAATAAGCATCTGAGGGTATTTTGGTAAAAAAAGATTTATTTGAAGGGTTTTTGGGTATAAAATTCAATATCTTAGGTGTATTTATTGCACTTTAACTGGTGCCATAAGACACACATTAACAAGACCCTATTATAATAGGGTTGGGGCCAATTGACTCTAGGGCTGTCAATGGATCGAATAAGCCTATAATCGAATCCATTCCGATAACTACAGGTTTGGATCAATATTTTGGATTCTGATAAGGTTTCGATCCGTTATCTTATTGGATCAGATCTGGATCAACCATGCACCGATCCGAAAAGATGTGCGAGGTTTATTTAGATTTTGTATATAAAAATCGGGTTTGACCCAATCCAATTGTTAATGGATCGGGTTTGGATCTTATTATTGAGTTCCGATAATAAATCTGATCCAATAAGAATCCGATATGAAACTTATTGGATCAGTACCAAATCAACCTTGACCTGATCCATTGACAACCCCACTTGACTTATAAAAAATGACTCATAAGAAACAATAAATCTTGGCAATAAAAGCACAAAATCTAATGTCGAAAAATTAATAATAAGAGGAACCAACACTCACCTTCTCTTGAGCAAATTTAGCCCAAAAGCGTGCCACGGCTCATTCGTAAGGATCTTCGGGCAATATGGGATTTTGCTTCCATGTCTCATCGATGTATTCAAGAACAATGGTGGATTCCGCGATGGGTTTCCCATTGTGAATAAGAACTGGAACCTTCTTATGGACTGGATTGGACTTGAGAAGCAGATCACTCTTCTTAACAAAAATATCCTCCTCTATGCATTGATAGTCTACTCCCTTCAGTTTCAAAGCCCATTGGACCTGGAAAACAGAAGGACTCACCCAACATGCCAACAACTTCACCTCTTGATTTGCCATCAGACCTTGTTTGCTAAAGCACCTAATTTGCTTCTTCTAATAGGTATATCTTCTTCCAAGAGTTCAATTTGATTATATATACATATATCTTCTTTGAAGAGTTCAATTTGATTATTTATATTGTGTATTATATAGAGTTGTTTTCAATCTTATGGAAAGAATCAACATGAATATTTTTTACACAATTTGTGGGTTGGTGTAGAATTCAATACTATTTTGGCTAATATCCTTTGGTTTTTGTAAATATTTGAGATACCCACTTTTTTTTTTTTCAAACTGATGACATATCCCTTTTACTATGGTCTTTTGTAAAAAAAATACAAATAAAATTACTAAAATACCCTCATTTTCATTTTTTCTGATAAAAAAATCTTCTAGGATAAAAACTTGATAGTCCTTATCCTTACTCAAAATCTCAATAATTCAGTCCTCAACGTGAATTTGTAGGGTGTTTATAGATAAATTCCTACTTTCAAAAAGTTCATCTTTCGAGTCATTACATCAAGACTAAAGTCAATGGTTAGGATTGTCCATTTTTGTGATATTTTGAGGATCATTCAAGCATCAAAGAGGTAGTCGATCAGCATGACTGCACAGATCGAAGTCAAACATGAGAACAGACCTAAGCATTGATATCATGCCAATCGCCATCTTGAATAAATAAATAGAACTTCTCTTCCCACACCAACTTTACTAAGATCACCCTAAGATATGTGCTAATTCTTTGGTGATTTCATACTTAATTGAGATGCTCTTAGCAAAAGTTGCTTAGATTCATAATCTTTGTGTTTTAGATATATTAGTGAAACACCTGAACATCGTTAACAACATGCATGGTGATAATGATTTTTGAAATGTACACTACACAAATCTCTAGTTCCATGGATCATCATCATCTTAATCTTATTCAAAAGATTTGGTGCCAGCTAAATGAATCATATGTCTTCATTCCATTCTCTTTATGGTCATTTAATGGAGGAAAAAATTAATTTAAAATCTACTCTTCTCTTTTTTTGAGATGCAAATATGGATGTTAAGCTTTTTTGTTTTAACTTCCACGGTGTGGATTTCCAACATGGATATGTGTGTAGTTAGTTTCATAGTGTAGTCCTAAGAGAGAAGAGGAGAAAAATGGATTCTCTTTTCTTTTCTTTAAGTAGTTACATGAGGTTGATCATATTCCATATGGTGTTTTATCTTTAGTAAGTGTATTGTTTTACATCAAATGTTGTTATTTACCAAACCGACAATTCATGATAAGGAATAGAGTAAAGATCTGACATGTAATGTTAAGTATCTATATAGCCCTCTCTAAGACGAAAGCCGTCTTCTAACTCTAGTTTACCTCTGAGGGTTGTTGGGAAGGTTGATTCAATATCGATTTTATCTGTTTTTCAATACCTGCATCACTTGAATACCTAACAACTCTTTCCCTCATTTGGAGTCATTGTCACAATATAGCATGGCATGCCTAAATTATTGCATATCTATTCAGTAGAGGACTCCCCTTTTTGGGATCCATATGGGTATTGAGCCGACATTTGGTCTTAATCGAGTCAATTATTGTGTGTTGTCAATATCTGCATTGTCGTACCGAGTTCTTTTGCGTTTTAAAATAGATAGTGTAATACCCCGGATTTTTATTTGTATTTCTAGGAAAATAAATAGTGGAACTTAAAGAAAATTCTGAAAGTGGTTAAGGTAAAACTTTAAGATTTTTCTATTTATTGTTTATAAAACCTGACTTCACCGTTGTATTCAAAATAGTCAAAAATATATATTTTAACCTTTAAGCATGCTCAAATTCGAGTTCAAACGAAAAATGTGCAAAATCCTCAATTTTCAAGTCGGACCGAACTAAAAAAATTAAATTTTTATTAGAGTTAGAATTAGTAAAATCCGACTACACTATTAAATCGCAACGAAAATTATAGAAAATGGAGTATTAGTTTGTCAGTTTTTGAGTTCGGAAAGTCGAATTATCATAAAAAACGAAAAAAGTTCAAAAATACCACGTGTGCTCTAATATTTTTATATATAAAAAAATTTCTAAATTTCGGTACTATTCATTATCTTCCAAACCTGTCAACAAAAAACAGTTGTGTTTTTTTTAAACGTTGATTTCTACCAACTTTAATTTCGATCTACATCGCGAACGGGACTCCATCGACATTCTGTGAAGAAGGGAAAAAACTTCTGTGACATCAAACTCTATAAATCCCATCTATTTTTTTTTCTTTTTTTCTTTCTTCGTATTTCATCGAAAATCAGTCGTACCATATATGGGAGTTTCAACCTTTTAACCCATGATTTTACCGACTTAAGGCCTAAATCATTCTTCGTCTCAGAAATGGTAAAGAATGTCATTGTCGAGATCTTCGAAACCAGCGGATCCATTTAAAAAATCAACAATCTCCACATCAAATCCACCTCGATTTTTGCATTGGTCGCCTCAATTCCTGCACATGTTCTTCAATTCTAATGCACAAAGAGTGGTAGGGGTTAATTATTTTTACTAGTAATCATAGATTTTGAAAATACATTTAGGATTTTATAAATCTTTCGATCTCATTTCCAAATGTAGAATTTTGGTCGTTTATTTCAAATTCATATAAAATATATGTGTTTTGATAAGGTCCCAATAACTTTACTTTGGGACCGTAATTTCCCGGATTCTATCACATTATAAATGCCAGTTCCTTTAAATAATTACAAAATTAAACTATTTATCCAAATTAATAGAGCTAATGAGATTTTATTGTTAATTGTAGATAAATAAAGCGCACGTGAAAGTTATCAAATCGCGAAACAACTACGGTTACAATACGCGAGCCGAAAGGAAGTTTCCAAAAAAACCTCGATCGATTTGGACGCCACGTCACCGCGCCGCGGTTAGGCTTTGGTGCTCCGCGGTGATTTCGAGGAATTTGTCCTCGAGATTTTCACAGAAGCTTCCAATTGCTTCGGTGGTTGTAACTGAATGGGTCGTTCGAAGCGAATCATCCGAAAAGTTGACCCGATTACCCGAATACGAATGTTATAAATTAGAAGGTTGATTTTAGAGAAGGGGTCTTCTCTTGGCTCTCTTCTTCTCTAATTTTTGATTTTTCCTCTCTTTAATCTTCTTTTATTCTCTGTAATTTTCCTTTGGGTGAGATCTTGAGTGTAGTGAGAACATCAAGAGTGAACCATTCATTGTTTGTGTAATTTTTGGGAGAGCTATAAAAGAAGAATTTCGGATCGATCATCATCTTCTTCACCAATGTTCTTTGATCTTTTATTAATTTCTGCAATTTTAATTCCTGCGATGATTGGCTAAATTCTCATTAGAGAAGTTAAGGAAGCTAGAGAAAATTAATCCCTCTAGTGTAGATTTAAATTCTTGCTTTGCTTACATGTTTTAATTCTGAAAATTCTATTCTGATTAAGGTAATCCAGCTTATAATTCTGATCCAACTTAGATAGCCATAATTTAGATAAGTTCAAAAATGGCTATGCTTTGTGAAAAATCAGAAGATAAGTTGGGCAATCTCAATCATGCAAGTGTTTTCATAATTATCTTTTAATTACTTTCAAGGATTTAATCGTTCCACCATCCAAACCATGAGCAATGACTTGCTCTATGGATTGAGTTGTATTTAGAATTTATCTATGTTATGGATTCATTGCAAAAGCCTACTTGACTTCTCTAATCTCTCTCTCTTAGATTTTCAATCTTTCTTTTCAGTTTCAATTTCACTTACAAATTAGTTGCTACTCTCATCTCTGTTTTTAAACAAATCAATTTTGTTTTTAAGAAAAATCTATTGCTAATTCTGTTTTGGCCTTTTTATCCGAATGAGATTTTGAATCTTCAATGTCCTTGTGGAACGAATTCGACTTACCAAAGTCCATCTCTTAAATCTTTATCTCTGCATCTCTATAGCAAGCTTTACAATCGATCATGTTTGATGTGTTTAATTGTATTTTATAACAAATTATACGTGGGTGAAACATTTCTCCAGATTACTTTCACCAGTTTAGTAATGTGTACTGCTCAAACCTCATTTTGATCCAATTTTTTTTAATAATTTTTTAATTTAAATGATAAAATAAATAAATTTTAAAGTTTGAGAAAGGGTTTAATAAAAAAAAAATTATATTGAGTTGGTAATTATCAAAAAATGAATGTTATGTTAGAAAAATCGAAAAAAACAAATATCAAAAAAAGGAAAAAAATGAATGAAACGGTAAAATGTCATAATCACACCCGAGGGGTGATGTCTGCATTTTACAGTATTGTGCTATGTATGGGTTGATTAACGGATATCCAAAGGTAATTTATTTTTGGTTGCATATTTATTTATGATTATATTAGCGCACTGTTATTTATTTTAGGTCGAGTGGCTATAATTGTATGGTGATAAATTGGATATCCATTCTCAACACTGTAATGTTAATTTCTTATTTATTTTCAAAAAATATATATATTATGTAAAAACATATGTAAAAACAATGTAACATCAATAAATTTTCAAAATATGGGTTATAAGTTTTTTATTGCGTTAATTTTTTGTGAAGATGATCTCTATGATGGGAAGATTATCCGAAAAAAAAATCAGCCAAATATGAAACTTCTAACCTCATTAAAAGTGATTTAGAATGCGGACCGTCGATTTTTTTTATTAATTTTTGCCAATAATTTGTAAATCACTTTTAATGGATTTAGAAGTTTCAAATTGAGCTGATTTTTTGTGATGATGATCTTCTTATCATAGTGACCAGCCAAAAATCAGCTCAATCAAAAACCTCTAACCCATATTTTGAACTGCCCTTATATATATGGAAATGTTCAACACCCTACACTTTACCCTACGCTTTACCAAATGTGTTTTGTCCTACATGGGTTAGAAGTTTTGGAATGGGCTGATTTTTGGTGAGGATGATCTCTACAATTAGAAGATTCTCCTCACCAAAAATCAGCCCATTCCGAAATTTCTAGCCCCATATTTACAAGTTGAAAAATCGTGGACCATCCATTTCTTGTAAACCATTTTTTATAGGGTTAGAAGTTTTGGAATGGGCTGATTTTTGTTGAGGATGATCTCATCACCATAGAGATCATCCTTACAAAAAATCAGCCTATTCCAAAACTTCTAACCCATATAGGACAAAACACGTTTGGTTAAGCGTAGGGTGGCGAACGGGACCCATATATATATAAGGTCAGGTTCTGTGTACATATATATCTACTCATATATCTACAACGTGTTGTCCTATGTGGTTAAAAGTTTCGGATTTAGCTGATTTTTAATGAGGATAATCTCTATGATGAGGAGATCATCCTCATCAAAAATTAGCTCAATCCAAAATTTTTAACCTCGTCAAATGTAATTTACAAAAAATGGACGGTCCACGATTCTTCAACTCATAAATATGGGGTTAGAAGTTTTAGAATTAGCTGATTTTTAGTGACAATGATATCCTTTTCATAGAGATCATCCTCACCAAAAATTAGCTCAATTCAAAACTTTTAGCTTACATAGGACAAAACACATTGTAGATATATGAGTAGCTATGTGTGTACACGAATCCTGATCCACATATATATATATATGGGCCCCGTTCAGCAACAAACATTTTGGCAAAACATTTTTCAAAACATGGGTTAGAGGTTTTGGAATGAGCTGATATCGATTTTTGGTGAGGATGATCTCTATGGTGAGGAGATCATCCTCACCAAAAATCAGCCCATTCCAAAACTTCTAGCCCCAGTTTACAAGTTGAAAAATTGTAGACCATCCATTTTTTGTAAACCATTTTTGATGGGGTTAGAAGTTTTGGAATGGGCTGAATTTTGGTGATGATGATCTCCTCACCGTAGAGATCATCCTCACCAAAAATCAGCCCATTCCAAAACCTCTAATCCATGTTTTGAAAAATGTGTTTGCCAAAATGTTTGTTGGTGAACATTTCCCTATATATATAGGGGGCGGTTCAAGGGCCATATGTAAAAACATATGGAAAAACAATGGTTTTTCAAAATATGGGTTAGAGGTTTTGGATTGAGCTGATTTTTTGCAAGGATGGTCACTATGATGAGAAGATCATCCTCACAAAAAATCAGCTCAATCCGAAACTTCTAACCCACATTTTGAAAATTTATTAATGTTACATTGTTTTTACATATGTTTTCTCATATGTCCCTTGAACCTGACCCATATATATATATATATATATATGTAGTTATTTTGTGAACTGTTAAAGAGCTTGTGAATACTTGAAGGGATAGTCCATCATATTATCCGAAGTGAAGTATTATCCTAAGATGTTCGATAAGGACAATCAAATTCATATGTGGCATGAGACGCGTATGACAGTGAAGTTACAACTAGAATCTGAGTTTATTTATTTCTATCTTTATCAATAAACTTGTAATGTAAATGTGATCGTATACGAATGAGGATATATAATGGGATTCACATGCATGCCTGATAGGTATAGACAAAGATGGCTAGTTAGTGATCAGTAACAGTCTATAATAGTCAAACGTCTTGACACGTTGAAAAGAGATTCATTGTTTACGGTTACATCAAACGACCAACCTGAGCGGGATAAATGATCTGGCAAGTGTGGTAACGCAGCGACCAACTAGAAAATCAATAACTTACTTCAATATAGTATTGGAACACCATGTCCCGACTGAGAACGATCTAATCGTAGAATCCTAACTCTCAAATTTCATTACTCCACCATTGTGTATTATGTATCAGTTGTTTTATTTTGAATTATAAAATGAAAAATATTTTTATTATTTCAATTTTATCAATTAAAGTTATATAAAAGGAAAATGTTATAATATGAATATTGTTGATAGATATAATGTGAATTTTAATTGTTTAGATACTCATCCCTAACTATATGTACCAATTAATCGTAGTTTATCTTGTAAAATTATGCATATATTAAAATGATTGAGAATGCCTCTAGCTAAGTAGATATACATGTTAGAGAAACATATAGAAAAATAACCTCAAACAAACTCTTGAATGAATTAGAATTAACTACAAAGATGAACAAATACGATTTAAATAAAAATGTTCGTCGATAAATAACCTCAAGAAATATCAATGGGTCGAGCCATTATTAATTTTCTAAATGATTTAGCTAGAGCAAAATAAAATTGACTCTTAAAATTGCAACAAATAGTTTAATTCTTAGTTGAAACATAGCTAACTTGATTCATGTTTCAAACCCAATGCAAAAATATGATTTATATTGGGAAAAATAGAGATAAAGACTTGGACTGAGGGTTGACCACATTGTTTAAAATATTTATGACAACAGTTTTCCATCAAATTCAATTCTAGTATACATTACAAACTCTTCTCCATACATCAAATCCAATACCTTCTCATCAAGTGTGATAAAAATCACATGTCAAACATTTTCTGGTTTAGTTTGTACAGGTGGTTGATCGTGATTCCCTCACCATACTTCTTTGAAATCACCCTCAAATACTTGAATATTTTTTTTCATCTTCATAGTCCTTTGAACCCTATTATTACCAAAATATAAGAGGTGTTCATGTACTACTATGAATTCAGCACATGAAAATGTATACTGAAAAATATAACTCAACTTTATTTTCCTAAAATTGAATAAGCTAATCCCACTCAACTTGATCCATAAATGGTAGGAGGTTCTTTTTTACCTCATCTGGAGCGCCCAAAAATTCTAAATAGTAATTTTTTAAAAGGAATTTGTGGTCTTTCCATTTCTGATTGAAGAATTCAAGAACTCAACCCTTTAAGTCAGCATTGATATCAAAAAATCCCTACATCACATTTTAAAAAGCATAAGAGTAAAATTTTTGGATAAATATAAACAGTCGATGTAGTTTAATTGATTTATTTTTCAAATTTCCTGAATAGTTTCCCAAATGTTCTCTTTAGCTTTAATCGATACTTGCCTCCAATCCGAATACATGAAAAATATGAATCGTGGATTTTGTACCGTGGTACCTAAGAACTGTCCAAGTAACTTTGCTCAATTACCAATAGGCTACTTTTAGTTATTTTTTCGAATACATTTTTTAAAATCCTATGAGCCAATGTTCCAAAGTGATTCAAGACGTATATTGCAATGCACATATTTTTTATGCGTCTTAGTACACCCTGTAGAAAATCATGTACAAAATATTGATTGTCATTCAATTATCTTATATATACATATATGAGTGTAAAATCTTAAAAACAATTACTCAATATTACAAGTTGTTGAATCAAATGCTTGATCAGAAGGGGCAGTCTTGTGTATTTGTATGGATTCAAAATATACCGTCTCATCTCTATGTTGGGGAGGTTGTGAATCATAATACAACATCCTACAATAAAGATCAAGAAAATGATTAATTATTTTGAAAACTTATAGAAAATGTTATTAAGTTAATGATAATGGAGGGTAATTCAAAGTCTTACCAATGAGTTTTCATATTATTAATAATCAAATCTATATCATATGATACATTGAACTTAAAAGCAATATTATACATGAATAATTTCAAATAGCATCACTAGATTTCAACTCATCCTCATCAATACTATTGAAATCTGACACGACAATGTCATCCTCCTTAATCCCATCTGTGTTAATCATTATTCCTAGCATATCTAACCTATCTCATGTTATGTTATCATCAGAGGTGATCAAAGTATCCACTATACTCTGATTATTGCAAGGCAAGCTTTGTAAGTAATCATCGATATCCTCTATTATTTCATTTTCTCTCATTTCAAATAAGTCTCTTAGTTTTGATTGTACAGTAGTATACCAATTTGAATTTATTGAGTCCTTGACGTAGAACACTTGTGTGGTTTAATCAGGGTCTAGAATGTTATTTCTAGAGTCCTTATTACATAAATTTTACAGATAAATTACATATTAAATCCCTCATTAGAAATAATGCATGGTTAGTCCATATTTATCATTGATTTTAAATTAATTATGTATTTCAAAACTAATTATTATAGTTTACATGTAATGAAAAATATTTACAAAGTTTCAAGACGAATCAGAAAAATATAAAGTTACCACTGTGATCCAAAATTCAAAACAATATTGTTGACTAAAAATCAAGTCAATTGGAAAAAATTATACCGTGGTGCCGTGGTCAATGATGATTGTGTGGTCAACGCAAAAAGATAAGCCTTAAAATTCATACTGAAGCTTGGCGGTTGAACACCATTCGTAATAGACTAAGTTTTAGTATTTTTTGTAATCACGAAATGTTTCCAAAATCCTAATTTCTACAAGAAACCCTAATATAATATCTCTATAAATAGGCTATTAAACCATGAATTAAAAGAATCTAGATTTTAGAGAAACCCTATTAATAGTTTTATTTTTTGTTTCTTAGTTTTACTAAAGTTGAAATCAATCTCGCCCAGTTTCAAAATCGAAAAGCAATAAATAATACCTTTCTATCATCTCTACTCTTTTTTTCCATGTTTTATTTTATTTTATTTGTACTTTATTATTTTTGCAATGACAGTTGGCTAAATCTCCGTTAGGTCGATTGAGGAAGTCGAAGCAAGATTTGCCAGTGTTTTTTACTATTCTCGTAATAGCTTTATGATTTTATTGTGATAGTATTAGGTATTTATAATTATGTTAAACATTGAATGTTTCTCAAAGTTTTGATGGTTCCTTGATTAGTTCAAGAAGAACCATGCTTTACGGAGGACAATTAATATTTATCTAATAACCTTGATTTAATTTATTACATACTTTTGATCTCGTTTCTATTATAACTGTTTAATTTTTTCGATCCACAAACATTAGCTTTGTTTAGTGGATTGATATAAATAAAGAACCAGAATTCACTGATAAAGCTTGTGAAAGTAGATCCAATTAATTTACACTTCTCTATCATATTTTTAAGTCTTTATTTTAGTAATTTATTTTAGATAAATTTCTCTCGAAAATTAATTTTAATTGGTTACATAAACTTGAATTCGATTAAAAGTAAAAATACTTTGAATTAATATTGTCTCTATGGTTCGATCTTTGCTTGTTAATGTTTTCTTTTGTACTTTATTTTATCATCATCTACAACATCAAACATGACTTGAGATGCTAGTACAAATTGTTCATTATAAACATTTGCTCCAGTATAGGATAAGTGTATAATTTTTTATTCAAAAATCACTTTGTTGAAGAATGAAGTCATTTGCCTAGAAATAAACTAAGAGAATGACTTGGGTGAGTATATTACACGTGAATCCCATGGTGATGGGAATACAATTATCACCATATAAAAAAAGTGTTCTATATTCTTTCAATTACATGCGTGTTGAGATTTCCATCTTCATAAAGATTGGACTCTATTACTTGGAATCCATATAATAGTTCAATATTTAGAATTATTCATTACCACAATTGATTTTTTTCAATGACATGGTGTCAAACTAAAACCAATATAGAAGTTTTTGTAATTTGGCTAATAAATTCCTAAGACATTAATGTATCAAAGATAAATATAGACATTAAAAATTGACAAGGCCATTGTCATTTGGAATGAAAAGAGTCCCACTAGGTGGGATATTGGTTGGATTAGCTTCAATTAGCACAGTGACCCAAATATTAAAATTACCACTTTTGTTTAGCATTTGATCATTTGGTGGATTTTCTTGTCAATTTTGAGAGCTGGTAACATTAGAGATCTTCTATCACTGATTAAAGGAAACACACCAGAAAAAAAAAATCACCTCATTATTGGACATGACTTTAGAATCCATTTCGTAGGATGTAGATGTTTAATTATCGACCAACCTCTTTATTGCTCTCTAAAGAAATAATAGAATTTCCTCGCTTTCAACAATATCAACAATTCTTTTTTTGTGTGTGTGTTTTCTCATATTAGTGAGGACAAGCCTTCCGATGTTACCAACTCCAATAAGGGACGAGAGAGTCAACTAAATGCTTGAAATGCTAAGCGGGAGTGTTAATTTTAATATTTGAGTTACAAATACGTTGATTGATGTTGATCATGGGACGACCAGCACAATATAAGTTGAGGTCTTAGGGTAAAATTTGAAATAAGGGCCTTTTTATCTTTAATATATTATATAAAAAAATTTGATTGACTTTTTATATAACAATAAAAAATTAACTTAAAATCTACTATTCTCTTTTTTGAGATGTAAATGTGGATCTTAAGTTTTTTTTGTTTTAACTTTCACAGTGCGGACTTCCAACATGGACATGTGTGTAGTAAGTTTCATAGTGTAGTCCGAAAAGAAAAAGAGAAAAATCGATTCTCTTTTCTTTTCTTTAAGTAGCTATATGAGGTTGACTGTATTCTGTATGGTGTTGAAATCTCCAATAAGTGTATTGTTTTACATCATGTGTAGTTATTTACCAGACCAATTATTCATGACAAGGAATAGAGTAAAGGTCTCACGTGTAATGTTAAATATCTATATAGCCATATTCGGGATGAAAATCGTCTTCTAGCTCTAGTTTACCTCCAGGGGTTGTTAGGAGGGTCGATTGAATATCGATTTTATATGCTTTTCAATACATGCATCAACTAAATACCTAACATCTCTTTCCCCCATTTGGAGCCATTGTTGTAGTATAACATGACATGCCTGAATTATTTCATATCTATTCGGTAGAAGACTCCTTATTTTGGGATCCATAAACGTATTGAGGTGACATTATGCCTTAATCGAGCCAATTGTTGCTTATTGTCAGTAATCACCTTCTTATACCAAGTTCTTTTGCATTTTAAAAATAGATAGTGTAATGCCCTAAATTTTTATTTGTATTTCGAAGAAAAATAAATAGTGGAATTTTGAAAAAATTCTTAAAATTAGACTTAGGGTAAAATTTTAGGATTTTTTTATTCTTTTTTTAATGAAATCTAACTTCACAATTGCATTCAAAATGGTAAAAAAACATATTTTTAGTTTGTAAGCACGCTCAAATTCGAGTTTAAACGAAAAAGTTACAAAATCCTCGATTTTCAGGTCAGACCAAACTAAAAAAATGAATTTTTATTAGAATTAGAATTGGTATTATCCTTTCACACGATTAAGTCCGCAATGAAAAATTATAAAAAATGGAGTATTCGCTTGTCAGTTTAGAAATCCGGAAGTCGAATTATCGTAAAAAATGAAACAAATTTAAAAATACTATGCGTCCCGATATTTTATATATAAAAGAAATTTTGAATTTTGTTATCATTCATTATCTCCCAAACCCGTCAAGCAACAATAACGGCATTTTTTTTAAACATTGATTTCTATCAACTTTAATTTCGATCTACGTCACGAACGGGACTCCGTCAACACTTGACGAAGAACAAAAAAATGTCTGTGACGTCAAACTCTGTAAATCCCGCTCACTTCATTTTCTCTTTCTTCTCTTTCTTCATATTTCATCGAAAATCAATCGTATAATATAAGGGTATTTCGACCTTTCAACCTACGATTTTACCTACTAAGAGCTCAAATCGTCCTCTACCGTCGATGGAAAAAATAACATCGTCGTCAAGATGTTCGAAACCACCGAATCTATTTCAAAAATCAATTGTCTCCACATCAGGTCCATCTCAATTTTTGCACTAATTGCCTCAATTTCCGTGTATGTTCTTCAATTCTATTGCACAAAGAGTGGTAGGGGCTTATGATTCTTATTGATAATCATAGATTTCAAAAATGCATTTAGGATTTTCTAAATATTTCAATTTCATTTTCAAATGTAGAATTTTCGTCGTTCATTTCAAATTCATGATAAATTTTATAAATATTTAATTGTGTTTTATAACAAATTATACATGAGCAAGACATTTCACCAGATTAGTTCTACCAGTTTGGTCCTCTACAATGCTCAAACTCTATTTTAATCAAACTCTACCAGATTGAAACTAATTTACCCTAAAAATTTAAGAACATAAAGATGAATGATTTGGGGGTAGAAAATAATGTTAAATTTTAGGTAAAATTATCTAGGGTTTTATGTGAAAAAATATAGAGTTTTCTTTAAAAGGTTTAGTATTAACTTGAAAACGAGACTGAAAATAAAATTGTGTATATTAAAAAATTATACAATAGAGATTGAAAAACTTAAAGATGACTGACTTTGGGAAGGAAAATCAAGGCCCTTAACACGAAGTTGAATAAGAGTATTTAGGTATTTTTCTATTAGTCTATTGAGAAGATTGAGTTCATTGAGGCATGTGCAAAATGTAGAAGATTTTTTCTTTATGACGAGACAAAGTGGTGTAGAAATAGTTCTAATCCCAACTTTACATTTAAACTTAATATAATGAGGGTTATTTTAATCAAAAACCAAGAAAATTATAACCCATTATCTTATTTTGGCTAGTTTTATAAGAGAAACACTTTCCATGCTAACTTAGAGATTGTTTGTTACGGCTTTTTTTTTTACCTGCTTTTCGAGTTGTGAGCTACTTTTAGCCATGTTTGTTAGGTTTGCTTCTACTTTTGTCACTTTCTTTTGAAGCAAAAAAGCTAACAGTCCTCTAGATTGCATGGAAAAACTCCTCCCATCCAAAACAATACAAAAAATAAATAAAATTGGGCTTGATCTAAGGTTTTGAAAAAGGAAGGCTACTTAACTCAAACCAATCGCCCAAATTTAATTTTTTGTAAAGTACATAAAAATTTGTCCTTTGCATCCCTCTCGCATTAGATCATGTTTTTAAATGCCACAAACAAATTATGAACTTATGTGAGCTGGGATTGACTGTGAACATATGAGTTTATTCATTCTTGGATAGAGAGGAATAAAGGCATATATATGATTTGTCTAGTCAACCCGAAAAAGAGAGAGATCATGGAAACTATATATTATTAAAGCTGAAGTATAAATATGATGATATAGTGCATCTCATGCACATTATTATAATACTCTTAATGCCAGAAAAATGTTCTAATTCACTACTCAAAGTGACTAGCTAGAATTTCTTTACGACCGTGAAAGTAAATTACCATCTTATCACGCGATGGTAGACACTCTTTGATTATGGGACAGTTGAGAAAATTCTTCATCCAAGAGTTTAAGTTGGGAAATTTGATTGGATCCAAAGCCTTGAAGAAACCAACTTCCTCCCACACTTCCAACCAATGAGGAACCCAACCTAACACAAAGTCCAAATACCCAATTGTTTCTCCTCCAAAGAACTTCTTCCCTTTGATCTCTCCATCAAGAATTGCAAGAGATTCCATAGTTAAATTTATAGCCTTGTCTTGCTTTTCCCCTTTTGAGCACATAGCAGTGAATGCAGGATCCAATAACTGTCACAAAATTAACCAATATTATATCAATAACTTTTACCTAAAAAATCAAAATATTTATATAATTTCAATAACTAATCTTTTATTTATTTATAACGAGATGTCCAGACTTATGTCCAACTAGAGGGACTGGAAGAGCTAGGGTCGAAGCCAGGGGTGGATTTAGAGTGGGGGCAATGGGGGCACTTGCCCCCATATGAATTTTCAAACCTTCTTTAAAGTAATGAACTATTGCATCCCAATTTGTTTTACACTCTTAGTTGCCCCCACAAAATAGTTTCCATTGTTACGTTGCTCCCACACAAAAAATTACAATCTTCGTTGCCCTCACAAAAAAACTTACACTCTCTTACATTGCCCCCACGAGTTAAATCCTGGCTCCGCCCCTGGTCAAAACCAAGGCATATGTGTCCCTGCCTCGGGCACGTGCAATACCCGCGCATCACACGCACAAGGTAAGTGAGAGAAACAGGTGACCCTGAGGAAATATTGCTCATACTAGGTATCGAACATACAACCATCTCGGAGTTTCAATAATTAGTCTTTGCTACATAAATGGTTCATTGATTCAATCTAGACCATTCATTTTGGAGTGAGAGCCAAAACAGAGTTATAAATAATAATAATAATAAATAAAAGAAAAAAAGAAAAAAGAAAAAGAAGAGTTGAAATTGCATGATTATAATAGAAAATGTCGAAATCATTTAGTTGCCCAAATCACCAGTCCACATACCATGGATTTGATACAGGAAAGGTCTGAGAAAACCTGATAAAATAGTTTGGAAAAATGAATAGATATGCATTAAGATTATATTATGGTAAATAGTGTTTATATTAATATTTATATATACATTTAAAATAGATCTCTAAGAAACTTCTACTAATCCCTAGAAAATTTGTATTTTTACTCTCATCTCAAGTACAAATTGGACGCTATCGTCTAAAGTGATTGAAGATTAGAGAAGTCTAAATAAGTTTAGTGCTAGGGTTGTCAACAACCATTCTACTCTTTAATGTTAACACCTTTATTCCATTTCCTTAGAGAAATTCTTTGATTTGGGACTTTTTTATTAAAGCGAGAAAAACTATTAAACTCTAAAGGGATAGGCTATGAGAGTGAAAGAGTTATCGATAAAGAAATCGATGGTTGGCTATGTCAAATGTCATTGCAATTGTTCCCTTCCTCTTCATTTTTATTTCCTTTCATTTCATAATCGTTTCTGTGTTATGGAAAAAAAAATTGTCTGCTATAATAATGTATTGTAATCACTCATAATAATAATAATAAGGTCTTGTTAACATGTGCCTAAAGTGTAATAAATACACCATGGGAATAAGCACTTATGGGTATTTTGGTAAAAAAAATATTTGTTTTGGGGGACTTTTACGGTATAAAATTCAATTTCTTAGGTGTATTTATTGCACTTTAACATATGCTCCAAGAGACACATTAACAAGACCCTATTATAATAGGGTTAGGTCACTTGACTCTAGGGTTATCAATGGATCGGATAAGTCCGAAATCCAATCCGTTCTGATAACTTCGGGTTTGGATTAATGTTTTGGATTCTAATAGGACTTCGATCCAATATCTTATTGGATTGGATCTGAATCAACCATGCCCCAATCCAATAAGGACCTGATTCTATAATATTTTAGAATGTATATAAATTATATTAAGATGTACAAGGTTTATTTAGATTTTGTATAAAAAACCGGTTTGATGGGATCTGATTGTTAATAGATCGGATCTAGATCTTATTATTGAGTTCCGATAAGAAATCCGATCTGATAAGGGTCCAATATGATACTTATTCGATCGATACCAAATCAACCTTGATCCAATCCATTGACAACCCTACTTGACTCGTAAGGAACAATAAATCTTGGTCGTGAAAGCAAAATATCTAATGTCAAAAAATTAATAATAAGAGGAACCAACACTCACTCACCTTCTCTTCAGCAAATTTAGCCCAAAAGCGTGCTATGGCTCGTTCGTAAGGATCTTTGGACAATATGGGATTTTGCTTCCACGTCTCATCGATGTATTCAAGAACAATGGTGGATTCCGCGATGGGTTTCCCATTGTGAATAAGAACTGGAACCTTCTTATGGACTGGATTGGACTTGAGAAACAGATCACTCTTCTTAACCCAAATATCCTCTTCTATGTATTCATAGTCTACTCCTTTCAGTTTCAGAGCCCAGTGGACCCTGAAAACAAAAGGACTCACCCAAAATCCCAACAACTTCACCTCTTGATTTGCCATAAGACCTTGTTTGCTAAATCACCTAGTTTGCTTCTTATATATATCTCTTCTTTGGAGAGTTCAATTTGATTATTTCTATTGTATATTATATATAGTTGTTTTCAATCTTATGGAAAGAATCTAACATGGGTCAATATTTTTGACTAAATTTGTGGTTTTGCCCTTTTTCTTGACTTTTATAATTTGGGTGGTGCAGAATATTCAATACTATTTTGGCTAATTTGAGATACCCTTGTTTTTTTTTCAAACTGATGACATACCCCTCTTACCAGTCCATAAGAAGATTTGTATATAAAATCAGGTTTGGGCGGATCCAATTGTTAATGGATCAAGTCTGGATCTTATTATTGAGTTCCTATAATTAACCCGATCCGATAAGGGTTCGATATGATACTTATTGGATCGGTACCAAATCAACCTTGATCCGATGCGTTGACAACCCTACTTGACTCATTAAAAATAACTCATAAGAAACAATAAATCTTGGCCGTAAAAGCACAAAATCTAATGACAAAAAATTAATAATAAGAGTAACCAACACTCACTCACCTTCTCTTCTGCAAATTTAGCCCAAAAGCGTGCCATGGCTCGCTCGTAAGGATCTTCGGGCAATATGGGATTTTGCTTCCACATCTCATCGATGTATTCAAGAAGAATGGTGGATTCCGCGATGGGTTTTCCATTGTGAATAAGAACTGGAACCTTCTTATGGACTGGATTGGACTTGAGAAACAAATCACTCTTCTTAATAAAAATATCCTCTTCTATGTATTCATAGTCTACTCCCTTCAGTTTCAGAGCCCATTGAACCCTGAAAACAAAAGGACTCACCCAAAATCCCAACAACTTAACCTCTTGATTTGCCATCTGACCTTGTTTGCTAGATAACCTAGTTTGCTTCTTCTTATATATATCTTCTTTGAAGAGTTCAATTTGATTATTTCTATTGTATATTATATAGAGTTGTTTTGAATCTTATGGAAAGCATCAACATGGGTCAATATTTTTGACTCAATGTGTTGTTTTGCCGTTTTTCTTGACTTTCATAACTTGAGATATCCTTTGGATTTTTGTAAATATTTGAGATATATATATATTTTTTCAAACTGATGACATATCCCTTTTATAATGGTCTTTTATAAAAAAACCTAATAAAATTACTATAATACCCTCATTTTCATTTTTTCTGATTTTTGAATCAATCCTAGATTTATTTGACAAAATCTTCTACGATAAAAACTTGATAGTCCTTAACCTTACTCAAAATCTCAATAATTCAGTCCTCAACATGAATTTGTAGGGGTGTTTATTGACAAATTCCTACTTTGAAAAAGGTTCATCTTTTCGAGTCATTAGACCAGGACTAAAGTCAAAGCGTAGGATTGTCCTTTACTGTGATATTTTGAGGATCATTCAAGCATCAAAGAGGTGAGCATGACTGCACAGATCGAAGCCAAAGTAGCTGATGATGGTAGTGGTAACACTTACGTGTGTAGTTATGTCATGGAAGAGACCAAGCACACTTGAGTTTAAGACTCTTTTATGTTGAATTTCATTGTCAGACCTATCAAACGTGAGAACAGACCTAAGCATGATATCATGCCAAACGGCCATCTTAAATAAATAAATAGAACTTCTATTGCCACACCAACTTTACTAAGATCACCAACCCCAAGGTATGTGCTAATTCTTTGGTAATTTCATACTAATTGAGATGATCTTAGCAAAAGTTGGTGTGGCAAAAGAATCTCAAAAAAAAAATGGCTGACCTTAATTTAAAGAAATTGTCCTTAGATTCATAATCTTTGTGTTCTAGATAAATTAGTGAAATACCTAAACATCGTTAACTACGTGCTTGGTGATAATGATTTTTGAAATATACACCACACAAATCTCTAGCACCATGGATCATCATCATCATTTGAATCTTATTCAAAAGATTTGGTGTGGCTAAATGAATCATATTTCTTTGTTCCATTCTCCTTAGGGTCATTTAATGGAGGAAAAAATTAATTTAAAATCTACTCTTCTCTCTTTTTGAGATGCAAATATGGATCTTAAGTTTTTCTGTTTTAACTTCCAAGGTGCGGACTTTCAACATGAACATGTGTGTAGTTAGTTTCATAGTGTAGTCTCGAAAGAGAAGACGAGAAAAATGGATTCTCTTTTTTTTTTTTTCTTAAATAATTACATGAGGTTGACTGTATTCCATATGGTGTTCTATCTTCAGTAAGTGCATTGTTTTATATCAAGTGTAGTTATTTACCAGACCGACTATTCATGAATAGGAATAGAGTAAAGATCTTACATGTAATGTATCTATATAGCCATCTTCAGGACGAAAGCCGTCTTCTAGTTCTAGTTTACCTCCGGGGGTTGTTAGGAGGGTTGATTGAATATCGATTCTATCTGTTTTTTAATACCTGCATCAACTGAATACTTAAGAAACTCTTACCCCCATTTGGAGCCATTGTTGCAGTATACATTGGCATGCTTGAATTATTCCACATCTATTCGGTAGAAGACTCCCTGTTTTGGGACCCATATAGGTATTGAGGCGACATTAGGTCTTAATCGAGCCAATTGTTGGTTATTGTCAGTAACCACCTTCTTATACCAAGTTCTTTTGCATTTTTAAAATAGACAGTATAATACCCTAAATTTTTATCTGTATCTCGAAGAAAAATAAATAGTGAAATTTTGAAAAAATTCTGAAAGTGAGACTTAGGGTAAAATTTTAAAATTTTTTCTATTCTTTTTTAATGAAATCTAACTTCACCATTGGATTCAAAATGGCTGAAAAACATACTTTTAGTTTGTAAGCATGCTCAAATTCGAGTTTGAACGAAAAACTTACAAAATCCTCAATTTTCAGATCGGACCAAGCTAAAAAAATGAATTTTTATTAGAATTAGAATTTGTATTATCCTCTCACACAATTAGATCTGCAATGAAAAATTATAAAAAAAAATGGAGTATTCGCTCGTCAATTTCAAAATTCGAAAAGTCAAATTATCGTAAAAAATGAAACAAATTTTAAAATACCGCACGTGTCCCGATATTTTTATCTATAAAAGAATTTCTAAATTTTGTTACCATTCCTTATCTCTCGAACCCGTCAACCAACAATAACTGCATATTTTTTAAACATTGGTTTCTACCAACTTTAATTTCGATCTATGTCGCGAACAGGATTCCCTCGACACTCGGCGAAGAGCAAAAAAATGTTCGTGATGTCAAACTCCACAAATCTCGCTCATTTATTTTTCATTTTTCATTTTTCTTTTTTATTTTTCTTTTTTCTTCTCTTTCTTCATATTTCATCGAAAATCAATCATATAATATATGGGGATTTCGATATTTCAACTTACTATTTTACCTATTTAGAGCTCAAATCGTCATCTGCTACAGAAGGGAAAAAGTACCCCGTCATCAAGATCTTCAAAATCACCAGATCTGTTTCAAAAATCAATTGTCTCCACATCAAATCCATCTCAATTTTTGCATTAATTGCCTCGATTTCCATGTATGTTCTTTAATTTTATCGTACAAAGAGTGGTAGGGACTTATAATTCTTATTGATAATCATAAATTTCAAAAATGCATTTAGGATTTTATAAATCTTTCGATTTCATTTTCAAATGTAGAATTTTTGTCGTTCATTTCAAATTCATGTTAAATATATGTGTTTGATGTATTTAATTGTGCTTTATAACAAATTATACATGAGCGGGATATTTCACTGGATTACTTCTGTCAGTTTGGTCCTCTACACTGTTCAGACCCCATTTTGATCTAATTTTTGTCATTTTTCAATTAAAATGATAAAAAAAAAAATTTTGAAATTTTGAAAAAGGATTTAATAATTAAAGAATTTTTATTGAGTTGATAATTATCGAAAAAATAATTTTATGTTCAAAAAATAGAAAAAGGCAAATATCAAAAAAGGAAAAAAAGGATGAAACGGTTAAATGTCAGAATCACACTAAATGAGTGATGTCTGCATTTTAAAGTATTGTGCTATATGTAGGTTGATGAACATATATCTAGGGGTACTTTACTTTCTGTTGCATGTTTATTTACAATTATGTTAGCGCAATGTTATTTATTTTAAGTCCGGTGGCTACAATTGCATGGTAGGAAACTGGATATCCATTCTTAACTCTATTATGTTAATTTCTTATTTATATTCAAAGAAAATAGTAATATGTATATGTAGCTATTTTGTGAAATGTTAAAGAGCTTGTGATTGCCTGAAGGGATAGTCCGTCATATCATGCAGAGTTATGTACTATCTTGGGATGTACGGTATGGATATCTAAGTTCATAGTGGTATATGATGCGTAAACTGAAATCCGGATTTTTTCTTTCTATTTTTACCAATGAACTTGTAATGTAAAGGTGGTGGTATACAAATAAAGATGTATAATAATAATCACATGTACGCCTGATAAATATAAACGAAGATGGTTAGTCAATGATCACTAACAGTCTATAGTAGTCAATCGTCTTTACACGTCAAAAAGAGACTCATTACTTACGATCACGTCAAATGGCCAACATGAGTGGGATAAATGATCCCGCAAGTCTGGTAATGCAACGACCAATCACAAAATCAAGAACTTACATCAATACATTATTAGAACACTATGTCTCGACTGGAAGGGATCCAATCATAGAATCCCAACTTTCTAATTCTACTATTCTACGATTGTGTATTATGTATAAGTTATTTTATTTTGAATTATAAAATGAAATGCATGTTTATTATTTCAATTTTATTAATTAGAATTATATAAAAGGAAATTATTATAGTATGAATACTGCTGATGGATATAATATGAATTTTAATTTTTTCTATGCTCATCCATAACTATATATACCAGTTAATCATAGTTTATCTTGTAAAATTATGTATGTATTAAAATGATTGAGAATGCTTACTCGTTCATGCTAGAAAATGTTATTAGTCGAAATTGTTTATTTACCTATTAGGTAACCATTGTTACTCACATATTCATTCTCCATTTTTTTTAGTTTCGGATTTGACGCTTAGTGAGACAGATGTAAAGCACAAGTGAGGATTATCTAGTAGGTCAGCTAGACAACCAAAGTCCCTTTCCTGGTGAGCACTAAGACTATACCCATTAACGAAATCAATTTGTCCAGGTTATATTATAGATTTTGGTTGAGAGTTATGATTTTGTTGGAAAAAGGAGTTTATGTATAATCCGATATATTAATTACTTCTTCCACACTCTAATTTATATTATATTGTAGATGTAATAGACTTCCGTTGTTATTCATTTTTGTAAATATATATATGATATTATATGTATGGTTTATCATGTGAAATAGATTGACTGCCTTAGAATGCTAACATAAACAAAGAAAACAATGCTAAAATTTTGAGGCACCATCTAGTACATCAAGATCTGACATGGGATTTTGTGTTAGTATTTTTAGGGGCGCCACAAATAGAGTACTCAATTTTGGTATCATTTTTTTTTTTTATGAACTCTTCTTATGGACCCAGGACCTTGAGCTTCGGGTGTGTAACGACACTTGTATAGATTTGTTTCGTTAACTGAACAAGGAGTTTCACTATTTTTTTTCTTCTTGTTCCTCAGCTTGTTTGATCTTTTTGTAGCTCAACTTTTTGTGCTTGCTCGTGTTGGGCATGAAATAAGCAACCTCAAACAGTTCTTAATATATTAAGAATCGCGATCCAGAATGGTATCATGTTTCTATAGCAATATATAGTGTCTACATGGCACATTTTTATTGGAGATTAAATACACTATATTACATACCTTATAGAAAACGGCTTGGTTAGGAGAGCTTAACATATTTCAAAATCCAACCAAACATGGAATTTAGATACTACTGCTATTCTATAGGAATTAGATATCTTACTGTATCTTGCTTAATAGATTAATAAAAAATATGACTCAAATGTACTCTTCTTCGACTTGATTTTTCATCTCAGAACTAGTTATCTCCTACTTCTTTCGATAATTTTTTTAACCTTCATCTTAGACCTCAAGATTCTATCCTCTACTTCTACATTCAAACCTCAAGTCTAATTAAATTTTTTAAGAAATATAAAATGATAAAATTTTTGGTAAAAAAATCTAGGGGGCCGTGTGGATACAGTGTTTTGTGGTTTCGCGCAAGAGTAATTTAGAGAAGTAGCACCATTGGTACTATGTGAAAAAGCACCAAAATGACACCAAAGTAAAGAAGTTCTCTCTAGGAGCTATTTATCCAAACACCTTTAAAGTGTTTTTGACTCCTCGCAAGAGTCAAAAGCACTTAAAAAAGTTAATCCACACAGGGCCTAGGATTTTGCATAATTGTTAAGAAACTATAGAAAATGATGGACTGAAAATAAGGTTGGACATATTGAAATTAATTTACCATAAAAATTTAAGAGCATAAAAATGAATGATTTGGGGGTGGAAAATCATGTAAAATTTTAGGTAAAATAATCTAGTTTTATGTGAAATATCTAGAGTTTTCTTTAAAGGGGTTAATGTTAACTTGAAAACAAGATTGAAAATAAAATTGTGAAGATTAAAAAATTATACAATAGAGATTGAAAAACTTAAAGATGATTGACTTTGGGAAGAAAAATCATGGCCCTTAACTCGAAGTAGAAGATAAGAGTATTTAGGTATTTTTCTATTAGTCTATTCAAAAGATTGAGTTCAATGAGGTATGTGCAAAATGTAGGAGATTTTTTCTTTATGATGAGACAAAGTGGTGTAGAAATGGTTCTAATCCCAACTTTACATTTAAACTTAATATAATGAGGGTTATTTTAATCAAAAACCAAGAAAATTATAACCAATTATCTTATTTTGGTTAGTTTTTAAAAAAGAAACACTTTCCATGCTAACTTAGGGATTGTTTGTTACAGCTCTTTTCAGCTATTTTTTGAGTTGTGTGCCACTTTTAGACATGTTTATGAGGCTAGCTTCTGCTTTCGTCACTTTCTTTTGCAGCAAAAAAGCTAACAGTCCTCTAGCTTTCATGGAAAAACTCCCCCCCTCCCCCATCCAAAATAATAAATTAAAAAAAAAAATTGGACTGGATCCAAGGTTTTGAAAAAGGATGGCTAATGAACTCGAACCAATCTCTCAAATTTAGTTTTTTGAAAAGTACATAAAAATTTGTCCTCTGCATTCCTCCCGCATGAGATCGTGGTTTTAAATGCCACAAACAAATTACGAAGATTTGAGCCAGGATTGAGTGTGAACATATGAGTTCATTCGTGCTTTGGCTAGAGGGGAAGAAAGGCATATATATGATTTGTCTAATCAACCCGAAAAAAAGAGACCATGGAAACTATATATTATTAAAGCTGAAGTATAAGAAGGATGGTATAGTGCATCTCATGGATATTATTTTGACTAGCTAGAATTTCTTTACGACCATGAAAATAAATTCCATCTTATCACGTGGTGGTAGACACTCTTTGATTATGGGAAAGTTGAGAAAATTCATCCAAGAGTTTAAGTTGGGAAAGTTGATTGGGTCCAAAGCCTTGAAGCAACCAACTTCCTCCCACACTTCCAACCAATGAGGAATCCAACCTAAACAATGTCCAAATACCCAATTGTTTCTCCACCAAAGAATTTCTTCCCTTTGATCTCTCCATCAAGAATTGCAAGAGATCCATGGTTAAATTTAAAGCCTCGTGTCGTTTTTCCCCTTTTGAGTACATAGCAGTGTATGCAGAATCCAATAACTGTTACAAAATTAACCAAGATTATATCAATAACTTTCACCAAAAAAATCAAAATATTTATATAATTTCAATAACTAGTCTTTTATTTATTTATAACAGGATGTCCAGACCTATGTCCAACTTGAGGGACCGGATGAGCTAGGATCGGAGCCAAGGCATATGGATTCCTCCCTTTGGCACGTGCAACGCCCGCACATCACACCCACCAGATAAGTGAGGGAAGAAGGTGATCCCGAGGAAATATTTCTCATACTGGGTATCAAACATACAACCTCTCTCGGAGTTTCCATAACTAGTCTTTGCTACATAAATGGTTCATTGATTCAATCTACACCATTCATTTTGGAGTGAGAGGCAAAACAGAGTTATAAATAATAACAATAAAAAATAAAAGAAAAAAAGAAGAGCTGAACTTGCATGATTATAATAGACAATGGTGAAATCATTTAGTGCCCAAATCCCTAGTTCACATACCATGGATTTGATACAGGAAAGGTTCGAGAAAACTCGATAAAATAATTTGGAAAAATGAATCGATATGCATTAAGATTATATTATGGTAAATAGTTTTTATATTAATATTTATATGTGTTTAAAAATATGCCTAAAAGTTTAAGACCAAGGTTCAAATAGATGTCTAAGAAACTTCTACTAATCCCTAGAAAATGCGTGATTTTACTCTCATCTCAAGTACAAATTGGACGCTATCGTCTAAAGGGTTGTCGACAACTATTCTACTTTTTAATGATAACACATCCATTCCCTTTCCTTAGAGAAATTCTTTGATTTGGGATTTTTATTAAAGCGAGAAAAACTATTAAACTCTAAAGGGATAGGCTATGAGAGTGAATTAAAGAGTTATCGATAAAGAAATCAATTGTTGGCTAATGTCGATTGTCATTGCAATTGTTCCCTTCCTCTTCTTTTTTATTTCCTTTCATTTCATAGTCGCTTCTGTGTTATAGAAAAAAAAAAATTTGTCTGCTATGACAATGTATTGTAATTACTAATAATAATAATAAGGGTCTTGTTACTGTGAGCCTAAAGTGCAATAAATACACCTTGGTAATAAGCATCTGAGGGTATTTTGGTAAAAAAAAAGATTTATTTAAAGGGTTTTTCGGTATAAAACTCAATATCTTAGGTGTATTTATTGCACTTTAACATGTGCCATAAGACACACATTAACAAGACCCTATTACAATAGGGTTGGGGCCAATTGACTCTAGGGTTGTCAATGGATGATAAGCCTGAAATCTGATCTGTTCCGATAACTTCGGGTTTGGATCAATATTTTGGATTCTGATAAGGCTTCGATCAGTTATCTTATTGGATCGGATCTGGATCAACCATGCACCGATCCGATAAGATGTGTGAGGTTTATTTAGATTTTGTATATAAAAACCGGGTTTGACCCAATCCAATTGTTAATGGATCGGGTTTGGATCTTATTATTGAGTTCCGATAATAAATCTGATCCAATAAGAATCCGATATAATACTTATTGGATCAGTACCAAATCAACCTTGACCCGATCCATTGACAACCCCACTTGACTTATAAAAAATGACTCATAAGAAACAATAAATCTTGGCAATAAAAGCACAAAATCTAATGTTGAAAAATGAATAATAAGAGGAACCAACACTCACCTTCTCTTGAGCAAATTTAGCCCAAAAGCGTGCCATGGCTCATTCGTAAGGATCTTCGGGCAATATGGAATTTTGCTTCCATGTCTCATCGATGTATTCAAGAACAATGGTGGATTCCGCGATGGGTTTCCCATTGTGAATAAGAACTGAAACCTTCTCATGGACTGTATTGGACTTGAGAAATAGATCACTCTTCTTAACAAAAATATCCTCTTGAGTTGCCATCAGACCTTGTTTGCTAAAGCACCTAATTTGCTTCTTCTTATATGTATATCTTCTTTCAAGAGTTCAATTTGATTATATATATATACAGGGGCGGAGCTAGTAAGGAGCTGGTGGGGGCAATTGCCCCCACAGAACTTTGAGACACCCCTATACTTGCAACTAATTACATGCCCCATTTGTCTCAACTCCCTCACCTCTCTCCCCATTTACCCCCACAACCTCATCTCCCTCCATTTTTTGCCCCCACAACCTCACCTCCTTCCAATTGTATTTTCCAGCACAAATAACTTTTCCACCATTCAAGGTCTTCAACTATACAACTAACCATAGTTTGCCCCCACTACAAGAAAATCCTGGCTCCACCCCTGTATATATATATCTTCTTTGAAGAGCTCAATTTGATTATTTATATTGTGTATTATATAGAGTTGTTTTCAATCTTATGGAAAGAATCAGCATGAATATTTTTTACACAATTTGTGGGTTGGTGCAGAATTCAATACTATTTTGGCTAATATCCTTTGGTTTTTGTAAATATTTGAGTACCCACTTTTTTTTTTCAAATTGATGACATATCCCTTTTACTATGGTCTTTTGTAAAAAAATACTAATAAAATTACTAAAATACCCTCATTTTCATTTTTTCTGATAAAAAAATCTTCTAGGATAAAAACTTGATAGTCCTTATCCTTACTCAAAATCTCAATAATTCAGTCCTCAACGTGAATTTGTAGGGTGTTTATAGATAAATTCCTACTTTCAAAAGGTTCATCTTTCGAGTCATTAGATCAAGACTAAAGTCAAAGGTTAGGATTGTCCATTTCTGTGATATTTTGAGGATCATTCAAGCATCAAAGAGGTAGTCGACTACAAAATATGAGGTATTTAGAGGCGGTTTTAAACTGCCACCAATTTTACCTAAACCGCCTCTAATATATTTAAGGGCGGTTTGACTAAACCGCCCACTATAGTGGCGTCGCTGATTCCTTTTAGTGGCCAACTAAGGGCGGTTTTAAAACCGCCTCTAAATAATGATTTAAGGGCGTTTTTAATATTTTTAGAGGCTATTTGTAAACCGCCTCTAATAATATTAATTTAATGGCGGTTTAAAAACCGCCTCTAAAGAATATGATTTAAAGACGGTTCTTATATTTTAGAGGCTATTTGAAAACAGCCTCTAATAATAATAATTTAAGGGCAGTTTTAAAACCGCCTCTAAATATTGTTATTTAACGGCGGTTTTTATATTTTAGAGGCAGTTTGAAAACCACCCTTAATAACAAATTAGTTTTTAAAAAAATAACATTAGAGGCAGTTCAAAACCGCCTCTAATGTTGTAAAAAAAGAATTAACAAAATATTCATTCCAAAATAAAACCTAGAATTATATAAAGAAAAAGAGCTGCTATTGGCACTACAAATTTCACTTATCATTTATTTATAAAAAGATAACACAACCTGTAAATGAATATTTTACCAAACATAACAGTGCAAACTGTATTTTAAGACTTCCATGGGGTGAGTATGAATTTCAGACAGAAAATGGGTATAGTCCATGCAAATGATTCCAAATCACAGTTGGCGCTCATTAAAAAATAACATCAGCCAAGTTTCATGTTCCATCCTAATGGGCCCTGAATAAAGCTTGCTAGAAGCCAAAGAGGACCACATAACCAGAGATCTATAAGCTCAAACATCTGCCATGTTTCATCTTCTTCGTTGTATGCATGTGTATCTGTGCATCCTACTCACTAAAATGTCATATAGCCAATTTGCAGATTTGATATCCATAGGAACAACTTCCCTATACTTGGCAAGCATGAAACATAACAGAATTATAAGAAAGATAATTATGACTTTCTATTTTGTTTCAATGCTAATATAGAATACCTCTTTCAGTGCAAGTATAATTTCAGTCAAGAAAATGTCACATTTCCTTTGTTTTGATTGATCCTGTAAGTCACATTTCCTTTGTTTTGATTGATCCTGTAAACACAAACAAAAGTTCTTGCTTTTAGATGCAGGTGATTTTCTAATGAAATATTCAATGCATCCAAATCCAAGTTTATTCATTATAGATAACCATTACATTTCGAGGATTGCCAAATTCCAAGTAAAACCAAACAACGACAAAAAGAAACGAAGTGACTTACCTCAAACCAATAAAAAACATGGGTGATTAAGAAGTATAAGCAGTCAAGTCTATGATGTTTGGCAGAAAAATGATAGGAAGGAAGCACTTCAATCATCAGCTGAAGTAAGCCATCAAGCTTAGTTTTCATAAATTCGACTGAGAATTTATGAAAATAAGATTTTGTAATTGAGCATCTACTAATAATCCATCTACTAATATAAATAATAAATGTATACTTACAATGATGACTCCAAAATATGTTTATTTATAAATAATTATAGAATTTTGGATTCCCATAATTATGTGTGTACAATGACTTAAATACCTGAAAGAAGAGGGGTAGTTAGGCCAGAATGTCATGTTTCTTTGAGGGGTAGGAAGGGAAAGAAGGAAAAGCATGTCAGCCCAGTCCAGCTTCTGCTCTTCAGACACAACAAAGGCTTGTCCATAGCCTTCAATGCTGTTGGGTAGCTGTGAGTTTGCTTTCTTCTCCTCTAATGCCAGCCTAAAGAACTCTTCTATGTCAGCCTTCATCTTCTCAATTATTTCCTCCGGGACTCCAAATTTGATCAACTGCTTAACATCCAAATTCAAATGTTTTCGTTATATATGTTGTGGAAATCAAGGTTTATAATCTTGTCTCAAGACAATGTTTCAACAAATCTAGACCAAAACATTTGAAGACAATTTAAAATTCTAAAGCAAGCCGAAACATTATTGAAACATTCAATATAGTCTCGACCGAAATCAAATATTCTAAGATGGTATGAAACTTGATTTGCCCATTTTTGTTTCACCATTTATCGAGAAATTATTATTTTTGTGTCACAGAAATTATTTTCTTGCCCCTGGGACAGTTTCTTTCCATGGGGTCAGACTATTTGAGACCAACTATTTTTGGTGGGTAGGCTAGACTCAAAGCCACAACCTCTAATTAAGTTGCATTATAAACTGTCAACCAATTGAAACATACTTTTGGGGCCAACTCTCACATAGATCTTCGTCCAATTCTAATTTATTTTTTTGTCACCAGATTAAGCCATCACATCTGTGGAATATATATCAGTTTGGCCCCCAATGTTGTATATAGTAGCATTTGGGAGGGCATGCTGTGCTTGAAATCTAAATCTATGATGTGAGTGCTCCACAACTTTTTGGTACCGAGTAGTTAAGGTAGAAGCAACACCAGGTGATCCCACATGAGTATGTTCTTCAGGAAACCCCATATGAATAATATGTTTCTCCCATCACCACTTCACTACACATTTTCAGAAGTAGACTTTGACACCCACGTTATCTATTCTTTTCTATCTTTCCCTACATATGTAAAGTGAGGTATATGCTTCATGACTGTTCAACTTATAACATCTGTTCTAAGTTCTAAGTTTTATGAGAAAATTAAGTAAATGACAGTTCAAAATCACAAAAGCTGGTATTGGTAACTCTCTTTTCACTGTATGATACCTGCACTTCATCAGACAAAGCTCCTCCTCCACGAGCACAAAGTAGTTCTGCCAGTAAGTACTCTAGTTGCTGATGCATTCTTTGCATCTCATTGGATATTGGATCTCTGTTGACCTATAGAACAAAACAAGAATCCCCATATGTGGCCAGCGTATATGAGAATTAAAACTAGATGAGAATTAAAACTAGATAACCTCCCCAGTGTAAAGTATATTGGGAAAAACAGAAATAGTAAACTGAAAAAACTTACAATGGGCTTATTCTGAATATCACAGCAGGATTGGCATATTTGAGAGTGTTGAGAGTTTCCTTTGCATTGATATCTATTGGGCTGATGCACGCTATAAGAGGGCATAGTTTGGAAGATGTTAGAAAAGCAAGTGTGGTCATCTACCACCAGAAAACAACCTTGTGCTTGGGAAATTTATAGAAAATTACTAATGAAAGTGTGGAACCCTGAAGGGGGATGAAGAACTCTAATCAAGTGTTAAAAATAGAAGAAAAGGAACTGAATTGATGGATTCAGGACTCATAATCCCAGTCTGATCCGGGTTAAAGTTGTCCTCAGAAATTTTAAAGTTCAAGGTCCTATCATAGCTATGAATTCCATTGAAGAGACATTGCCCCTGTACTTAAGAAAGCTACAAGGCAACTAGAGGTTAAGGCTGATACCAATAATATCTGGGATTCGAGGAAACAAAGAGCCTCTGAAGATCGAACAACATTGTGAACATACTCGAGTTTCTAGATTGTAGTGTAGGTCATAAAATTGTGTACATGCATAGTTAAATAAATGATGAAAAATATAACAAATATTAGGCAAAAATAGGAAAGGAAGTTGAAAATTTAAGATAGTGGTTACGATAATGTCAAGTTTCCAGCTATTATCAGAAGTTCCAGCAACCATAAAGTAGATCATGAGAAAAACAATCATTTATAATGAAAATATGAAACCAAGGGAACAATACATATAAAACACACGCCAGTATCAAACACAAATACATTTCACCATAACCTCCAACAAGTTTAAAAAATATAGCAAATTAACAGAGGTACATTGGCAACAAACTTGAACTACAGTCATAGAAGAAACAAATTTACACTATGAGAATCAAGAATCTTATGTAAGTGGATTTTCAATTCCTAAAAATGGGTTATATACTAAAAAGCGAAAAAAGTGTTTTGCAAACATACAAACAGGCCCTTATGTAATTTTTTTCCTTGGTAATTCTTTTTTATGCTATACTTAAGTATCATATGCACTACATGTGTTTGTAATGTATTAGAATGATCTGTTAGGAACTCAGGATATATAGAGTAGCTTATTCTCAATCAGGTTTGAATTGATGCCTTATAATGGAGCAGGATTCATCACATAAATACTTTATTTTTTCTAAAATCAAGGGGACAAAGTAAGGCACTAATATCTAATTTCAGTGTTGTGTCTGCCCTTAGAATTTCCAATAATGACACCATATACCTTTATGACGACATCATTCTCAAATCCAAGCTTTCTCATTAAGATGCTATGTACTTAGATTCATTACTGTGACAGCAAATTTCATAGGTATCTCTTTCAATTCCATATGAATGGAATTGGAGAGAAAAAATTAAGAATAAGAAACCATACAGTTGTGCTTGGCAGAAAATTTTCTGTGATAACACCACCACGAGGTCCAATACACTTGATACTATAACCTTCCCTCTTAATAGTCAAAATAGCTGGCTCCCAGATATCAAAGTCTTGAGATAAAAAGTAGGGGAAAAAGTATAACTACAACTGAGTAAAGATATGATAGTATGAAGAAAGCAATAGCTAAAAATTTGAACAAAGGGACAACAATATGAGAAATTAAGAACTATTCAAGCATTTAAGCAGAGATGGGTAGCTTACATCAGCGTGGTGTTCTAACAAAACTTTCACAGCGTCCTGTTGTCCACGGCCACCAACCCAAATCAACGGTGTACCCACATCACTTTGCGATTCCAAATCAACCCCTTTGGAAAGTAAATATCTAAGCAACTCAATGTTTCCTGCAAACATAATGCTTTCTTTAGAACAAGCAGCATGAATAATAAGATTATAAATAGAAATATAACAACGGAAGAAAAACAAATTTGAAGCAAAAGGTCAGAATTGACATGAAAGAACATGAACACACTAACTCCCCAATTTCCCATACTAGGTGTACTCGTCGTCAGTCGTTAGTCTTTCTTCAAGATGAGTATTAAGAATAAAAAGTTCCTAGTATATTGTGTGCCTTCCATTTAATATTTAAAAAAAAAAAAAAAACAGAAAGAGTGCCCACAATTTGACTCAAGTAACACACCATTTCTTGTAGTCCATCCACAAACTAGTTAATTAATTAGATAAATATTATGAACAAATCATGTTCAGTCATGCTATATGCAAAGTGAACCTAATCAATTAACTACAATAAGAAAAGTAAATGACATTCATACTTAGTGCAATCTAAACTAATTAAAAAATTGCATGTAAGCATAAAGTAGGGAACTCACCAATATCAAAAATAGAACATGATAAGGGATCTCTCTCTCTCTCTCTCTCTCTCTCAATGAGAAGATCGCGTGCATCCTTGCCAAAATCATTTACTATATAGGGACACATCCTCATCATTTCTACAATGAGAACCAAAATTGCAAAAAGATAACCAACTGATTGCCAAAGATTAGTTTCAATCAAGACACAATGGAAAGAAAATTACAAAAATGTACAAGTGAAGGTCATATAGATATACACCCATCCACTTCAGCCTGAAGTGTACAACACAGACAAGGCCCCTGCAAGGGCCGGGTTAGAAACTGTGTCTAGCTTTCGACAGAGTCTTTAGCTTGACGATTTTCCAAAACCAAAACACATTCATCACTGTCAACGTGGGAGCTATCACTAGCAAGCTGTAGAAACCTATAAGGAAAATTTGTTTGACCTGAAAATCAAAATAGAAGAACAAGATGGGATTACCAATCTTTATGAGAGAGAGAGAGAGAGACCCACCCTAAATTATAGAAGTACTCTATACAAAAAAGCAGAAAAACCAAACCTGTCTCAACCGAGACATTTGGAAAAAAATACTAATTGTTTCATATTTTGAGGTCAATGTTTCATTCCGGTCTTGACCAAAACATTCTGAGACAATACAAAACTTCAAACCATGGTTTGGACCACTCACAAGCCCAACCAATGGACCACCTCTTGGACAAATATGTACAACTTGCCAATCCTAACAGCCTAAAAGAAGAATTTTAATGAAAGTTAATTGATTCTATCATGGAGATTGAGGTTTTAATTTTGGATAATGTCTTGTTGGATGCATCGGTAAATCAGGTTTCCTTGGTTACTACATCAACCTGTACATGTGTTTTGCACATATAAATGACAAATAAGATATACGAAGTTGGGCTTAGACCCATAGTTCAGTTGGTTTCACACATTGCAAAGCAACTTTGAGGTCATGGGTTCAAGTCCAGATTATCCATCAAGGAAAAAGATATACAAAGTTCAGTAGTCATAAAACAGTTGGGTTGCTATTGGAATACCAGGGAATTTTGGGTTTTCTCTGGGCTCTGAATTCAGGTTATGAACATGCTCGCATGCGTGCACAGAAGGATAGCTGATCCATTTGTGTGGTTTAGCATTCTCTTAAAATATGGACCAACCCAGCAGAAACTTACCTGATCAAAATGGAGGTACAGGTGGGCGAAAAAGAAGATGAATCAATGGTTTCGTAATAGCACTCTCTTAAAATATGGACCAACCCAGCAGAAACTTACCTGATCAAAATGGAGGTACAGGTGGGCAAAAAAGAAGATAAACAGAAGGATCCTCGCAACCTAAAGTCATAGAAAATCCTTGAGTTATGAATCCTGTCATCAAAAGGTTAAATACAAACACAGGTGGGAAAGAACATATAAAAACTCCAAATGGTTGCATTAGTCATAAGATCAAAACAGTGAAGGGTTAAAATTACGACGGCCCTCCAGCTAATTTCAAAAGCTCATTATAATCCCTCAGAACTCAATGAAGTTGACGTGGACTGGTCAAGTTCCCTATACCAGGTCCCTGTCTGATACTTTTCTTGATGAGTTTTTCATCCACTCGAATCACTTAAAAATTATAGCAAAAAGAAACACGATATCCTGACTTCTTAGGTCTTTCCTAGATTCTTGAGTGCTAGACTCATGTATCTCAAGATTACAAATAGCCTAGATTAAGTGCAATTTAGCACCTACAATGGGCATTATCCATATAAAAAGGGAATCTATTCTTGCATATAATTTGATTACAAAATACAATTATTATCTGGTGTTGAACAGACAATGGACAAAAGTACATTTCTGTCTTTGTTTCATATGAGTTGGGTTTTTCCTAACAACTTTAAATTATTTATCACACCACAATTAACGATTAAAACACATTCTTCAAACATTACAAAGATTAATCCACGTGTCACCATACCTCCAAAATAAAATAGTACTCGACATATTTGTAGAGGAAAACTCATGGTCTATATAAACAGGAAAAAATGGAAAGAAAATAACAAAGTTCAAAGATTGGGGAAGGAAGAAAGGGAAATGTAACACCAGCTTCAGCATGAAAAACAAGAAAAATATCTATGGAAAAATAGTATACAGAACAACCTACTTATAAGAACAAATGTTCCAATAAAGAAATATACACATCTTAAAATGAAAAATGTTAATGTTAGGATACACCTCTACTTTTTCTTCATAAAACAGCACAAACTACCTTACAAATTATGCCAAAAACAACACAAACAGGGAAAACTAGAACTCAAAACTTCGTACATTTTCACAGTAGACGATTAAACATAAACAAATAAAAAGAATTATATAAAAAATTTAAATAAATAAAAAAAAGAACAAGAAAGGGTTTGAGAAGAGGGGCAAATACTTACATGATATATGTAGATTTGGTTCTCTAGGATCCATCAAATACTGTAAATCAGATATTCTGAAAAAAAAAAAAAAAATTTAATTCGAATCAGCATTGGACGCTAATGATAAAATATAAAAATAAAATATCATTCAAAATCAATTGTATTGCAAGGAAAAAAAAATACTTACCTGTTCTAACTCTTGATAGATTTGGGTTTTGAACAAAAACCCTCCTTTCTTCTTCTTCTTCTTCAACCTTGACAAATCGTGAGAACGGGATCATTCTCTAATGGGACGGAGATATATAGTGGAAGTGGGAGAGAGGGAGAGAGGAGAAGAGGAAATGAAGAACTTACTGCCAAAATGGAGACCATGAAGGCGCCAAATTGAAAATGCCTCGATTCTTCACTGCATTTTGGAAGAAGGAACCTCGATTTAGGGTTTGTTAGGTCGATTTACAAACTCGCCATCGATTTAGGGTTTCGTTTCTTCTTTCTTCAAAGGCGTTTCCAACGGAAATGCCTCCCATTCATCAGATGCTCGTCGTTCTTCACAGGCGTTTCCAACGAAACTGCCCCTAATCGTCGTTCTTCCCAGGTGGTTTTCGCAACATCGCCTCCAACGGATCTGTATTTTGGGGCTGTTTCGTGAAACCGCCGTGAATAATCTGTCTCTCGTTCTCCAATGGAGGCGTGTTTTAAAAACGACGTGGTTTGGAGCTCTGTGGTGGCTCTTTCTTTAAAAACGCCCCTCACATTGTTTTATTGCTGGCACTTCACAAAACCGCCGAATAAAAACGCCTTAAATGCCTATCATTTTTGTAGTGGTCGATCAGCATGACTGCACAGATCGAAGTCGAACATGAGAACAGACCTAAGCATTGATATCATGCCAATCGCCATCTTGAATAAATAAATAGAACTTCTCTTCCCACACCACCTTTACTAAGATCACCCTAAGATATGTGCTAATTCTTTGGTGATTTCATACTTAATTGAGATGCTCTTAGCAAAAGTTGGTGTGGCAAAAGCATCTCAAAAAAAACAAAAAATGGCTGGCCTTAATTTAAAGAAATGGTGCTTAGATTCATAATCTTTGTGTTTTAGATATATGAGTGAAACACCTAAACATCGTTAACAACATGCATGGTGATAATGATTTTTGAAATGTACACCACACAAATCTCTAGCTCCATGGATCATCATCATCTTAATCTTATTCAAAAGATTTGGTGTCAGCTAAACGAATCATATGTCTTCATTCCATTCTCTTTATGGTCATTTAATGGAGGAAAAAGTTAATTGAAAATCTAATCTTCTCTTGTTTTGAGATGCAAATATGGATGTTAAGCTTTTTTGTTTTAACTTCCACGGTGCGGATTTCCAGCATGAATATGTGTGTAGTTAGTTTCATAGTGTAGTCCCAAGAGAGAAGAAGAGAAAAATGGATTCTCTTTTCTTTTCTTTAAGTAGTTACATGAGGTTGACCGTATTCCATATGGTGTTTTATCTTTAGTAAGTGTATTGTTTTACATCAAGTGTAGTTATTTACCAAACTGACAATTCATGATAAGGAATAGAGTAAAGATCTGACATGTAATGTTAAGTATCTATATAGCCCTCTTTGAGACGAAAGCCGTCTTCTAACTCTAGTTTACCTCCGAAGATTGTTAGGAAGGTTGATAGAATATCGATTTTATCTATTTTTCAATACCTGCATCAACGGAATACCTAACAACTCTTACCCTCATTTGGAGCCATTGTCACAATATAGTATGGCATGCCTAAATTATTCCATATCTATTCAGTAGAAAACTCCCCTTTTGGGACCCATATAGGTATTGAGCCAACATTAGGTCTTAATTGAGCCAATTATTGTGTATTGTCAATAACTGCATTCTTATACCGAGTTCTTTTGCGTTTTAAAATAGATAGTGTAATACACCGAATTTTTATTTGAATTTTGAGGAAAATAAATAGTAAAACTTTGAGAAAATTCTGAAAGTAGGACTTAAGGTAAAATTTTAGGATTTTTCTATTTATTGTTAATAAAACCTGACTTCACCGTTGTATTCAAAATAGCCAAAAAAAAAAATTTAACCTTTAAGCATGCTCAAATTTGAATTCAAATGAAAAATGTACAAAATCCTCAATTTTCAAGTCGGACCGAACTAAAAAAAATGAATTTTTAATTGTGTCCTCCAACCTGCATACTTTGCAGATAAGGGTATTTACGTATTTTTCTATTAGTCTATAAAGAAGATTGAGTTCAATGAGGCATGTAGGAGATTTTTTATTTATAATGAGACAAAATGGTGTAGAAGTGGTTATAGTCTCAACTTTACATTTAAACTTAATATAATGAGAGTCATTTTAATCAAAAATCAAGAAAATTGTAACCCATCATCTTATTTTGGTTAGTTTTTAAAAGAGAAACACTTTCCATGCTAACTTAGAGATTGTTTGTTACGACTTTTTTCGCCTGTTTTTTGAGCTGTGAACCGCTTTTAGCCATGTTTGTTAGGTTAGCTTCCGCTTTTGTCACTTTCTTTAGAAACAAAAAAGCCAACAGCCCTCTAGATTTCATGTAAAAACTCCTACCCCCACCCACCATCAAAAAAAAAAAAAATAGGCTTGATCCAAGACTCTGAAAGAGGACGGCTACAGAACTTGAACCAATCTGCCAAATTTAAAATTAAAATTTAACAATGAAAATATATCTTTTTTAGTTTATTTTAAAATACATAAAATTTTGTCCTCTGCATCCCTCCCGCATGAGATCATGTTTTTAAATGCCACAAACAAATTATGAACATACGGGCCGAGATTGAGTGCGAACATATGAGATCATTCATGTTAGAAAAAATAGAACTTGAACTTAAATTGTATTGCTCTGAGGCACGTAGTAATCTACGTTGTCTTATAGACAACAGACGCCCCCACTCCGATTAAACACGAAGATGCAGATGGGTTGCTGGCGAACTTGTCTTCAGGATACAACAGAGCCCAGTTCTAACACAACTGTATATTTCCTCAAAATTTGCACTATTTTGAGAAAATCTGTCACTCAGAATCTCGGATACACGAATGCCTCTTTTTGTAAAAAAAAAAATTAGTTATATATTTTAACAGAATTAATCTCCATAAATATATATCAATTTAAAAATCACACCCATTCGTAAATGATTTTTGAATCTCAATAGGTATGAAACCCATTGGAACCACTAGGCACCTATTCGGATCAAGGAATCCGTTAAGCACCCTTAAGCCCCTTCGACACCTTTCGGTTCGGCCTTGGTGCCTATCCAAAATTGGACGGCCCTATTAAATATTTAATTTTTCTCTCTCTCTCTCTCTCTTTTTCTTTTCTTTCTTTCTTATTTTATATCTATATATATATATAAATAAAATAAAAAAGAATTACTAAATTTCCATATAGCTTGAAGCCATTAGGAGCTCTCAAGGAGAGAGTCTTTGGAATGAAGAAAGAGTTGAGAATAGGTTCTTATATATAGGTTTAAAAATCCTTCCAAAACATTTTAAAAAGCAATGTGGGATTTATAAAAATTTGAAAAAAGGAGCCAAAAGAACTTTTACAAATTCCAATCCATGTGAAAAGTTATCAACCAATAGAAATGCTCTTTTTTAAAAATTACTTACTTTTCTTTTAACAAAAAGTAAACCAACCATAAAGTAACTTTCAAAAATATCATTTTTAAAATAAACCAAATTAATTTTATTTGAATCAATTTTAAATAAATATTAATCATCATTTATTAACATTTATTTTAACAATTCATGCTTTGGACATAGAGGAATAAAGGCATATATATTACTTGTCTAGTCAACCCGAAAAAGAGAGAGATCATGGAAACTATATATTATTAAAGCTGAAGTATAAATATTGATGATATATTGCATCTCATGCACATTATTCTAATACTCTTAATGCCAGACAAATGTTCTAATTCACTACTCAAAGTAACTAGCTAGAATTTCTTTACGACCGAGAAAGTAAATTACCATCTTATCACGCGACGGTAGACACTCTTTGATTATGGGAAAGTTGAGAAAATTCTTCATCCAAGAGTTTAAGTTGGGAAATTTGATTGGATCCAAAGCCTTGAAGCAGCCAACTTCCTCCCACACTTCCAACCAATGAGGAACCCAACCTAACACAATGTCCAAATACCCAATTGTTTCTCCTCCAAAGAACTTCTTCCCTTTGATCTCTCCATCAAGAATTGCAAGAGACTCCATGGTTAAATTTATAGCCTTGTCTTGTTTTTCCCCTTTTGAGCACATAGCAGTGTATGCAGGATCCAATAACTGTCACAAAATTAACCAAGATTATATCAATAACTTTTATCAAAAAAAAATTAAAATATTTATATAATTTCAATAACTAGTCTTTTTTTTTTTATTTTTTTTATTTTTTTTTTTTTTATTATTTATTTTTTTTACATATATTTATTTATAATGGCATGTCTAGACTTATGTCCAGCTAGGGGGGCCGGATGAGCTAGGGTCTGAGCCAAGGCATATGGGTCCCTCCCCCAAGCATGTGCAACGCTCGCACATTACACGCACCAGGTAAGTTAGGGAAGCGGGTGATCTCGAGGAAATATTGCTTATACTGGGTATCGAACATAGAAGCCTCTCGGAGTTTCAATAACTAGTCTTTGCTACATAAATGGTTCATTGATTCAATCTAGACCATTCATTTTGGAGTGAGAGGCAAAACAGAGTTATAAATAATAATAATAATAATGATAAATGAAAGTAAAACGAAAGAAGAAAAAAGAAAAAAAGGAAAAGAATAGCTGAAATTGCATGATTATAATAGAAAATGGTGAAAATTCAATTTCTTAGGTGTATTTATTGCACTTTAATGTGTGCCCCTAAGACACACATTAACAATACCTTATTATAATAGGGCCACTTGACTATAGGGCTGTCAATGGATCGGATAAGCCTGAAATCTGATGCATTCTGATAACTTCAGGTTTGAATCGATGTTTTGGATTTCGATAAGACTTCGATCCGATATCTTGTTGGATCGGATCTGAATCAATCATGCCCCAATCCGATAAGGACATGATTCTATAATATTTTAGAATGTATATAAATTATATTAAGATGTGCGAGGCTTATTAAGATTTTGTATATAAAACCAGGTTTGGCCCGATCGGATTATTAATGGATCGGGTCTGAATCTTGTTATTGAGTTCCAATAATTAACCCAATCCGATAAGGGTTCAATATGATACTTATTGGATCGGTACCAAATCAACCTTGATCCGATGCATTGACAACCCTACTTGACTCATTAAAAATAACTCATAAGAAACAATAAATCTTGGTCGTAAAAGCAAAAAAATCAATGTCAAAAAATTAATAATAAGAGGAACCAACACTCACTCACCTTCTCTTCAGCAAATTTAGTCCAAAAGCGTGCCATGGCTCGTTCGTAAGGATCTTTGGGCAATATGGGATTTTGCTTCCACGTCTCATCGATGTATTCAAGAACAATGGTGGATTCCACGATGGATTTTCCATTGTGAATAAGAACTGGAACCTTCTTATGGACTGGATTGGACTTGAGAAGCAGATCACTCTTCTTAACCCAAAGATCCTCTTCTATGTATTGATAGTCTACTCCCTTCAGTTTCAGAGCCCATTGGACCTTGAAAACAGTAGGGCTCACCCAAAATCCCAACAACTTAATCTCTTGATTTGCCATCTGACCTTGTTTGCTAAATCACCTAGTTAGCTTCTTCTTGTATATATCTTCTTTGAAGAGTTCAATTTGATTATTTCTATTGTATATTATATAGAGTTGTTTTCAGTCTTATGGAAAACATGGGTCAATAGTTTTGACTAAATTTGTGGTTTTGCCCTTTTTCTTGACTTTTATAATTTGGGTGGTGCAGAATATTCAATACTATTTTGGCTAATTTGAGATATCCTTTGGATTTTTTTTGTAAATATTTGAGATAACTTTTTTTTTTGTCTTTTTCAAACTGATGACATACCCCTCTTACCATGGTCTTTTATTTAGAAAAACCTAATAAAATTACTATAATACCATCATTTTCATTTTTTCTGATTTTTGAATCAATCCTAGGTTTATTTGACAAAATCTTCTAGGATAAAAACTTGATAGTCCTTAACCTCACTCAAAATCTCAATAATTCAGTCCTCAACATGAATTTGTAGGGGTGTTTATAGATAAATTCCTACTTTGAAAAAGGTTCATCTTTTCAAATCATTAGGCCAGGACTAAAGTCAAAGCGTAGGATTGTCCTTTACTGTGATATTTTGAGGATCATTCGAGCATCAAAGAGGTGAGCATGACTGCACAGATCGAAGTCAAAGTAGCTGATGATGGTAGTGGTAACACTCACGTGTGTGGTCATGTTATGGAAGAGACCAAGAACACGCCTTAAATTTGAGACTCTTTCATGTTGGGTTTCATTGTCAGACCTATCAAACGTGAGAACAGACCTAAGCATGATATCATGCCAAACGCCATCTTGAATAAATAAATAGAACTTCTATTGCCACACCAACTTTTACTAAGATCATCCCAAGATATGTGCTAATTCATTGGTGATTTCATACTAATTAAGATGCTCTTAGCAAAATTTGATGTGGCAAAAGAATCTCAAAAGGTAAAAATAAAAAATGGCTGGCCTTAATTTAAAGAAATGGTGTTTAGATTCATAATCTTTGTGTTTTCGATAAATTAGTGAAACACCTAAACATCGTTAACAACGTGCATGGTGATAATGATTTTTGAAATATACACCATGGATCATGATCATCTGAATCTTATTCAAAAGATTTGGTGCCGGCTAAATGAATCATATTTCTTCGTTCCATTCTCTTTAGAGTCATGTAATGTTAAATATCTATATGGCCCTCTTCGGGACGAAAGCTGTCTTCTAGCTCTTGTTTACCTTCGGGGGTTGTTAGAAGGGTTGATTCTAAATGCTTTGCAATACCCACATCAACTAAATGCCTAACAACTCTTTCCCCCATTTGGAGCCATTGTCACAGTATAACATGGCATGCCTGAATTATTCCACATCCATTCAGTAGAGAACTCCACTTCTTGGGACCCATATAGGTATTAAGGTGACATTAGGCCTTAATCAAGCCAACTATTTTTTTTTTTTTTTTTTATCGGTAAGCTGAGGCTATAAAGGGCCCCACCCTTATATATTAAACGCTACTAACGCCGAAAAATACAGACATTGAGATCCTCCATGAGGATGTGATACAAATCCATGGGAACATTAAAAGAATCAAAAAAACAAATTTTCGTATTACGGGCTCCTCTACTAGCAAGCCAATCAGCTGCTTTATTTGATTCACACCAACTAAACTCTACTATAGCATAATTAAATCCCCGCATCTCCCTTCTAATGTCTCTAACAAGGCTAGTTAACTTTCAAGGCGTAGTCCACTCATCTTTAATACATTTAACAGTCACTAACGAATCTAAAGACACAACTATATCCGAAACTCCTTTCATTTTAAGATGTTGAATACCTTGGAGAATCGCTTCAATTTCAATCGCTACAATTTCTATATGATTCGATCTCCCCATACCAGCCATGACCAATTCTCCATTATTATTTCTTGCAATAAATCTAATTCCAACCCCTATTTCTGATAAAGACCCATTAGTATTCAACTTGATAATCCCCATTGAAGGAACAAGCCAACGAACAACATAGCTATCCTTATTTTTCAGAGTTCCATTGCAGCCCCAAACCTGAATCAGATTTAGTATTTCATTATTTGTTATCTTCAAGCCGTTCACTCTACCGCAAACATCCGCCATGATCATCTGACTTAGTTGCTGCCCACTCATCTCTGTTTCATTAAAGATACGTCGATTCCGTTCACGCCATATATGGTACACCGTAGCACATAGCATCAGATTAAGAATAATTGAAACGGGTTGATTAGCAATATACTCAATTTCCTCTTCTAAAGTACCGACTGAATCTTTCTCAATCTCGGCCCTGTTCAATACATTCTTCCAATAGTCCCTGTTATATCTACACTTAAAAAAACAAGTGTTCATTCTCCTCCCCATCATTCCGGCATAGCACACATCTAGAAGAGAGCATTAACCCTCTCTTCCTTAAGTTTTCAATAGTAAGCAGCCTACGATTCATCGCAAGCCAAGCTATGAAAGAATGACGTGGTATTCTTATCTTATTCCAAATAGTTTTGTACCACATAACCTCTGTATCCTGATTTCTGATCACATTCCATGCTGATTTAAACGTAAACTCCCCATTCATATTCGTTGTCCATACAATTTTATCTTTTTCATTCGGCCACGGAGGATGATGCGCTTCAACTAAATTTGCGATTTCCATCATTCTTAAGCCATCTCTCATTAGACCTTCCCAACCCTCACTTCCAGCAAAATCAACGATCATTGCATATAGATTGCTATTCATCCGATGAACAGCCCTTCTACCAAATTGTTCCACTAACGCCCCCCTGCCAATCAAGTGTCATTCCAAAATGACACCGTCGAACCATCATCCACTAAGAACCGAATGTGATTCTTAGTGAGATCACGAACTTTCATAATGCCTCTCCAAGCCCAAGATGCATTGTTTGGAGGATTACATCTCCAAATAGTACCCTTAGCAACATATTTGCTTCTCATCCATGCACTCTAAAGACTCTTGTTATTAACTATTTTCCAGAATAGCTTCATAAGACCAATGGTATTCCAATCTTTAATTCTTTTTAATCCAAGACCCCCTTCTTTAAAAGGTCGACAAACATTGGACCAACTAACAACATGAAAGGATTTACTAGACATAGTCCCACTCCAAAGGAAATTTTTCAACAAGGATTCAATCTTAATAATGACCCCTTTAGGAAGAGAGAAACAAGACGACCAGTATATTTGAAAAGAAGAGAGAATCGATTTGATAAGCTCAAGTCTACCAGCAAAGGATAAAAATCTAGATTTCCATCCCTCAATTCATTTTTGAATTTTCTCAATCAAAGGGTAGCACATCAATATCGTCAGACGAGTAGAAAACGAGGGGAGACCTAAATACCGAATTGGGAGGTTACTTTCTCTGAATGACAATGTTTGAATGATAAGATCTTTGTTTAAACACGATTGACTAAAAAATAAATTACTCTTTTCAACATTAGTTTGGAGACCAGAAATATTGAAAAAATCATCAAGTAGATTTTTGATGTTGATTGCAGATTAAACACTATCTTTAAAAAATAAAACAATATCATATGCAAACAATAGATGAGATATTTGTGGAAGATTATTATTGGTAGGGACAGAAATAAGATTATTCTCAATTCTATTTTCAAGAATGCACGAGAAGGCTTCCATGACAATTGTAAAAATATAAAGCGAAATAGGATCTCCTTGTCTTAACCCACATTTACTAGGAAAATAGCCATACGAGGATCCATTAAGAACAGTAGAAAATCTAGGAGTAGTAATACATTCCCTAATCCAAGAAATCCAAGTCTGGTCACACCTCAATTGATTGAGAATATTAAAAACGAAATCCCATTTGACCTTATCATAAGCTTTCTTCAAATCTACTTTGACAGAAAAAAAAAAAGGAGAATGATAAGTTCTCAATTATTCAATTTTGGGATATTAATCTTATCAAGATTATCAAAGTTTGAATACAAGTTTCTTAAAAATAATAATAAATTATATTAAATTCTAAATTAATGTGGCTAACAATAATGTGTTACCAATTTCAGGTGAAAAGGGTACATTCGGAAATCAACAAAAGGTGTAACAATTACTGTTACAACATGCGGGCAAAAGGAAGCATTCGGCAAAATCTCGAGGAATTTGGGCGCCACGACACCGTCCAGTGGTTAGGCCTTGGTGCTCCGCGGTGATTTCGAGGAATTTGGCCTCGAGATTTTCACAAAAGCTTCCAATTGCTTCGGTGGTTGTAATTGAATGGGTCGTTTGAATCAAATCATTCGCCAAATCAACCTGATTACCCGAATATGATTGTTATAAATTGGAAGGTTGATTTCAGATAAAAGGGCTCTCTTCTTCTGTAATTTTTGGTTTTTCTTGCTTTAGATTTCTCTGTAATTTTCTTTTGAGAAAGCTCTTGAGTGTAGTGATAACATCAAGAGTGATCCATTCATTGTTTTTATAATTCTTTGGAGAGCTATAAAAGAAGAATTTCAGATTGATCATCATCTTCTTCACCCATGTTCTTTGTTCTTTTATTAATTTCTGCAATTTTAATTCTTGCGATGATTGGCTAAATTCTCATTAGAGAAGTTAAGAAAGCCAGAGCAAATTCATCCCTCTAATATAGTTTTAGATTCTTATTTTATTTACATGTTTATTATTTTGAAAATTCTCTTCTGATTAAGATAATCTAACTTATAGTTCTGATCCAACTTAGATAGCCATTACTTAGATAAGTTCAAGAATGACTATGCTCTGTGAAAAATCAGAAGAGAAGTTAAGCAATCTAAATCATATTAGTATTTTCATGGATAGCTTTTGATTACTTTCAATGATTCAATTGTTCTACCTTCCGATCCATGAGCAATGACTTGCTCTATGGATTAAGTTATCTCTTAGAACTAATCTATATTATGGATGATTTGCTAAGGTTTGATTAACTTCTCTAAGTCTTCTCTCTCAGATTTTCACTCTCTATTTTCTGTTTTAAATTTTAATTGCAAGTTAATTTTTATTTCATTTGTACAACAAATCAATTCTGTTTTAAAACCAATCTGTTTCTAACTCTGTTTTTTATTTTAACCGATTGAACATTTGAATCCAAACTGTCCCTGTGGAACGAATTCGACTTGCCCAAAGTCTTATTTTACATCTCTTAATCTCTGTATTTATATATCAAGTTTTACAATCGATCAGAGAACTCGAGTTAAGATGGGAATTTCGAAAAAGTTCATGGGCTAACAAAATGTTATCCGAAATATTTCTCCCTTTAATGAACGCTGATTGGTTTAGGCTAATGATAGAAGGTAAAATCTGAGAAAAACAATTAGCCAAAATTTTCGTAATCACTTTGTAAACAAAATTACAAAGAGAGATAGGTCTGAATCTATCCAACCGATTCGCCTCTTTAACTTTAGGAATAAGAACTAAAAGAGTAGAATTCAATTCCTTAAGTAATTTCCCACGAGAAAAGAAGTTTAAAATAGCTCGAACAAAATCCTCTTCCACAATATCTCAAAAAGAAATAAAGAATTCCGCACAAAACCCATCAGGTCTAGGGGCCTTATTAAGAGGGGATTGGAAGACAACAGAACGAATTTCCTCTCTAGTCACTGGTCTAGACAAGCTATTAGATTGGTCCAAAGATAGTCTATTTTTAAAAGGAATATAAGGACAAGGAGTATTAGAAGAAGACGAGAATACCTCTTGGAAGTAATTAATTGCAAAGTCCCCAATATTCTCTTCACCTCTGATAGGATCCCCCGAGTTATCAAGAATCTCGTAAATCCCATTTCTAGCAACATTAGAAGCCATCGAAGCATAGAAAAACTTGGTGTTCGTATCCCCTTCTTTCAACCACTGGACCCGAGATTTTTGCCTAAACATGAGCTCCTCTGCTGTAATCTCTTTAATCAGCTCATTAATCGTTGTCCTCTCTTGATTAGCCAGCTCAGAATTAAGAGGATGAATTTGAATTTGTTGCTGAATATTTTTAAGCTTTGTTTCAGCCACTACTTTCCTACTTGTAACATTCCCATACTTCAAACTATTCCAGCTTTTAATGGCCATCTTAACCCTTCGAAGCTTGGAAGCTAAAACAAAAGAAGGATTCCCATCAATACATGTTTCCCACACCTCTATCACAATATCTCGAAACCCATTTTGACCAATCCAAGACGTAAAAAATTTAAAGCTACTCCAACTCATTCTAATTTGATCTACCAAACTGAATTTAATAGGAGCATGATCGGAAATGCCTAGATGCAAATAATTCAAACGCACATTAGGCCATTTTTTAACCCAATAAACATTTACTAAAGCTCTATCCAGTCTACTCATTATACGCCTAGCATCCGTCGCCTTATTGCTCCAAGATAGACAAATATATGTCGTATTCATGTCTTGTAACCCACAAGTATTAATACAATCATTAAACTCCTCCAAATTCCTTCGAGGAGCCAGATTTCCTCCTACCTTTTTGTTTCTGAATCAGACCGTATTAAAATCACCCATGACCACCCACGGAATCTCAATGCTGGCTGCCAATTCTGTCAATGATCTCCAAAGTTCTACCCTCTCCGAGCGAAAATTTGCTGCATAAATACAAGTAAGCAAAAAAAATTGCATTATCGTTAAGGCGATACACCTTACAATGAATAAATTGATCCGTCTCTAATATTTTATCCACTCTAATTTTAATTGGGTTCCAACCAACCCAAATTCTCCCTGAATTATCTGATTCATAATTGTCTATATAACTCCATCTCTTTTGAATGCTTCAACGAAATCCCACTGATCTAAATTGCTCCACTTTAGTCTCATTTAAGACTAACAAATCAAGATTTTCTGAACACAGAAGGTCTTTCACTGCTCTTCTCTTGCTGATGTGATTCATACCCCTGATGTTCCAACATCCAGCATTCATAAACACTTCTCAGAATTCGTGCCATCCACAGTAGGCACACCCTTTGAACGTGTCATGATTGTTGAAATCTGCTTCGATTTAGTCTTCTTATTAACCTTTTTCGACTTCCCATTCGATCCTTTCTGCTTTTTCTTTTTCTTATTGTTATCTTGATTAGGTTTCCTAGCAAAATCCGCATTGGAGCTCCTCTCTGTGAAATTTGATTCATAGTAGTCCAAGTCTGAATCATGATTTCCATCAGAGCTATCTGCTAGAACTGAGAATTGATTCTTAATCTTCTGGCTTACACGATCTGTACCCTCCTCAGACCATGAAAGATCTGCACTAGTGGATATCTCCCCTATAGCTGAACTTTCCTTTTGAAGCACAACAGCTGGAGAAGGATATTCCAACGTCCTGGTAAGAGAACTTTCCTTATTTCTACCTGAATAATTTGAATTAGAAACTTCATCTAAATGGATCTGCATCGAAGGAGAAGTTTCTATAGCAGGACCATCACAAACGGCAATACCACCTTCCTCAATATTACATTCCTTTCCTGACTCACTTTCTATCTTCTCGTCCTTGTCATCTTCCCTGCCATTAACACTATCAGGAATTACAGCAAGTTCCATGTTCTCAACGTGTATTGTTGATTGAATAGGAGCTTTAACACGCCAATCCAAAATCTCTTTAGGCTGATTATTTGGATGTTGTTTCTGTTTGATTTTCGGACAGCGTTCATTTGAGTGATCAAACGATCTACACTCAGCACAACACTTGGGCTTCCATTCATACTGAATTGGCGGTATCACCTCTGCTCCTGCCTCTCTATTAAGAACAATTGATTCTGGAAAATAGTAGTCCGGTTCAATCTCTACACATATCCTAGCATAAGATAGTCGAGATCTATTTGCTGTTGGTTCATCCATATACAAAGGTATTCCGAAAGTACTTCCAATAGATGCCAAACTATCAGGACCCCAAAATTGCAAAGGGAGTTTAGGCAATCATATCCAAACTGGGCTAGAATTGAGCATCTCTTTTGTCATAGACAATCCGGATTGCCATCTCCTAAGGATCAATGGACACCCTCCTATAGTCCAAATTGCTGAATTTAGAATATTCGCATAGTCTTCTGATAATCTGAACTTGAAAAGAAAGAATCCATCGTCCATCGAGATAATCTTCACCGAGCCTTTAATTTTCCAAAGTTTATTGATCGCAGCCTTTAAACTCAGAAAATAAGGTCTCTTCCTCAACACATAACCAACGAAAGTGTTCTCCCATCGAAGAATCTCTCTTTGGACTTCCTCCTCTGGGATTGAGATCACCCTTTTCCCCTTTAAATCTGGTTTTGGTTCAAGGGATCTATCCAAGGAGGTATCGCCTCCTCTAAAGAGGTTTCTCCAAGAAAACTCACTAGACGATTCACCCATTTTAATAAAGAAAAACACGATTTACGCACAGAAATTTGCAGATTGTTCTTGTATCAATCCACAGATTGAATCGAACTATCTCAAAAATTTCCCGCCTTCTTATACTGAGTTCCTTTGCGTTGTAAAAACAGATAGTCGAGTACTCAATTTTAGTATCATTTTTTAACGAACTCTCCTTATGGACCCAGGACCTTGAGTTTCGGGTATGTAATGACATTTGTATGGATTTATTTCATTGACTAAACAAGGAGTTTCACTCTTTTTTTTTCTTCTTGCTCCTCATCTTGTTTGTTCATTTTCCAGCTCAACTTTTTGCGTCTGCTCATGTTGGACATGAAATGAGCGACCTCAATCACTTCTTAATATATTAAGAGTCGCAATCCAAAGTGATATCATGTTTCTATAGCAATATATAGTGTCTACATGGCACGTTTTTATTGGAGATTGAATACATTGGATTACATACCTTATAGAAAACGGCTTGATTAGCGAAGCCTAACGTGTTTCAAAACCAACCAAACATGGAATTTAGACACTGCTCCTATTCTATAGGAACTAGATATCTTACTTGATCTTGTTTAATAGATTAATAGAAAATATGACCCAAATGTACTCGTCTTCGACATCTAACCATAAACCTTTGATTTTTCTTCTCAAAACTAGTTATCACCTATTTCTTTCAATAATTTTTTGAACCTTCATCTTAAACCTCAAGATTCTACCTTTTACTTCTACATTCAAACCCCAAGTCTAAATAATTATTTGTGAAATATAAAATGATAAAATTTTGAGTAGAAAAATCTAGGATTTTGCATAATTGTTAAGGAACTATAGAAAACAATAGACTGAAAATAAGTTCGGACATATTGAAATTAATTTATCCTAAAATTTAAGAGCTTAAACATGAATGATTTTGGGTAGAAAATAATGTAAAATTTTAGGTTAAATGGTTTTATGTGAAAAAATCTAAAGTTTTCTTTAAAGGGGTTAGTGTTAACTTGAAAACGAGATTGAAAATCAAATTGTATAGATAAAAAAATTATACAATAGGGATTGAAAAACTTAAAGATGACTGACTTTGGAAAGAAAAATCAAGGCCCTTAACTTGAAGTTGATGTCTATTGAGAAGATTGAATTCAATGAGGCATGTGCAAAATGTAGGAGATTTTTTCTTTATGATGAGGCAAAGTGGTGTAGAAATGGTTCTAATCCCAACTTTACATTTAAACTAAATATAATGAGGATTATTTTAATCAAAAACCAAGAAAATTATAACCCATTATCTTATTTTGGTTAGTTTTTAAAAAAGAAACACTTTCCATGCTAACTTAGGGATTGTTTGTTACAGCTCTTTTCAGCTGTTTTTTGAGTTGTGAGTCACTTTTAGCCATGTTTATTAGGCTAGCTTCTGCTTTCGTCACTTTCTTTTGCAGCAAAAAAGCTAACAGTCCTCCAGCTTTCATGGAAAAACTCCCCCCCTCCCCATCCAAAATAATAAATAAATAAATAAAATTGGACTTGATCCAAGGTTTTGAAAAAAGACGGCTTATGAACTCGAACCAATCTCTCAAATTTAGTTTTTTGAAAAGTACATAAAAATTTGTCCTCTCCATCCCTCCCGCATGAGATCATGGTTTTAATTGCCACAAACAAATTATGAAGATTTGAGCCGGGATTGAGTGTGAACATATGAGTTCATTCATGCTTTGGCTAGGGGGGAAGAAAGGCATATATATGATTTGTCTAATCAACCCGAAAAAGAGAGATCATGGAAACTCTATATTATTAAAGCTGAAGTATAAGAAGGATGGTATAGTGCATCTCATGCATATTATTTTAATACTCTTAATGCCAGACAAATGTTCTAATTCACTACTCAAAGTGACTAGCTAGAATTTCTTTACGACCATGAAAATAAATTATCATCTTATCACGTGGTGGTAGACACTCTTTGATTATGGGAAAGTCGAGAAAATTGTTCATCCAAGAGTTTAAGTTGGGAAATTTGGTTGGGTCCAAAGCCTTGAAGCAACCAACTTCCTCCCACACTTCCAACCAATGAGGAACCCAACCTAACACAATGTCCAAATACCCTATTGTTTCTCCTCCAAAGAACTTCTTCCCTTTGATCTCTCCATCAAGAATTGCAAGAGACTCCATGGTTAAATTTAAAGCCTTGTCTCGTTTTTCCCCTTTTGAGTACATAGCAGTGTATGCAGGATCCAACAACTGTCACAAAATTAACCAAGATTATATCAATAACTTTTACCAAAAAAATCAAAATATTTATATAATTTCAATAACTAGTCTTTTATTTATTTATAACGGGATGTCCAGACTTATGTCCAACTTGAGGGACCGGATGAGCTAGGCTCGGAGCCAAGGCATATGGGTTCCTCCCTTAGGCACGTGCAACGCCTGCATATCACACCCACCAGATAAGTGAGGGAAGAAGGTGACCCCGAGGAAATATTTCTCATACTGGGTATCAAACATACAACCCTCTTGGAGTTTCCATAACTAGTCTTTGCTATATAAATGGTTCATTGATTCAATCTAGGCCATTCATTTTGGAGTAAGAGGCAAAACAAAGTTACACATAATAATAATAAATAAATAAATAAAAGTCAAAAAAGAAAAAGAGAACAAAGAAAAAAGAAGAGTTGAAATTGCATGATTATAATAGAAAATGGCGAAATCATTTAGTTGCCCAAATCACCAGTCCACATACCATGGATTTGATACAGGAAAGGTTCGAGAAAACTCGATAAAATAGTTTGGAAAAATGAATAGATATGCTTTAAGATTATATTGAGGTAAATAGTTTTTATATTAATATTTATATATATGTTTAAAAATATGCCTAAAAGATTAAGACCAAGGTTCAAAATAGATGTCTAAGAAACTTCTACTAATCCCTAGAAAATGCGTCTTTTTACTCTCATCTCAAGTACAAATTGGACGCTATCATCTAAAGGGTTGTCAACAACCATTCTACTTTTTAATGCTAACACATCCTTTCCATTTCCATAGAGAAATTCTTTGATTTGGGATTTTTTATTAAAGCGGGAAAAACTATTAAACTCTAAAGGGATAGGCTACGAGAGTGAATTAAAGAGTTATCGATAAAGAAATCAATGGTTGGCTAATGTCGATTGTCAATGCAATTGTTCCCTTCCTCTTCTTTTTTATTTACTTTAATTTCATAGTCGCTTCGGTGTTATAGGAAAAAAAATATTTTGTCCGCTATGACAATGTATTGTAATCACTAATAATAATAATAAGGGTCTTGTCACGGTGAGCCTAAAGTGCAATAAATACACCTTGGAAATAAGCATCTGAGGGTATTTTGGTCAAAAAAGATTTATTTGAAGGGTTTTTCGGTATAAAATTCAATATCTTAGGTGTATTTATTGCACTTCAACATGTGCCATAAGACACACATTAACAAGACCCTATTATAATAGGGTTGGGGCCAATTGACTCTAGGGCTGTCAATGGATCGGATAAGCCTGAAATCCGATCCGTTCCGATAACTTCGGGTTTGGATCAATATTTTGGATTCTAATAAGGCTTCAATCCGTTATCTTATTAGATCGGATCTGGATCAACCATGCACCGATCCGATAAGATATGCGAGGTTTATTTAGATTTTGTATATAAAAATCGGGTTTGACCCAATCCAATTGTTAATGGATCAGGTTTGGATCTTATTATTGAGTTCCGATAATAAATCTGATCCAATAAGAATCTGATATGATACTTATTGGATCAGTACCAAATCAACCTTGACCCGATCCATTGACAACCCCACTTGACTTATGAAAAATGACTCATAAGAAACAATAAATCTTGGCAATAAAAGCACAAAATCTAATGTCGAAAAATGAATACTAAGAGGAACCAACACTCACCTTCTCTTGAGCAAATTTAGCCCAAAAGCGTGCCATGGCTCGTTCGTAAGGATCTTCGGGCAATATGGGATTTTGCTTCCATGTCTCATCGATGTATTCAAGAACAATGGTGGATTCCGCGATGGGTTTCCCATTGTGAATAAGAACTGGAACCTTCTTATGGACTGGATTGGACTTGAGAAGCAGATCACTCTTCTTAACAAAAATATCCTCTTCTATGCATTGATAGTCTACTCCCTTCAGTTTCAAAGCCCATTGGACCCTGAAAACAGAAGGACTCACCCAAAATGCCAACAACTTCACCTCTTGATTTGCCATCAGACCTTGTTTGCTAAAGCACCTAATTTGCTTAATAGGTATATCTTCTTTCAAGAGTTCAATTTGATTATATATACATATATCTTCTTTGAAGAGTTCAATTTGATTATTTATATTGTGTATTATATAGAGTTGTTTTCAATCTTATGGAAAGAATCAACATGAATATTTTTTACTCAATTTGTGGGTTGGTGTAGAATTCAATACTATTTTGGCTAATATCCTTTGGTTTTTGTAAATATTTGAGATACCCACTTTTTTTTTTCAAACTGATGACATATCCCTTTTACTATGGTTTTTTGTAAAAAAAATACAAATAAAATTACTAAAATACCCTCACTTTCATTTTTTCTGATAAAAAAATCTTCTAGGATAAAAACTTGATAGTCCTTATCCTTACTCAAAATCTCAATAATTCAGTCCTCAACGTGAATTTGTAGGGTGTTTATAGATAAATTCCTACTTTCAAAAAGTTCATCTTTCGAGTCATTAGATCAAGACTAAAGTAAAAGGTTAGGATTGTCCATTTCTGTGATATTTTGAGGATCATTCAAGCATCAAAGAGGTAGTCGATCAGCATGACTGCACAGATCGAAGTCAAACATGAGAACAGACCTAAGCATTGATATCATGCCAAAGGCCATCTTGAATAAATAAATAGAACTTCTCTTCCCACACCAACTTTTACTAAGATCACCCTAAGATATGTGCTAATTCTTTGGTGATTTCATACTTAATTGAGATGCTCTTAGCAAAAGTTGGTGTGGCAAAAGAATCTCAAAAAAAATTAAAAAAAATTGGCTGGCCTTAATTTAAAGAAATGGTGCTTAGATTCATAATCTTTGTGTTTTAGATATATGAGTGAAACACCTGAACATCGTTAACAACATGCATGGTGATAATGATTTTTGAAATGCACACCACACAAATCTCTAGCTCCATGGATCATCATCATCTCAATCTTATTCAAAAGATTTGGTGCCAGCTAAATGAATCATATGTCTTCATTCCATTCTCTTTATGGTCATTTAATGGAGGAAAAAATTAATTTAAAATCTACTCTTCTCTTTTTTTGAGATGCAAATATGGATGTTAAGCTTATTTGTTTTAACTTCCACGGTGCGGATTTCCAACATGGATATGTGTGTAGTTAGTATCATAGTGTAGTCCTAAGAGAGAAGAGGAGAAAAATGGATTCTCTTTTCTTTTCTTTAAGTAGTTACATGAGGTTGACCGTATTCCATATGGTGTTTTATCTTTAGTAAGTGCATTGTTTTACATCAAGTGTAGTTATTTACCAAACCGGCAATTCATGATAAGGAATAGAGTAAAGATCTGACATATAATGTTAAGTATCTATATAGCCCTCTTTGAGACGAAAGCCGTCTTCTAGCTCTAGTTTACCTCTAAGGGTTGTTAGGAAGGTTGATTGAATATCGATTTTATTTGCTTTTCAATACCTGCATCAACTGAATACCTAACAACTCTTTCCCTCATTTGGAGCCATTGCCGCAATATAGCATGGCATGCCTAAATTATTCCATACCTATTCAACAGAGGACTCACCTTTTTGGGACCCATATAGGCATTGAGCCGACATTAGGTCTTAATCGAGCCAATTATTGTGTATTGTCAATAACTGCATTCTTGTACCGAGTTCTTTTGCGTTTTAAAATAGATAGTGTAACACCCCAAATTTTTATTTGTATTTTGAGGAAAATAAATAGTGGAACTTAGAGAAAATTCTGAAAGTGGGACTTAAGGTAAAACTTTAGAATTTTTATATTTATTGTTAATAAAACCTGACTTCATCGTTGTATTCAAAATAGTCAAAAAATATATTTTAACCTTTAAACATGTTCAAATTTGAGTTCAAACGAAAAATGTGCAAAATCCTCAATTTTCAAGTCAGATCGAACTAAAAAAAATGAATTTTTATTAGAATTAGAATTGGTAAAATCTGACTAGACCATTAAATCGCAACGAAAATTATAGAAAATAGAGTATTCGTTTATTAGTTTCTGAGTTCGGAAAGTCGAATTATCATAAAAAACGAAAAAAGTTCAAAAATACCCGTGCGTTCTAATATTTTTATATATAAAAAAATTTCTAAATTTCGTTACTATACATTATCTCCCAAACCCGTCAACCAAAAACAGTTGTGTTTTTTTTTTTTAAACGTTGATTTCTACCAACTTTAATTTCAATCTACATCGCAAACAGGACTCCGTCGACACTCGGTGAAGAAAGGAAAAACGTCTGTTACGTCAAACTCTACAAATCCCGTCTATTTTTTTTTCTTTTTTTTTTTCTTTCTTCGTATTTCATCGAAAATCAGTCGTACCATATATGGGGTTTCAACCTTTTAACCCATGATTTTACTGACTTAAAGCCTAAATCGTTCTCCATCGCAGAAAGGAAAAAAGAATGTTGTTGTCGAGATCTTCGAAACCACCAGATCTATTTCAAAAATCAATAGTCTCCACATCAAATCCACCTCGATTTTTGCACTAGTCGCTTCAATTCCTGCACACGTTCTTCAATTCTAATTTACAAAGAGTGGTAGGGGTTATTTTTACTAGTAATCATAGATTTTGAAAATACATTTAAATCTTTCGATCTCATTTCCAAATGTAGAATTTTCGTCGTTTATTTCAAATTCATGTAAAATATATGTGTTTGATGTGTTTAATTGTATTTTATAACAAATTATACGTGGGTGAGACATTTCACCGGATTACTTTCGTCAATTTAATAATATGCAATGCTCAAACCCCATTTTGATCTAATTTTTTTATAATTTTTCAATTTAAATGATAAAAAAAAAAAAATTTAAAGTTTGAGAAAGGATTTAATAATCAAAAAAATTTATATTGAGTTGGTAATTATCAAAAAAGGAATTTTATGTTAGAAAAATCGAAAAAAACAAATATTGAAAAAAAAAGGAAAAATGAATGAAATGGTAAAATGTCATAATCACATCTGAGGGGTGATGTCTACATTTTACAGTATTGTGCTATGTATAGGGTGATGAACGGATATCCAAAGGTAATTTATTTTCGGTTGCATATTTATTTATGATTATATTAGCGTACTGTTATTTATTTTAGGTCAAGTGGCTATAATTGTATAGTGGGAAATTGAATATCCATTCTCAATACTGTAATGTTAATTTCTTATTTATTTTCAAAGAAAAAAATTATATATATATATATATATATATATATATATATATACACACGAACAGACCAAGGGACATCTGAAAAAACATATGTAAAAACAATGTAACATTAATAAATTTTCAAAATATGGGTTAGAAGTTTTGGATTGAGCTAATTTTTTGTGAGGATGATCTCTATGATGGGTAGATCATCCAAAAAAAAATATATATCTGCCCAATATGAAACTTCTAACCTCATTAAAAGTGATTTAAAATGTGGACCGTCGATTTTTTTGTGAATTTTTGCCAATAATTTGTAAATCACTTTTAATGGATTTAGAAGTTTCAAATTGAGCTGATTTTTTGTGATGGTAATCTTCTCATCATAGTGACCATTCTCGCAAAAAATTAGCTCAATCAAAAACCTCTAACCTATATTTTGAAAAACCATTGTTTTTTACATATGTTTTTACATATGCCCATGAATATATATATATATATATATATATATATATATATATATATATATATATATATATATATGGAACTGTTCAACACCCTACACTTTACCCTACGCTTTACCAAACGTGTTTTGTCCTACATGGGTTAGAAGTTTTGGAATGGGTTAATTTTAACTATTAGTACAAGAAAATACAATTAAATATTTTTTATTTAAGAAGGTGGAATAATAAGTTATTACCTGTGTACCCCAAAGTAGTTCAGCCAAATTTATGATACGACCAAGTTGTTGACTCATAAATGATATCAGTATTTGGAATTGCATCGACGTGCTTGTCTGAAATCCAGTCATCTCTCACTGTGTTTCAATGACTTCTCGACATGCCTCATCAGCTAGATGATTTGCCTCAATGGCCTGTGAGATACACTCTTGATGGGTGCGTTGGCGTCCAAAAAACATTAATGGTCTCACTCATATCTCCATCTGCCTAACACGATCATGACCATCTTCTTCCATGACTTGGGAGAAGATGTCATTCCTACTTGTGTTGTTTTGGGAATCATTTGACAATTATGACTCCTCTTTTTTTCTCATCTCATCCTAAAATAAATTAAATACAATCAATACTTACATGATTTAGAAAAGAAAAGACATAAAAAAAAATTTGTAACTTGAAAACATTTTCATAAGATAGATAATTTGAATGCATAAGTTTTTCTAATAGAATAGGTTGGAAACATATACATACAACAGTTTTCGTTGTCTCTGCATCTATAAAGGTATTGTCATTTTTGTATGGGTTACTATGAATACTTGCATCCAGAATGGCTCCATTTAATTATTTTTCTCTGTTTATTAACAAGTAAAGCATAATAAGTCAATAAAAATTAATTCAATCATGGACTAAATAGGTTTAATGGTCATTTGATTTTACCTCCTCCTCGAATTTCCTTGTGAAACTCTTCGTGCCAGATGTGTGATGCATTTTTTGTTTCTTACAATTGGTTTTGTTTTTCATTTCATGCATCTACAAAGTAAATCATAAAAAGTTAAATAATATTCAGACCTTACTACAATTAATTAAATGAATTTCTATGTATCTATAGTTGTTATTCATTCCTTACCAACTTTGTTTTCCTAAAATTGAACAAGCTAGTCCCACTCAACTTGATCCATAAATGGTGGGAGGTTCTTTTTTACCACATCTGGTGCGTCCAAAAATTCTAAATAGTAATTTTTTAAAAAGGATTTGTGGTCTTTCCATTTCTGATTGAAGAATTCAAGAACCCAACCCTTTAAGTCAGCATTGATATCAAAAAATCCCTACATCACATTTAAAAAAGCAATATAAATAGTCAATGTAGTTTAATTAATTTATTTTTCAGATTTCCTAAATAGTTTCCCAAATGTTCTCTTTAGTTTTAATCGATACTCGCCTCCTCCAATCCGAATACATGAAAAATAAGAATCGTGGCTTTTGTACCGTGGTACCTAAGAATTGCCCAAGTAACTTGGCTCCATTGCCAATAGGCTACTTTTAGTTATTTTTTCAAATACATTTTTTTAAATCCTATGAGCCAATGTTTCAAAGTGATTCAAGACGTGTTTTGCCATGCACATGTTTTTTATGCGCCTTAGTAGACCCTGTAGAAAATCATGTACAAAATATTGATTGTCATTCAATTATCTTATATATACATATATGAGTGCAAAATCTTAAAAATAATTACTCAATATTACAAGTTGTTGAATCAAATGCCTGATCAGAAGGGGTAGTCTTGTCTATTTGTGTAGGTCCGAAATATACTGTCTCATCTCTATATTGGGAAGGTGGTGAATCATGATGCAACATCCTATAATAAAGATCAAGAAAATGATTAATTATTTTGAAAACTTATAGGAAATGTTATTAAGTTAATGATAATGGAGGGTAATTCAAAGTCTTACCAGTAAGTTTTCATATTATTAATAATCAAATTTATATCATATGATACATTGAACTTAAAAGCAATATTATACATGAATAATTTCAAATAGCATCACTAGATTTCAACTCATCCTCATCAATACTATTGAAATTTGACACGATAATGTCATCCTCCTTAATCTCATTTGCGTTAATCGTTATTCCTGGCATATCTAACCTATCTCATGTTACGCTATCATCAAAAGTGATCAAAGTATCCACCATACTCTGATTATTGCAAGGCAAGCTTTGTAAATACTCATCGATATCCTCTATTATTCCATTTTCTCTCATTTCAAATAAGTCTCTTAGTTTTGATTGTACAGTAGTATATCAGTTTGAATTTATTGAATCCTTGACGTAGAACACTTGTGTGGCTTGATCAGGGTCTAGAATGTTATTTCTAGAGCCCTTATTACATGAATTTTACGGATAAATTACATATTAAATCCCTCATTAGAAATAATGTATAGTAAGTCCATATTTATCATTGATTTCAATTTAATTATGTATTTCAAAACTAATTATTGTAGTTTACATGTAATAGAAAATATTTACAAAGTTTCAAGACGAATCAGAAAAATCTAAAGTTACCACTGTGAACCAAAATCCAAAACAATATTGTTGACTAAAAATCAAGTCAATTGGAAAAAATTATACCACGATGCCGTGGTCAACGATGACCGTGTGCTCAACACAAAAAGATAAGCCTCAAAATTCATACTGAAGCTTGATGGTTGAACACCATTCGTAATGGACTAAGTTTTAGTATTTTTTGTAATCACGGAATGTTTCCAAAATCCTAATTTCTACAAGGAAACCTAATATGATATCTATAAATAGGCTACTAGACCACGAGTTAAAAGAATCTAGATTTTAGAGAATTAATAATATTAGTTTTATTTTTTGTTTCTTAGTTTTACTAAAGTTGTAAGAAGGCTTGCCCAGTTTCAAAATCGAAAAGCAATACAGAATACATTTCTTTCATCTCTATTCTTTTTTTTCATGTTTTCTTTATTTTATTTGTACTTTATTATTTTTGCGATAACTGTTGACTAAATCTCAGTTAGGTTAGTTGAGGAAGTCGAAGCAAGATTTGTCAGTGTTTTTTACTATTCTCGTAATAGCTTTATGATTTTATTGTGATAATGTTAGGTAGTTATTATTATGTTAAACATTGAATGTTTCTCAAAGTTTTAATGGTTCCTTGATTAGTTCAAGAAGAACCATGCTTTACAGAGGACAATTAATATTTATCTAATAACCTTGACTTAATTTATTGCATACTTTTGATCTCGTTTTTATTATAACTATTTGATTTTTTCGATTCACAAACATTAGCTTTGTTTAGTAGATTGAGACAAATAAAGAACCAGAATTCACTAATAAAGCTTGTGAAGGTAGATCTAATTAATCTACACTTCTCTATCATATTTTTAAGTATTTATTTTAGTAGTTTATTTTAAATAAATCTCTCTCGAAAACTATTTTTAATTGGTTACATAAACTTGAATTGAATTAAAAGTAAAAATACTTTGAATTAACATTGTCTCTATGGTTTGACCCTTGCTTGCTAATGTTTTTTTTATTCTTTATTTTATCATCATCTATAACATCGAACATGACTTGAGATGCTAGTATAAATTGTTCATTGTAAACATTTGCTCCAGTATAGGATAAGTGTATAACTTTTGATTCAAAAATCATTTTGTTGGAGAATGAAGTCATTTGCCCAGAAATAAACTAAGAGAATGACTTGGGTGAGTATATTACACGTGAATCCCATGCTGATGGGAATACAATTATCACCATATAAAGAAAGTGTTCTATATTCTTTCAATTACATGCGTGTTGAGATTTCCATCTTCATAAAGATTGGACTCCATTACTTGGAATCCATATAATAGTTCAATATATAGAATTATTCATTACCACAATTGATTTTTTTCAATGACATGGTGTCAAAATAAAATCAACACATTGGCTAATAAATTCCTAAGACATTAATGTATCTAAGATAAATAGAGACATTAAAAATTGACAAGGCCATTGTCATTTGAAATGAAAAGAGTCCCACTAGGTGGGATGTTGGTTGGATTAGCTTCAATTAACACAGTGACCCAAATATTAAAATCACCACTTTCGTTTAGCATTTGATCATTTGGTGGATTTTCTTTTCTATTTTGAGAGCTGGTAACATTAGAGATCTTCCATCACTAATTTTAGGAAACACACCAAAAAAAAAAAATCACCTCATTATTGGACATGACTTTAAAATCCATTTCTTAGGATGTAGATGTTTAATTATCGACCACTCTCTTTATTGGTCTCTAAAGAAATATTACAATTTCCTCGCTCTCAACAATATTAACGATTCTTTTTTTGTGTGTGTATTTTCTCATATTAGTGAGGACAAGCCTTCTTATGTTACCAACTCCCATAAGGGACGAGAGAGTCAACTAAATGCTTGAAATGCTAAGCGGGAGTGTTAATTTTAATATTTGAGTTACAAATACGTTGATTGATGTTGATCACGGGACGACCAGCACAATATAAGTTGAGGTCTTTGGGTAAAATTTGAAATGAGGGCCTTTTTATCTTTAATATATTATATATAAAAATTTGATTGACTTTTTATATAACAATAAAAAATTAACTTAAAATCTACTATTCTCTTTTTTGAGATGTAAATGTGGATCTTAAGTTTTTTTTGTTTTAACTTTCACAGTGCGGACTTCCAACATGGACATATGTGTCGTTAGTTTCATAGTGTAGTCCGAAAAGAAAAGGAGAAAAATCGATTCTCTTTTCTTTTCTTAAGTAGCTGCATGAGGTTGACTGTATTCTATATGGTGTTGAAATCTCCAATAAGTATATTGTTTTACATCAAGTGTAGTTATTTACCAGACCAATTATTCATGACAAGGAATAAAGTAAAGGTTTCACGTGTAATGTTAAATATCTATATAGCTATATTCGGGACGAAAGTCGTCTTTTAGCTCTAGTTTACCTCCAGGGGTTGTTAGGAGGGTTGATTGAATATCGATTTTATATGCTTTTCAATACATGCATCAACTAAATACCTAACATCTCTTTCCCCCATTTGGAGCCATTGTTGCAGTATAACATGACATGCCTGAATTATTTTACATCTATTCAGTAGAAGACTCCATATTTTCGGATCCATAAACGTATTGAGGTGGCATTATGCCTTAATCAAGCCAATTGTTGCTTATTGTCAATAACCACCTTCTTATACCAAGTTCTTTTGCATTTTAAAAATAGATAGTGTAATGCTCTGAATTTTTATTTGTATTTCGAAGAAAAATAAATAGTGGAATTTTGAAAAAATTCTTAAAGTTAGACTTAGAGTAAAATTTTAGAATTTTTTTTTTTGTTCTTTTTTAATGAAATCTAACTTCATCATTGCATTCAAAATGATTGAAAAACATATTTTTAGTTTGTAAGCACGCTCAAATTCGAGTTTGAACGAAACAGTTACAAAATCCTCGATTTTCAGGTCAGACCAAGCTAAAAAATAAATAAATTTTTATTAGAATTAGAATTGGTATTATCCTTTCACACGATTAAGTCTGTAATGAAAAATTATAAAAAATGGAGTATTTGCTTGTCAATTTAGAAATTCGAAAAGTCGAATTATCGTAAAAAATGAAACAAATTTAAAAATACTGTGCATCCCGATATTTTTATAAATAAAAGAATTTTTTATTTTGTTACCATTTATTATCTCCCAAACCCGTCAACAAACAATAACTGCATTTTTTTAAACATTGATTTATACCAACTTTAATTTCGATCTACGTCGCGAACAGGACTCCATCAACACTTGACGAAGAACAAAAAAATGTCCGTGACGTCAAACTCTGCAAATCCCGCTCACTTCTTTTTCTTTTTATTTTTTTCTTTTTCTTCTCTTTCTTCATATTTCATCGAAAATCAATCGTATAATATAAGGGGATTTCGACCTTTCAACCTACGATTTTACCTACTAAGAGCTCAAATCGTCCTCTACTGCCGAAGGAAAAAAGAACGTCGTCGTCAAGATCTTCGAAACCACCGGATCTATTTCGAAAATCAATTGTCTCCACGTCAGATCCATATCAATTTTTGCACTAATTGCCTCCATTTCCATGTATGTTCTTCAATTCTATCGCACAAAGAGTAGTAGGGACTTATGATTCTTATTGATAATCATAGATTTCAAAAATGCATTTAGGATTTTATAAATCTTTCAATTTCATTTTCAAATGTAGAATTTTCGTCGTTCATTTCAAATTCATGATAAATATATGTGTTTGATATATTTAATTGTGTTTTATAACAAATTATACATGAGCGGGACATTTCTCCATATTACTTCTACCAGTTTGGTCTTCTACAATGCTTAGACCCTATTTTGATCTAATTTTTGTAATTTTTCAATTAAAATGATAAAAAATAACTTTGAAAATTTGAAAAAGGGTTTAATAATTAAGGAATTTATATTCAGTTAATAATTATCAAAAAAAGAATTTTATGTTCAAAAAATCAAAAAAGGAAAAAAAAAAAGATGAAACGGTTAAATGTCATAATCATACTCGATGGATGATGTCTGCTATTTCTTATTTGTTTTCAAAAAAAACAATAATATGATATGTAGCTATTTTGTGAAATGTTAAAGAACTTATGAATGCTTGAAGGAATAGTCCATCATATCATTCAGAGTTATATACTATCTTGGGATGTACGGTAGGGACAACTAAGCTCATACGTGGTATAGGATGCGTAAATTGAAATTTGGATTTTTTTTCTTTTTATCTTTACCAGTGAACTTATAATGTAAAGGTGGTGGTATACAAATGGGGATGTATAATGAGAATTATATGCACGTCGGATAGACATAGACGAAAATGGCTAGTCAGTAATCACCAACAATCTATAATAGTTAAACGTCTTTACACGTTGAAAAGAGACCCATTATTAACGATTACGTCAAACGACCAATCCGAGTTGGATAAATGATCCCGTAAGTGTGGTAATGCAACAAACAATCACAAAATCAAGAACTTACATTAGTACATTATTGGAACACCATGTCTCGACTGGAAGCGATCGAATCATAAAATCCCAACTCTCTAATTTCACTACTCCACCATTGTATATTATATATCAGTTATTTTATTTTAAATTATAACCTGTTTACTATTTCAATTTTATCAATTAAAATTGTATAAAAGGAAAATATTATAGTATGAATACTACTGATGGATATAATATGAATTTTAATTTTTTTATATGCTCATCCCTGACTATATGTACTAGTTAATCATAGTTTATCTTGTAAAATTATGCATGTATTAAAATGATTGAGAATGCTTACTTGTTCATGCTAGGAAAGGTTATTAGTTGAAATATTTTTTTTACTCACTCATTCCTTCTTCATTTTTTTTAATTTCAGATTTTACGCTTGACGAGATAGATGTAAAGCACGAGTGAGAATTATCTGGTAGGTCAAATAGACAATTAGAGTTCTTTTCCTAGTGAGTACTAAGGTTATACCCATTAGCGACATCAATTTGTCTAGGTTGTAGTATAGCATTTGGTTGAGAGTTAGGATTTTGTTAGAGAGATGAATTTTTGTATAATCCTATATATTAATTACTTCTTCTGCACTCTAATATACTTATGTTGTTAGATGTATTAGACTTTTGTTGTTATTAATTTTTGTAAATATATATATGATATTATATGTATGGTTTATCATGTGAAACAGATTGAATGCCTTAGAATGCTAACATAAACAGAGAAAACCATGCTGAAATATCGAGATGCCACCCAATGTCTCGAGATCTGACATGGGATTTTGTGTTAGTACTTTTGGGGGCGTCACAGATAAAGTACTAAATTTTAATATCATTTTTTAATGAACTCTTCTTATGGACCCAGGATCTTGAGCTTCAGGTGTGTAACGACACTTGTATGGATTTGTTTTGTTAACTGAACAAGGAGTTTCACTCCTTTTTTTTCTTCTTGCTCCTCATCTTGTTTAGTTTTTTTGTAGCTCAACTTTTTGTGCTTACTCGTGTTGGGCATGAAATGAACGACCTCAAACAGTTCTTAATATATTAACAGTCACGATCCATAATGGTATCATGTTTCTATAGCAATATATAGTGTCTAAATGGCACATTTTTATTGGACATTAAATACACTGGATTACATACCTTATAGAAAACGGCTTGGTTAGGAGAACCTGACATGTTTCAAAATCTAACCAAACGTGGAATTTCGGACACTGCTCCTATTCTAAAGGAATTAAATATCTTACTTGATCTTGCTTAATAGATTAATAGAAAATATGACCCAAATGTACTCGTCTTTGACATCTAGTTATAAACCCTTCATTTTTCATCACAAAACTAGTTATCTCATACTTCTTTCGATAATTTCTTTAACCTTCATCTTAAACCTCAAGATTCTACCCTCTACTTCTACATTCAAACCTCAAGTCTAATTAACATTTTTGTGAAATATAAAATGATAAAATTTTGAGTAGAAAAATCTAGGGGGCCGTGTAGATACAAGAGCTAGAAGTACTTAGAACATAAGTACTCCCAAAAGTATTTTTTGAAGTACTGTATAAAGTAGGTGAATAATTGTTGTGTGTTTGGATGTAAATTCTAATAAGTACTTTTGATAGAATCTTGTGTTTGAGAACTATTCTGGATTCTGCTAAAATGACTAGAATGCCCTTATAAGTATCATTTACTATTTTTAACATTATAACTCAACAAATTATGCTTCTGAAAGAAATAAAAGTAATTACTGTTTTTATCCATATAAAATTATATAAACACTCAACAATTATAAACAAATGGAAGATGTTGTGAGCAAATATATACAACCACTAAAAATATGAAGAAGCTATCCTCACATCAATAAATAGTAAATTTACGTGTAATTATTCACATCAATCTTGTAAGAAGAAACTTTCAACCATGGTTGGAACCCTTATGGATAAATTATTGAGTAAACAATTGGTGGAACTAGAAATCCAAATCCAAATACTATACTAAAAGGCTACCACCACATCAATGGATAGTAATATAATATTATTCAATTGCATTTTTGAAGGCATGCTTGTAATTTTCAAAATTTAAAAGGGGCATACTTGTCCCAAATGCTACACCAAAATACTACAACCACATCCATGGATATTAATATAATATTATTCCAATTGCCTTTTCGAGGGTATACTTGTAATTTTCAAAATTTTATGAACGCATACTTGTCCCAATCATGTTATTTTGACGGTGTTCTGTGGTTTCGCACAAGAGTAATTTAGAGAAGTAACACCATTGGTACTTCGTGAAAAAACACCAAAGTAAAGTAGTTCTCTCTAAGAGCTATTTATTCAAACACCTTTAAAGTACTTTTGGCTCCCCACAAGAGTCAAAAGCACTTAAAAAAGTCAATCCAAACAGGTCCTAGGATTTTGCATAATTGTTAAGAAATTATAGAAAACGATGGACTGAAAATAAGGTTGGACAGATTGAAACTAATTTACCCTAAAAATTTAAGAGCATAAATTTGAATGATTTGGGAGTAGAAAATAATGTAAAATTTTAGATAAAATAATCTAGGGTTTTATGTGAAAAAATATAGAGTTTTCTTTAAAGGGGTTAGTGTTAACTTGAAAACGAGATAGAAAATAAAATTGCGTAAATTAAAAAATTATACAATAGAGATTGAAAAACTTAAAGATGACTGACTTTGAGAAGAAAAATCAAGGCCCTTAACACAAAGTTGAATAAAAGTATTTAGGTATTTTTCTATTAGTCTATTGAAAAGATTGAGTTCAATGAGGCATGTGCAAAATGTAGGAGATTTTTTCTTTATGACGAGACAAAGTGGTGTAGAAATGGTTCTAATCCCAACTTTACATTTAAACTTAATATAATAAGGGTTATTTTGATCAAAAACCAAGAAAATTATAACCCATTATCTTGTTTTGGTTAGTTTTAAAAGAGAAACACTTTCCATGCTAACTGAGGGATTATTTGTTACGGATTTATTTTCGCCTGATTTTCGAGTTGTGAGCCACTTTTAGCCATGTTTGTTAGGTTAGCTTCTGCTTTCGTCACTTTCTTTTCAAGCAAAAAAGCTAACAATCCTCTAGATTGCATGGAAAAACTCCTACCATCCAAAACAATACAAAAAATAAATAAAATTGGGCTTGATCCAAGGTTTTGAAAAAGGTAGGCTACTGAACTCAAACCAATCGTCCAAATTTAATTTTTTGTAAAGTACATAAAAATTTGTCCTTTGCATCCCTCTCACATTAGATCATGTTTTTAAATGCCAGAAACAAATTATGAACATATATGAGCTGGGATTGAGTGTGAACATATGAGCTCATTCATGCTTTGGATAGAGAGGAATAAAGGCATATATATATATGATTTGTCTAGTCAACCCGAAAAAGAGAGAGATCTTGGAAACTATATATTATTAAAGCTGAAGTATAAATATGATGATATAGTGCATCTCATGCACATTATTATAATACTCTTAATGCCAGACAAGTGTTCTAATTCACTACTCAAAGTGACTAGCTAGAATTTCTTTACGACCATGAAAATAAATTACCATCTTATCACGTGGTGGTAGACACTCTTTGATTATGGGAAAGTTGAGAAAATTCTTCATCCAAGAGTTTAAGTTGGGAAATTTGATTGGGTCGAAAGCCTTGAAGCAGCCAACTTCCTCCCACACTTCCAACCAATGAGGAACCCAACCTAACACAATGTCCAAATACCCAATTGTTTCTCCTCCAAAGAACTTCTTCCCTTTGATCACTCCATCAAGAATTGCAAGAGATTCCATGATTAAATTTATAGCCTTCTCTTGTTTTTCCCCTTTTGAGCACATAGCAGTGAATGTAGGATCCAATAACTGTCACAAAATTAACCAATATCATATCAATAACTTTTACCAAAAAAATCAAAATATTTATATAATTTCAATAACTAATCTTTTATTTATTTATAACCGGATTTCCAGACTTATGTCCAACTAGAGGGACTGGATGAGCTAGGGTCGAAGCCAAGGCATATGGATCCCTCCCCTGGGCACGTGCAACACCCACACATCACATGCACCAGGTAAGTGAGGGAAGCGGGTGACCTTGAGGATATATTGCTCATACTGGCTATCGAACATACAATCCTCTCGGAGTTTCAATAATTAGTCTTTGCTACAGAAATGGTTCATTGATTCAATCTAGACCATTCATTTTGGAGTGTGGCAAAACAGAGTTATAAATAATTATAATTATAATAAATAAATAAAAGAAAAAAAGAAAAAATAAGAGTTGAGATTGCATGATACAGGAAAGGTTTGAGAAAACTTGATAAAATAGTTTAGAAAAATGAATAGATATGCATTAAGATTATATTATGGTAAATGGTGTTTATATATATATATATGTTTAAAATAGATCTCTAAGAAACTTCTACTAATCCCTAGAAAATGTGTATTTTTACTCTCATCTCAAGTACAAATTGGTCGCTATCGTCTAAAGTGATTGAAGATTAGAGAAGTCTAAATAAGTTTAGTGCTTTGGTTGTCGACAACCATTCTACTTTTTAATGATAACACCTCTATTCCATTATTTGATTTGGGATTTTTTATTAAAGCAAGAAAAACTATTAAACTCTAAAGGGATAGGCTATGAGAGTGAAAGAGTTATCGATAAAGAAATCGATGGTTGGCTATTGTCAAATGTCATTGCAATTGTTCCCTTCCTCTTCGTTTTTATTTCCTTTCATTTCATAATCGTTTCTGTGTTATGGAAAAAAAAAATTGTCCGCTATAAGAATGTATTGTAATCACTCATAATAATAATAATAAGGTCTTGTTAACGTGTGCTTAAAGTGTAATAAATACACCTTGGGAATAAGCACTTAAGGGTATTTTGGTAAAAAAACATTTTGTTTTGGGGGGCTTTTACGGTATAAAATGCAATTTCTTAGGTGTATTTATTTCACTTTAACATATGCCCCAAGAGACACATTAACAAGAGCCTATTATAATAGGGTTAGGTCACTTGACTCTAGGGTTGCCAATGGATCGGATAAGTCCGAAATTCGATCCGTTCTGATAACTTCGGGTTTGGATCAATGTTTTGAATTCTAATAAGACTTTGATCTGATATCTTATTGGATTGGATCTAAATCAACCATGCCCCGATCCGATAAAGACCCAATTCTATAATATTTTAGAATGTATATAAATTATATTAAGATGTGCGAGGTTTATTTAGATTTTGTATATAAAATCGGATTTAACCTGATCCGATTGTTAATGGATCAGGTCCGGATCTTATTATTGAGTTCTAATAATAAATCCGATCTGATAAGGGTCCGATATGATACTTACTAGATCAGTACCAAATCAACCTTGATCCAATCCATTGACAACCCTACTTGACTCATAAGAAACAATAAAACTTGGCCATAAAAGCAAAAAATCTAATGTAAAAAAATTAATAATAAGAGGAACCAACACTCACTCACCTTCTCTTCAGCAAATTTAGCCCAAAAGCGTGCTATGGCTCGTTCGTAAGGATCTTCGGGCAATATGGGATTTTGCTTCCACGTCTCATCGATGTATTCAAGAACAATGGTGGATTCCGCGATGGGTTTCCCATTGTGAATAAGAACTGGAACCAACTTATGGACTGGATTGGACTTGAGAAACAGATCACTCTTCTTACCCCAAATATCCTCTTCTATGTATTCATAGTCTACTCCCTTCAGTTTCAGAGCCCATTGGACCCTGAAAACAAAACAACTCGACCAAAATCCCAACAACTTCACCTCTTGATTTGCCATCTGACCTTGTTTGCTAAATCACCTAGTTTGCTTCTTCTTATATATATATCTTTTTTGAAGAGTTCAATTTGATTATTTCTATTGTATATTATATGCACCCAGTTTGTTTCTTCTTATATATATATATATAAATATCTTTTTTGAAGAGTTCAATTTGATTACTTCTATTGTATATTATTGTATATTATATAGAGTTGTTTTCAATCTTATGGAAAGCATCAACATGGGTCAATATTTTTGACCTTTTTTCTTGCCTTTTAGAATTTGGGTGGTGCAGAATTCAATACTATTTTGGCTAATTTGAGATGTCCTTTGGGTTTTTATAAATATTTGAGATACCCTTTATTTTTTTTTTTCAAATTGATGACATATCCCTTTTACTATGCTCTTTTGTAAAAGACTAATAAAATTATTAAAATACCCTCATTTTTCATTCTTTCTGATTTTTGAATCAATCCTATACTTATTTGACAAAATCTTCTAGGATAATAACTTGATAGTCCTTATCTTTGCTCAAAATCTCAATAATTCAGTCCTCAACATGAATTTGTAGGGGTGTTTATAGATAAATTCCTACTTTGAAAAAGGTTCATCTTTTGAGTCATTAGACAAAGACTAAAGTCAAAGGTTAAGATTGTCCATTACTGTGATATTTTGAGGATCATTCAAGCATCAAAGAGGTAGTCCATCAGCATGCCTGCACAGATCGAAGTAAAAGTAGTTGGTGGATGGTACGTGTGTGGTTATGTCATGGAAGAGACCAAGAACACGCCTTGAATTTGAGACTCTTTTATGTTGAATTTCATTGTCAGACCTATGAAACATGAGAACAGACCTAAGCATGATATCATACCAAAACTCCATCTTAAATAAATAAATAGAACTTCTATTGCTACACCAACTTTTACTAAGATCACCCCACCCTAAGATATGTGCTAATTCTTTGGTGATTTCATACTAATTTAGATGCTCTTTGCAAAAGTTGGTGTGGCAAAAGAATCTCAAAAGAGTAAAAAAAAAAAATGGCTGACCTTAATTTAAAGAAATGATGCTTAGATTCACAATCTTTTTGTTTTAGATAAGTTAGTCAAACACCTAAACATTGTTAACAACGTGCATGGTGATAATGATTTTTGAAATATACACTATGGATCATCATCATCTTAATCTTATTCAGAAGATTTGGCGTCAGCTAAATGAATCATATTTCTTCCTTCCATTCTCCTTAGGGTCATTTAATGGAGGAAAAAATTAATTTAAAATCTACTCTTCTGTTTTTTTGAGATGCAAATATGGATCTTAAGTTTTTTTGTTTTAACTTCCACGGTGCGGACTTCCAACATTAACATGTGTGTAGTTAGTTTCATAGCGTAGTCTCGAAGGAGAAGAGGAGAAAAATGGATTCTCTTTTCTTTTCTTTAAGTAACTACATGAGGTTGACTTATTCCATATGGTGTTCTATCTTTAGTAAGTGCATAGTTTTATATCAAGTGTAGTTATTTACCAGACCGACTATTCATGACAAGGAATAGAGTAAAGATCTGACATGTAATGTTAAGTATCTATATAGCCATCTTTAGGACGAAAGCCGTCTTCTAGTTCTAATTTACCTCAGGGGGTTGTTAGGAGGGTTGATTAAATATCGATTCTATTTGCTTTTTAATACCTAACAACTCTTTCCCCCATTGGAGCCATTGTCGCAGTATAACATGACATGTTTGAATTATTCCACATCTATTCGGTAGAAGACTCCCTTTTTTGGGACCCATATAGGTATTGAGGCGACATTAGGCCTTAATCGAGCCAATTGTTGCTTATTGTCAGTAACCATCTTCTTATACCAAGTTCTTTTGCATTTTAAAAATAGATAATGTAATACCCTGAATTTTTATTTGTATCTCGAAGAAAATAAATAATAGAATTTTGAAAAAATTCTAAAAGTGAAACTTTAGGTAAAATTTTAAGATTTTTTTTTTATTTTTTATTTAATGAAATCTAACTTCACCATTGGATTCAAAATGGTCGAAAAACATACTTTTAGTTTGTAAGCACGCTCAAATTCGAGTTTGAACAAAAAAATTACAAAATCCTCGATTTTCAGGTCGGACCTAGCTAAAAAAATGAATTTTTATTAGAATTAGAATTGGTATCATCCTCTCACACAATTAGATTTATAATGAAAAATTATAAAAAATGAAGTATTCACTCGTCAGTTTCAAAATTCGGAAAGTTGAATTATAGTAAAAAAAGAAATAAATTTTAAAATACCGCACGTGTCCCGATATTTTTACATATAAAAAAAAAAATTTAATTTTATTACCATTCCTTATTTCCCAAACCCGTCAACCAACAGTAACTGCATTTTTTTTAAACATTGGTTTCTACCAACTTTAATTTCGATCTACGTCGCGAACAGGACTCCGTCGACACTCGGCAAAGAACAAAAAATGTTTATGACGTCAAACTCTACAAATCCCGCTCATTTATTTTCTTTTTTCTTTTTCTCTGTTTCTTCTCTTTCTTCGTATTTCATCGAAAATTAGTCGTATGATATATGGGGATTTCGACCTTTCAACCTACTATTTTACTTCCTTAGAGCTCAAATCGTCGTCTGCCGCAAAAGGAAAAAGAACGTCGTCGTCAAGATCTTCGAAACCACCGGATTTATTTCAAAAATCAATTGTCTCGACGTTAGATCCATCTCAATTTTTGCATTAATTGCCTCGATTTTCGTGTATGTTATTTAATTCTATCACACAAAGAGTGGTAAGGGCTTATAATACTTATTGATAATCATATTTCAAAAATGTATTTAGGATTTTATAAATCTTTTGATTTCATTTTCAAATGTTGAATTTTCGTCGTTCATATCAAATTCATGCTAAATATATGTGTTTGATGTATTTTAATTGTGCTTTATAACAAATTATACATGAACGAGACATTTCACTGATTACTTCTGTCAGTTTGGTCCTCTGCACTGCTTAAACCTCGTTTTGATCTAATTTTTATAATTTTTCAATTAAAATGATAAAACATAAATTTTAAATTTTAAAATTTGAAAAAGGGTTTAATAATTAAAGAATTTATATTGAGTTGATAATTATTGAAAAAAGAATTTGATGTTCGAAAAATAGAAAAAGGCAAATATCGAAAAAGGAAAAAAATGATGAAACGGTTAAATGTCAGAATCGCACTCAATGAGTGATGTCTGCATTTTACAGTATTGTGCTTTGTGTGGGTTGATGAACAAATATCCAGGGGTAATTTACTTTCTGTTGCATGTTTATTTACAATTATGTTAGCACACTATTATTTATTTTAGGTCCGGTAGCTACAATTACATGGTAAAAAATTGGATATCTATTTTTAACTCTATCATGTTAATTTCGTATTTATTTTCAAAGAAGACAATAATATGTATATGTAACTATTTTGTGAAATGTTAAAGAGCTTATAAATGCCTGAAGGAATAGTCCGTCATATTATCCAGAGTTATTTACTATCTTGAGATGTACAGTAAGGATAACCAAGCTCAAACGTGGTATATGATGCGTAAATTGAAATCTGAGTTTTTTTTCTTTCTATTTTTACCAGTGAACTTGTAATGTAAAGGTGGTGGTAATAGGAATCATATGCACGCCTGATAGATATAGACGAAGATGGCTAGTCAATGATCACTAACAGTCTATAGTAGTCAAACGTCTTTACACGTTGAAAAGAGATTCATTACTTACGATCACATCAAACGGTCAACTTGAGTGGGATAAATGATCCCGCAAATTTGGTAATGCAATGACAGATCACAAAATCAAGAATTTACATCAGTACATTATCGGAACAACATGTCTCGACTGGAAACGATCCAATCATAGAATCTCAATTTTCTAATTCTACTACTCTACTATTGTGTATTATGTATCAATTATTTTATTTTGAATTATAAAATGAAAAGCATGTTTATTATTTCAATTTTATCAATTAGAATTGTATAAAAGGAAAATATTATAGTATGAATACTGCTGATGGATATAATATGAATTTTAATTTTTTATATGCTCATCCCTGACTATATATACTAGTTAATCATAGTTTATCTTGTAAAATTATGCATGTATTAAAATAATTGAGAATGCTTACTCGTACATGTTAGGAAATGTTATTAGTCGAAATTGTTTGTTTACCTATTGGGTAACCATTGTTACTCACACATTCCTTCTCCATTTTTTTTTTAGTTTCAGATTCGATGCTTGATGAGACAGAAGTAGAGCACGAGTCAGGATTATCTGGTAGATCAGATAAACAACCAAAGTCATTTTCCTTGTGAGTAATAGGACTATACCTATTAGTGACATCAATTTGTCCAAGTTGTAGTATAGATTTTGATTGAGAGTTAGAATTTTGTTAGAGAGAGGAGTTTCTGTATAATCCGATATATTAATTACTTATTCCGCACTCTAATCTACGTTATGTTGTTAGATGTATTAGACTTCCGTTGTTATATATTTTTGTAAATATATACATGATATTATATGTATGGTTTATCAGGTGAAATATATTGAGTGCCTTGGAATGCTAACATAAATAGAGAAAATCATGTTGAAATTTCGAGGCGTCATCTAGTGCCTCGAGATCTGACATGGGATTTTGTGTTAGTATTTTTAGGGGCGCCACAGATAGAGTACTCAATTTTGGTATCATTTTTTAATGAACTCTTCTTATGGACCTAGGACCTTGAGCTTCGAGTGTGTAACGACACTTGTATGAATTTGTTTCGTTAATTGAACAAGGAGTTTCACTATTTTTTTCTTCTTGTACCTCATCTCGTTTGGTTTTTTTTGTAGCTCAACTTTTTGTGCTTGCTCGTGTTGGGCATGAAATGAGCGACCTCAAACAGTTCTTCATATATTAAGAGCTGCAATCCAAAATGGAATCATGTTTCTATAGCAATATATAGTGTCTACATGGCACGTTTTTATTGGAGATTAAATACACTAGATTACGTACCTTATAGAAAACAGCTTGGTTAAGAGAGCCTTACATATTTCAAAATCCAACCAAACGTGGAATTTAGACACTACTCCTATTCTATAGGAATTAGATATCTTACTTGATCTTGCTTAGTAAATTAATAGAAAATATGACTCAAATGTACTCTTCCTCGACATCTAGCTATAAACCTTTGATTTTTCATCTTAGAACTTGTTATCTCATACTTCTTTCGATAATTTTTTAACCTTCATCTTAAACCTCAAGATTCTATCCTCTACTTCTACATTCAAACCTCAAGTCTAATTAACTTTTTTGTGAAATATAAAATGATAAAATTTTGGGTAGGAAAATCTAAGAGCCCGTGTGGATATAAAAGCTAGAAGTATTTAGAACATAAGTACTCTCAAAAATACTTTTTGAAGTACTGTCTAAAGTAGGTGAACAATTGTTGTGTGTTTGGATGCAAATTATAAGAAGTGCTTCTGATAGAATTTTGTGTTTGGAAACTATTCTGGATTCTGCTAAAATGATCAGAATACCCTTATAAGTATCATTTACTGTTTTTAACATTATAACTCAACAAATTATGCTCCGAAAGAAATAAAAGTAGTTACTGTTTTTATCTATAAAAACTTATATAAACACCCAACAATTATAAACAAATGAAAAATATTGTGAGCAAATATATATAACCACTAAAAATATGAAAAGCTTTCTCCACATCAATAGATAGTAAATTTGCGTGTAATTATTCACATCAATCTTGTAAGAAGAAATTTTCAACCATGGTCGGAACCCTCATGGATAAATTATTGAGTGAACAATTGGTGGAGCTAGAAATCCAAATCCAAATACTACACTAAAAGGCTACCACCACATCAATGGATAGTAATATAATATTATTCAATTGCATTTTTGAAGACATGCTTGTAATTTTCAAAATTTATGAGGGGCATACTTGTCCCAAATGCTACACCAAAAACTATAACCACATCAATGAATGGTAATATAATATTATTGCAATTCAATTTTTAGGGTGTGCTTGTAATTTTCAAAATTTATGAGGGGCATACTTGTCACAAATGTTATGCCAAAAGGCTACCACCACATCCATGGATATTAATATAATATTATTCCAATTGCCTTTTTGAGGGTATGCTTGTAATTTTTAAAATTTATGAGAGTATACTTGTCTCAATCACATTATTTTGACGGTATTTTGTGGTTTCGCGCAAGAGTAATTTAGAGAAGTAGCACCATTGGTACTTCGTGAAAAAGCACCAAAATAACTGCAAAGTAAAGTAATTCTTTTTAGGAGCTATTTATCCAAACACCCTTAAAGTGCTTTTGACTCTCCCGCAAGAGTCAAAAGCACTTAAAAAAGTCAATCCACACAAACCCTACAATTTTGTATAATTGTTAAGAAACTATAGAAAACGATGAATTGAAAATAAGGTTGGACAGATTGAAATTAATTTACCCTAAAAATTTAAGAGCATAAAAATGAATGATTTGGGGGTGGAGAATAATGTAAAATTTTAGGTAAAAAATCTAGGGTTTCATGTGAAAAATCTAGAGTTTTCTTTAAAGGGGTTAGCGTTAACTTAGAAACGAAATTGAAAATAAAATTGTATAGATTAAAAAATTATATAACAGATATTGAAAAACTTAAAGATGACTGACTTTGGGAAGAAAAATCAAGGTCCTTAACTCGAAGTTGAAGATAAGAGTATTTAGGTATTTTTTTGTTTGTCTATTGAGAATATTGAGTTCAATGAGGCATGTGCAAAATGTAGGAGATTTTTTCTTTTAGGACGAGACCAAGTGGTGTAGAAATAGTTATAATCCCAACTTTACATTTAAACTTAATATAATGAGGGTTATTTTAATCAAAAACCAAGAAAATTATAACCCATTATCTTATTTTGGTTAGTTTTTTAAAAAAGAAACACTTTCCATGCTAACTTAGGGATTGTTTGTTACAGCTTTTTTCAACTGGTGAGTCACTTTTAGCCATGTTTGTTAGGCTAGCTTATGCTTTTGTCACTATCTTTTGAAGCAAAAAAGCTAACAGTCCTCTAGCTTTCATGGAAAAACCTCCCTCCCCCTCCCCTCCCCTCCCCTCCCCTCCAAAACAATAAATAAATAAATAAAATTGGACTTGATCTAAGATTTTAAAAAAGGACGACTACTGAACTCGAACCAATCTCTGAAATTTAATTTTATGAAAAATACATAAAAATGTGTCCTCTGCATCCCTCCCACATGAGATCATGGTTTTAAATGCCACAAACAAATTACGAAGAAATGAGACGGGATTGAGTGTGAACATATGAGTTCATTCATGCTTTGGGTAGAGAGGAATAAAGGCATATATATGATTTGTCTAGTCAACCCGAAAAAGAGAGAGATCATGGAAACACTATATTGTTAAAGCTGAAGTATAAATATGATGATATAGTGCATCTCATGCACATTATTATAATACTCTTAATGCCACACAAATGTTCTAATTCACTACTCAAAGTGAGTAGCTAGAATTTTTTTACGACCGTGAAAATAAATTACCATCTTATCACGCGGCGGTAGACACTCTTTGATTATGGGAAAGTTGAGAAAATTCTTCATCCAAGCATTTAAGTTGGGAAATTTAATTGGATCCACCGCCTTGTAGCAGCCAACTTCCTCGAACACATCCAACCACTGAGGAATCCAACCTAACACAATGTCCAAATACCCAATTGTTTCTCCTCCAAAGAATTTCTTCCCTTTGATCTCTCCATCAAGAATTGCAAGAGACTCCATGGTTAAATTTATAGCCTTGTCTTGTTTTTCCCCTTTTGAGCACATAGCAATGTATGCAGGATCCAATAACTGTCACAAAATTAACCAATATTATATCAATAACTTTTATCAAAAAAATCAAATATTTATATAATTTCAATAACTAGTCTTTATTTATTTATTTATTTATTTATATAATTGTTCTGTGTTATAGAAAAAAAATATTATCCGCCATTACAATGTATTGTAATCACTTATAATAATAATAAGGGTCTTGTTAACATGTGCCTAAAATGCGATAAATATACCTTGGGAATAAGCATCTGAGAGTATTTTGATAAAAAAAAGATTTTTTGGAGGGCTTTTTTGATATAAAATTCAATTTCTTAGGTGTATTTATTACACTTTAGCGTATGCCCTATGTCACACATTAACAAGACCATATTATAATAAGGTTGGGGCCACTTGACTCTAGGGCCGTCAATGGATCAGATAAGCCTGAAATCCGATCCGTTCCAATAACTTCAAGTTTGGTTCGATGTTTTGGATTTTGATAAGACTTCAATCTGATATCTCATTGGATCAGATCTGGATCAATCATGCCCTGATATGATAAGGACCCAATTCTATAATATTTTAAATCGTATATGAATTATATCGAAACTTGGTTTGACCCAATCCAATTGTTAATGGACCGGGTCTGGATCTTATTGTTGAGTTCCGATAATAAATCCAATCCGATAAGGATCTAATAGGATACTTATTGGATCGGTACCAAGTCGACCTTGTTCCAATCCATTGACAACCCTACTTGACTCATAAGAAACAATAAAACTTGGTCGTAAAAGCAAAAAAATCTAATGTCAAAAATTAATAATAAGAGGAACCAACACTCACCTTCTCTTCAGCAAATTTAGCCCAAAAGCGTGCCATCGCTCGTTCGTAAGGATCTTCGGGCAATATGGGATTTTGCTTCCACGTCTCATCGATGTATTCAAGAACAATGGTGGATTCCGCGATGGGTTTCCCATTGTGAATAAGAACTGGAACCTTCTTATGGACTGGATTGGACTTGAGAAACAGATCACTCTTCTTAACCCAAATATCCTCTTCTATGTATTCATAGTCTACTCCCTTCAGTTTCAGAGCCCAGTGGACCCTGAAAACAAAAGGACTCACCCAAAATCCCAACAACTTCACCTCTTGATTTGCCATAAGACCTTGTTTGCTAAATCACCTAGTTTGCTTCTTATATAAATCTCTTCTTTGGAGAGTTCAATTTGATTATTTCTATTGTATATTATATATAGTTGTTTTCAATCTTATGGAAAGAATCTAACATGGGTCAATATTTTTGACTAAATTTGTGGTTTTGCCCTTTTTCTTGACTTTTATAATTTGGGTGGTGCAGAATATTCAATACTATTTTGGCTAATTTGAGATACCCTTGTTTTTTTTTTTTTTTCAAACTGATGACATACCCCTCTTACATGGTCTTTTATTAAAAAAAAAATCTAATAAAATTACTATAATACCCTCATTTTCATTTTTTCTGATTTTTGAATCAATCCTAGATTCATTTGACAAAATCTTCTAGGATAAAAACTTGATAGTCCTTATCCTTACTCAAAATCTCAATAATTCAGTCCTCAACATGAATTTGTAGGGGTGTTTATAGATGAATTCCTACTTTGAAAAAGGTTCATCTTTTCGAGTCATTAGACCAGGACTAAAGTCAAAGCCTAGGATTGTCCTTTACTGTGATATTTTGAGGATCATTCGAGCATCAAAGACGTGAGCATGACTGCACAGATCGAAGTCAAAGTAGCTGATATCATGCCAAACGCCATCTTGAATAAATAAATAGAACTTCTATTGCCACACCAACTTTTACTAAGATCATCCCAAGATATGTGCTAATTCATTGGTGATTTCATACTATTTGAGATGCTCTTAGCAAAAGTTGATGTGGCAAAAGAATCTCAAAAAGTAAAAATAAAAAATGGCTGGCCTTAGTTTAAAGAAATGGTGTTTAGATTCATAATCTTTGTGTTTTAGATAAATTAGTGAAACACCTAAACATCGTTAACAACGTGCATGGTGATAATGATTTTTGAAATATACACCATGGATCATAATCATCTGAATCTTATTCAAAAGATTTGGTGCCAACTAAATGAATCATATTTATTCGTTCCATTCTCTTTAGAGTCATGTAATGTTAAATATCTATATGGCCCTTTTCGGGACGAAAGCTGTCTTCTAGCTCTTGTTTTCCTTCGGGGGTTGTTAGAAGGGTTGATTCTATATGATTTTCAATACCTGCATCAACTAAATGCCTAACAACTCTTTCCCCCATTTGGAGCCATTGTCGCAGTATAACATGGCATGCCTGAATTATTCCACATCCATTCAGTAGAGAACTCCACTTCTTAGGACCTATATAGGTATTGAGGCGACATTAGGCCTTAATCAAGTCAACTGTTTCTTATTGTCAGTAACCGCCTTCTTATACCGAGTTTCTTTGCGTTTTAAAAACAAATAGTCGAGTACTCAATTTTAGTATCATTTTTTAACGAACTCTCCTTATGGACCCAGGACCTTGAGCTTCGGGTGTGTAATGACACTTGTATGGATTTGTTTTGTTGACTGAACAAGGAGTTTCACTCTTTTATTTTTTTTATTTTTCTTCTTGCTCCTTATCTGGTTTGCTCTTATTGTAACTCAACTTTTTGTACTCTGCTCGTGTTGGGCATGAAATGAGCTACCTCAATCACTTCTTACTATATTAAGAGTTGCAATCCAAAATGATATCATGTTTCTATAAAAATATATAATATCTACATGGCACATTTTTATTGGAGATTAAATACATTACGTTACATACCTTATAGAAAATGGCTTGGTTAGAAGAGCTTGACGTGTTTCAAAATCCAACCAAACATGGAATTTAGACACTGCTCCTATTCTATAGGAACTAGATACCTTACTTGATCTTGATTAATAGATTAATAGAAAATATGACCCAAATGTATTCGTCTTCGACATCTAGCTATAAACCCTTGATTTTTCTTATCAAAACTAGTTGTCTCTTACTTCTTTCTCAATAATTTTTTTAACCTTTGTCTTGAACGTCAAGATTCTACTCTCTACTTTTACATTCAAACCTCAAGTCTAAATAACTTTTTTGCGAAGTATAAAATGATAAAATTTTAGATAGAAAAATCTAGGATTTTGGCTAAATATGTTAAGGAACAATGGAAAACGATGTATTGAAAATAAGTTGGACATATTGAAATTAATTTACCCTAAAATTTAAGAGCTTAAAGATGAATGATTTTGGGTAGAAAATAATGTAAAATTTTAGGTAAAATAATCTAGGGTTTTATGTATTAAAAAAAAAATCTAGAGTTTTCTTTAAGGGGTTAGTGTTAACTTGAAAACGAGATTGAAGATAAACTTGTGTAGATTAAAAAATTGTACAATAGTGATGGAAGAACATAAAGATAACCGATTTTGGGAAGAAAAATCAGGGCTCTTAGCTCGAAGTTGAAGATAAGATTTTTTTTATTAGTCTATTGAGAAGATTGAGTTCAATAAGGCATGTGCAAAATGTAGGAGATTTTTTCTTTATTATGAGACAAAGTGGTGTAAAAATGGTTCTAATCCCAACTTTACATTTAAATTTAATAAAATGAAAGTTATTTTGATCAAAAACCAAGAAAATTATAACCCATTATCTTATTTTGATTAGTTTTAAAAGAAAAACACTTTCCATACTAACTTAGGGATTTTTTGTTACGACTTTTTTTCGCCTGCTTTTTGAGTTGTGAGTCACTTTTAGCCATGTTTGTTAGGCTAGCTTTTGCTTTCGTCACTTTCTTTTAAAGCGAAAAAACTAACAGTCTTCTAGATTTCATGGAAAAACGCCTCTCTCCCACCCCCCCTTCCAAAACAATAAAAAAATAAATAAAATTGAGCTTAATCCAAGGTTTTGTAAAATGAAGGCAACTGAACTCGAACCAATCGACGCCAAATTTAGTTTTTTGAAAAGTACATAAAAATTTATCCTCTGCATCCCTCTCGCATTAGATCATGTTTCTAAATGCCACAAACAAATTATGAACATATATGAACCGGGATTGAGTGTGAACATATGAGTTCATTCATTTTTGAGATAACGGGGAATAAAGGCATATATATGATTTGTCTAATCAACCCGAAAAAGAGAGATAATGGAAACCATATATTATTAAAGCTGATGTATTAAAATGATGATATAGTGCATCTCATGCACATTATTATAATACTCTTAATGCTCAGACAAATGTTCTAATTCACTACTCAAATTAACTAGCTAGAATTTCTTTACGACCGTGAAAATAAATTACCATCTTATCACGCGGTGGTAGACACTCTTTGATTATGGGAAAGTTGAGAAAATTCTTCATCCAAGCGTTTAAATTGGGAAATTTGATTGGGTCCAAAGCCTTGAAGCAACCAACTTCCTCACACACTTCCAACCAATGAGGAACCCAACCTAACACAATGTCCAAATACCCAATTGTTTCTCCTCCAAAGAACTTCTTCCCTTTCATCTCTCCATCAAGAATTGCAAGAGACTCTATGGTTAAATTTATAGCCTTGTCTCGTTTTTCCCCTTTTAACCACATAGCAGTGAATGCAGGTTCCAATAACTGTCACACAATTAACCAAGATTATATCAATAACTTTTACCAAAAAAATCAAAATATTTATATAATTTTAATAACTATTCTTTCTTTTTTTTACATATATTTATTTTTAACGGGATGTCTAGACTTATGTCCAACTAGGGGGGCAGATGAGCTCGGGTCAAAGCCAAGGCATATGGGTCCCTCCCCCAAGCACATGCAACGCCCGGACATCACACGCACCAGGTAAGTTAGGGAAGCGGGTGACCCCAAGGAAATATTGCTCATACTGGTATCAAACATAGATGCCTCTCGGAGTTTCAATAACTAGTCTTTGCTACATAAATGGTTCATTGATACAATCTAGACCATTCATCTTTGAGTGAGAGGCAAAACAGAGTTATAAATAATAATAATAATAATAATAATAATAATAAAAGTAAAAAAGAAAAAAAGAAAAAAAGAAAAGAAGAGTTGAAATTGCATGATTATAATAGAAAATGGTGAAAATTCAATTTCTTAAGTGTATTTATTGCACTTTAATGTGTGCCCCTAAGACACATTAACAAGACCTTATCATTATAGGGCCACATTACTATAGGGCTGTCAATGGATCGGATAAGCCTGAAATCCAAACCGTTCCGATAACTTTGGGTTTGGATCGATGTTTTGGATTTTGATAAGGCTTCGATCTAATATCTTATTGGATCGGATCTGGATCAACCATTCCCCTATCCGATAAGGACCCGATTCTATAATTTTTTAGAATGTATATAAATTATATTAAGATGTGCGAGGTTTATTTAGATTTTGTATATAAAATCAGGTTTGGCCCGATCCAATTGTTAATGGATCAAGTCTGGATCTTATTATTGAGTTCCTATAATTAACCCGATCCGATAAGGGTTCGATATGATACTTATTGGATCGGTACCAAATCAACCTTGATCCGATGCGTTGACAACCCTACTTGACTCATTAAAAATAACTCATAAGAAACAATAAATCTTGGCCGTAAAAGCACAAAATCTAATGACAAAAAATTAATAATAAGAGGAACCAACACTCACTCACCTTCTCTTCTGCAAATTTAGCCCAAAAGCGTGCCATGGCTCGCTCGTAAGGATCTTCGGGCAATATGGGATTTTGCTTCCACGTCTCATCGATGTATTCAAGAAGAATGGTGGATTCCGCGATGGGTTTTCCATTGTGAATAAGAACTGGGACCTTCTTATGGACTGGATTGGACTTGAGAAACAAATCACTCTTCTTAATAAAAATATCCTCTTCTATGTATTCATAGTCTACTCCCTTCAGTTTCAGAGCCCATTGAACCCTGAAAACAAAAGGACTCACCCAAAATCCCAACAACTTCACCTCTTGATTTGCCATAAGACCTTGTTTGCTAAATCACCTAGTTTGCTTCTTATATATTTGAAGAGTTCAATTTGATTATTTCTATTGTATATTATATAGGGTTGTTTTCAATCTTATGGAAAGAATCAACTTGGGTCAATATTTTTGACTCAATTTGTCGTTTTGCCCTTTTTCTTGACTTTTATAATTTGGGTGGAGCAGAATATTCAATACTATTTTGGCTAATTTGAGATATCCTTTGGATTTTGTAAATATTTGAGATAATTTTTTTTTTTCTTTTTCAAAATGATGACATACCCCTTTTACCATGGTCTTTTATTTAAAAAAAAAAAAGCTAATAAAATTACTATAATACCCTCATTTTCATTTTTTCTGATTTTTGAATCAATCCTAGATTTATTTGACAAAATCTTCTAGGATAAAAACTTGGTAGTCCTTATCTTTACTCAAAATCTCAATAATTTAGACCTCAACATGAATTTGTAGGGGTGTTTATAGATAAATTCCTAGTTTGAAAAAGGTTCATCTTTTCGAGTCATTAGACCAAGACTAAAGTCAATGGTTAGGATTGTCCTTTACTGTGATATTTTGAGGATCATTCAAGCATTAAAGAGGCAGTCCATCAGCATGTCTGCGTAGATTGAAGTCAAAGTAGCTGATGATGGTAGTGGCAACACGTACGTGTGTGGTTATGTCATGGAAGAGACCAAGAAACTGCCTTAAATTTGAGACTCTTCCAGGTTGAGGTTCATTGCCAGACTTATCAAACGTGAGAACAGACCTAAGCATGATATCATGCCAAACGCCATCTTGAATAAATAAATAGAACTTCTATTGCTACACCAACTTTTACTAAGATCATCCCAAGATATGTGTTAATTCTTTGATAATTTCATAGTAATTGATATGCTCTTAGCAAAAGTTGGTGTGGCAAAAGAATCTCCACAAAAAATAAAAAAAAATATGACTGGCCTTAATTTAAAGAAACGGGGCTTAGATTCATAATTTTCGTGTTTTAGATAAATTCGTGACACACCTAAACATTGTTAAGAACATGCAGAGTGATAATGATTTTTGAAATATACACTACACAATTCCCTAGCATCATGGATCATCATCGTTTGAATCTTATTCAAAAGATTTGGTGTCAGCTAAATGAATGATTTTTCTTCATTCCATTCTCTTTAGGGTCATTTAATGGAGGAAAATTATAATTTCCTATGCCTATTTAGTATTTTGGTCCGTGATACAAAAGTGTTATCGGGTTGTCCATTTCTTTTAACTAACTAAGGATTTAAATGGAGAATTCGTCCAAAGGTGTTTAGGTGTATGGGTGATGTCTTCGTTTATGTTTTAAGGGTAGTGTTAAAGGCACCCCAATTTATCAAGGGCACCCCACACTATAGACAAATTGTTTCGTCTTATACAAGTTAGAACTTTTGAAATGAACTAATTTTTGGTGAGGATGATCTCTATGGTGAGTAGATCATCTTCACCAAAATTGTCTAACCCCATCAGAACAAGTTGAAGAATCGTAAATCGTCCATCTTTTTTGTAAATCACATTTGATATGGTTAGAAGTTCAAGAATGAGCTAATTTTTATTGAGGATGATCTCCTCACCATATAAATCCTCCCCACCAAAAAAAGCCCATTACTTAGTTTTTAACTCATATATAACAAACAAATTGGATATGGTGTCGGGGCACCCTTAGTGATAATTGAGGTGTTTTTAACACTACTTATGTTCTAATTATATACACCCATAGACTTACTTAATGTGACTCCATAAATTAAACTATTACTTTCCTCATGACATGCATGTGATACAAATACTTTAATAATATGAAAATCACGAGAATAAAAGGGTGATTTAGATATGCCACTCAACCTTTTGGTAAATATTTGATGTACCATATGTTTTCGAACTAAAAACACGGCTGCTAACTTAATCCTTTTATTTTTTTATTTTTTTATCAATAAAAAAAAAAAAAAAACTCTTGATTTTTCTTTCAAAATCTATCATCTTCAAGTTCTTCAATCTATACAACAAATTACTTTTAATATTTACATTAAATCTCATCTTCAATTATCTATTTTCAAATCTATCTTAGTCCCTTGTAGAAACCCATTGATTTTTGTATCCAGAATTCCACCATCTCTCACGTCCCTCCAAAACTTTTAGATAATTGCTATTTGCACCCAACTTTATCCCTTCCCCCCCCCCCCCTCACTCTCTCTTTTGGATTTTATATGAGCCTAGTCATAATTGTAAATAACTATTGAAATTGTTTGGACGAGTGTTATATTATTTTGTAATGTTGAGATTATAATTTGTAACAAACCTTCATAATGTTTGAAGAGTGTGTTTTAATCTTTAATTGAGGTGCGATAAATAATTTAAGAAATTGGGTGTAAAACATAAAAGTTGGGTTACCAGTAACAATTCCCAAATTTCATCATGCTCTTGAATTTGAGGGTTGAAGAAGATGAAGAGAAAAGTAAAAACATTTCACTCGAGACGTTAACGATTATCCATTTTGAGAAAATCAATGACACACATTACAATGAGATCATTTAACAATTATATTTCTACATTAGATAATCCGAGGTCAAGGGCATATCAAAACGTAGGGTTATTTAGAAAAATTCATCTAAATAAGCATAGACATGTCTAAATCAACCAAAATAAAATGATATTACAATTGTTTCCCACGAGTTATTGAAAGGCTGTCAATGGATAGGATTGAATATCTAATGCATTGTGTGCCAAATACTCCAGATTTGGATAGGAGTGAGAATACTCGCACCCACTTTTTGAGACATCGACACCCACTTATGAAAAAAGAGAATGACGAATGGGTCCCATTTGTATTAGTATTTAGACCCACCATTATAACTAGCCATTTGCACTCTAAAACCTTAAACTTCCGTGCCATTGGGAAGAAGAAGAGAACTCCTCTAGTTTTTCCATTTTATGATGATTTTATAGCTCAAAAGGTTCTAAAAACCATTATTTCGATGGATTACGATAATGAAAATAGGTAATTATTGAAATCTTATTTTATTTTTGAGCTTTTCTCGTTGATTTATTTGAACTCAAAGGAATAATTTCCAAGAACTCAATTTAAAAATGAAATGACTCAATCAAATGATCACAATTACAATGAATAGGATAAATCCAAAGTTGTAGATAAAACTTGTATCTTTCCATGCATTTATCGATCTTCATTTTTGTATTTTACATTTTACAAAAAAATCTCTATGTCAATAGGACGTGCCTGACATGGCTTAATACATGTTACTTGTGTCCTATTGACATAGTTTTTAGAAATAAAAAAAATATGTCGACAAGACACATCTGATACGATTTAATCTATGTCCTGTTGACATGGCTTAACACATGTCAACATGAACAAATAAAAAATGTTTTTTTTATAAACATTATTTACAAGTTCTTGGTATCAATATTTTCTAAAAATATTTGTCAATGTTTTTAAACATTTAAATGTTGTACATTAGATTTTAACCCTAATTTAAATCAATTCTTATCATTTGCCCTAATTTTTCTATAGCTTTTTTCCCATTATAAAAACATTACAAAGCAGAGATGATAAACAAATAAAAAAAAACTTTATATATATATATATATATATATATATATATATGTCTTGCCACATTGACTCATAAAATCACTCGAAGTAGAGTCTGGGCAGAGCACCATTGATTTTCCTCAAGTGTTGTATCTAGAGGAAATTATCTATGATTTTCTTCCTCTTCATCTCGAGTGCTATTTCAAGTCACTTTAACTCTTTTTTCCCTAAAATCTTATGACGAAATGTTCAACATTTAGAAGAGAGATTTACCCGGCAGATCCAATTGTTGTCTTTTTATTATAAAAAGTCCTTTTGAATTTTGACAATTCTAAGTGAACCTTAATTTATGAAGTTTGTTACCCACCAACCTCACTTTTTCAACTTTGTTACTAGAAGAAAAAAAAAAAAAAAATCCCTAGAGTAGGGATCAACGTCATAAAATTTGACTTTATATGATTAATTTGTTATTTAACATGCCTTGGAGTCGGTTTTAAACCCATCAATTAGGGATATTTAAAAATATGATACGATGTCACAGTATTCTAAAGAATAAAATTCTAAGAATTTTAAATAAAATTTTCAAAATTAAAAAAAAAAAAATTAATTTTCACCGTTAAATTTTAATTTTAAATTTGAGAGTAACCATCCATTTGCAATACTCAATCAAGCTAAAAAAAAATTGCTTTTTTTTTTTTTTTTCGATTTTTTCTTTTGAATCTGAGTTTTTTCATGAAAAATAAAAATATGTGCAGTTGAATTACTAATTTGATAAGCCATGTAAGCCGAAAAATCCTTAGTAAGATTTTAAATCTTACTAACTTAGCATGATAGCATGATTCACAACAGATAGGCCTGCCCGGTAAATCTCTGTATTTAAAGTGGAATATTCGCTTTACGCACTCGGCGCATTTTAGACACCATTACCCTTTTTGTGAACTCTCTATAAAAATCTCTTATTGTTTTCATCGTCCTCAGTACTCCATTGAAGTCTTTTTCTCTTCATCTTCTGTTATCTATTCAAGGATTTCTCTTTAATCTCCATTAATGGCGAAGGATCCAGTTCGTGTTCTTGTTACAGGAGCAGCAGGTTTGATTAAAAAAAAGATCTCTTTTTCTTTCCAGATCTGTTTGACTCTTTGGAGATTTTTTATTTTTTATTTTTTGATTTAATTCGCATAGGTCTTTCTCTGTGATGATTTTTACTGATCTGTTGTTGAATCGGTTGATGATCTAATAAATTTGATGGTTAAGAGTATTGGATCCAGTAGATTTCACTGTAGGACTATAGGACTGTCTGAAAGTTTGGATTTTGAAGTATATTGAAAGGATCAAGTTTTTGAAACAAGTGTTAGTTTCTATCTTTAATTTTATTTGGAACTAAAGATCTTGTTCATAGTAACCTCAGATCTGAAGGCTTCTACAGATAACTGTGTTGTTTCTAGCAGATATTTTAGTTGATCCTGAAGTTTCCAATGTATTGTGCGAAAATGAATCGTTTTGAATCTGTTAATGGTTAGGTTATAAGATTCAGTATATTTTTCACTGGAAGACTGTCTGAAAGTCTAGACTTAGAAGGAAATTTTGAAGGATCATTATTTTTGGAACTAAAGGCTTATTTTTTTTATTATCTCAGATCTTACTAAGGCTTCAACCGATTTTCATATTGTTTCTAGCAGATATTTTAGTTGATCCTGAAGTTTCAAATGGTTTTGTGCGGAAATGCATCATTATTTTCTAGATTAATCGATTTTTTTGATCATCTGAACATCTGCATGTCCGATATCCAGTACACATAGATCTGGATGATCGAAATTTATGGATTAGTGTCATTTAACATTGATCTGTCTTGGTCTGTGTTGCTCTATATTGCAAGTTATTTATTTTCTCTTGGTTTTGTTCCTGCGTTTCTTTCTTCAGAGATCTCATGCCATTAGATCCATAAGAATCAAGTGCTATGCAATTGCACCATTTGTCTGACGCTTTAGTAATTTTTTCTTCTTCTGTGGGCTCAAGTGTCCATTTAGCTCTTCTGTTTGTCAGATCGAGGATCAAAACAGCTTGTCTGTTGGATCTTCAAGCAATAGTCTTGTTGGTGCTGGTCTTTATTTTCTTTAGGTCGAAAGTCTGAGATGGATTTAGAGGAGTTTTGTTTGAAGATTTTGTAGTTAGTTGGGATCGGGTGTGCGCTTTACATTTAGAGTAGTCACTTTGTAAGCTGTCGTTGCTTGGTTGGTCATCTTGCCCGACCTTGCTTTTATCAATAAAATTTCTTGCTTATAAAAAAAAAGGGAAAAAACACTTTTCCAGTTTATCCATATTAGTTTTATTTCTTTATCTGGTTCTCTTATTTAGTACTTGCGAGCTTACTTGACTGTATTGCACCTGCTTTGCTTCCCTTTCTGTCTATTTTTTTAAAGTAAAACTGTATCTAATTGATCTTTAGTTTCTTTCCACACGTGATTGTTTGGCTATTAAACAGTCCAAGTTCATTGATGGCAAATTGATTGATAATTGATTCATTTTTTTTTACATCTTTTGTGATTATTCTTTGTTGAAGAGGTTTTTCTGGTCCATGGTGTTAATTTGTTAGTTTTTTCATGAGATGAGTTCCATGTTGCTTCTATGTTACATGTCCATTGTTTTCAGATTCCATTTTATTAGAGGTCCGAGTTTCAAATTATATTCCAGTTGGCAACATCCCAAAAGGGACGCGGGATACCCTACATTGTCAAAAATAAAAAAAATAAAAAAAAATCCAATTGAAATGATTGGGACATCTTCTGTTTCATGGATTTATTAAATCATCAATGCATTTGCCTTACTTTCATAATGCCTAACAATTATTTTTAACTATATGAAAGTAGGAGCATCAATGGGAACCTAATTATTCTACATAAATGAACCCAGTTATTCATATATTGCCTGAGTTGTCAACCTGATTAATAACTGATTGGGTAAGGATGTCCTCTGTACAAAAATTTCATTCTCTACCTGACCTTATACCCAAATCTTATATATATCGGACCCTATTTGTTGACTTCAGATTCATTTTATAGATCCTTTTACTGGTTGGGTTGAGTCTAGATGCATTGGTACTTAAGTTTTTACTCTTTTTTTTTTCCATTTAACTAATCAACATCCTAGTTGATAAAATGAGTGTGAGCCTTGATAGGATTTTTTTTTTTTTGGGTACATTCTTATCATTGTTTTATTCGAATTGACAATGTCAAAAAGATCAAAGCTAAGATGCATATTTTATATTCGTGTTAATGTAGAACAAGTAGACGCCTCACCTGGTTCTTCTTAATTTTTTTAATGCAAATGTTCAAAGAATATTGGTTGAATTTGCAGGACAAATAGGTTATGCTCTTGTCCCGATGATTGCTAGAGGAGTGATGCTGGGTCCCGACCAGCCTGTAATTCTGCACATGCTTGATATTCCAGTGGCAGCAGAATCCTTGAATGGGGTGAAAATGGAGTTGGTGGATGCTGCATTCCCTCTTCTTAAAGGTAGTTTTCCTTTTCTTCTCTCTATGTGATATATTATCCAAGGTAAATGGAGAAGAGTAGGACTAGTCTGACTAACTTAGTAAGTAAAAAAAAAGGCCTCACTAAGGCTCATCAACTGTCAAAACAAAACCTCGATAAATCACGATGATTTCTTTCGATGGTGGATAAGCCTTAATAAGGCCTTTTTTCCATACTAAGTTAAGTGTTTTTGAATGGAGGATTAGCCCACGTTGATTTTTGAGATCAATGATTAGTTACACTCTATTGATCGGAGAAAACACCTAATATGATATTTTAATCAGGTGTTGTTGCTACAACTGATGTGGTTGAGGCCTGCACTGGGGTCAACATCGCAGTCATGGTGGGTGGGTTCCCTAGGAAAGAAGGAATGGAAAGGAAAGATGTCATGACGAGAAATGTATCCATCTACAAGTCTCAGGCCTCTGCTCTAGAAAAGCACGCTGCTGCAAATTGCAAGGTTCTTGATATTCCACCCTATTTTACCAAAATTGAGTCATTTGATACGGAAAAAAATTCATATGAGTGGCTCACACGATTCTTCTTCGTCAACATTGCAGGTGCTTGTTGTTGCGAACCCGGCAAACACCAATGCCTTGATCCTGAAGGAGTTTGCACCGTCTATCCCCGAAAAAAACATTACTTGTTTGACTCGTCTGGATCATAATAGGGCACTTGGGCAGATTTCAGAGAGACTGAATGTTCAAGTCTCTGATGTTAAGAATGCTATTATTTGGGGAAATCATTCTTCAACACAGTATCCTGATGTTAACCATGCAACCGTAAAAACGCCAGGCGGAGAAAAGCCTGTCCGGGAGCTTATTGCGGATGATGCATGGTACGAAGGCACATTACCTTTTCTTTATGTCACTTCATTTAGCTAGGGCTTAAAATGGGCTGGGTTCATTCCGGATCTGAGTACATCCATATTCAGATCCAAATTTTATATCCGGATCTGACTCGGATCCTATTAGCTAAAACCATATCCGTACCATTTTACTTTCACTAAATCTGGATCCTACCTGATGGAAATGCTTGATTTGGGTTGGTTGGGTCGGATAATTTCAGACCATTCAATACTATTCAATTTTATCATTATAATGTTTCTATCTTATAAGAATTCATCTTATATTAAAGTGTAGAAAAAAAAATTATATTTTTTCCCTTGAACCCGTACTTATGCTAACTATTAACAATATTCTGTACTAACCAAGTATTTACCTATAAAAAGAATGATATTTTGAAAAATATAAAAATATAATTTTCAAAGCAATCTATCATTTGGATCTAGTTGGATATAGGGACGGATCCTTACCCTACCCGGGTCTGACTTGGGTCCAAGGATATCAACCCATATTCGACCCATATGTTTATTCCGATCTACTCCAAGGGTCCAAAAATGCTAAATTTGGATCACTCAGATTTCGGATAAGATCCAACCCATGTTGTGCCCTATGTTTAGCTGAGTGAGCTCACCGACCTTTATAATTGAAGGTTGAAGGGAGAGTTCATCACCATTGTACAACAACGTGGAGCTGCAATCATCAAAGCTCGAAAACTCTCAAGTGCGTTATCTGCTGCCAGCTCTGCTTGCGATCACATACGTGATTGGGTGCTTGGAACTCCAGAGGTTATTATTTCATTTTATTTTTTTTGGCTTTTTCATGTATAATATGGATATATTAATATAGTGTAACATACCATCTCATACTCTTGATTCCTCCTGTTGGGTTTCCTTAGGGCACTTGGGTTTCCATGGGAGTGTACTCTGATGGATCATACAATGTTCCAGCTGGACTTATATATTCCTTCCCTGTTACTTGCTGTGGTGGAGAATGGAAAATCGTGCAAGGTAGGAGTGTAGCCATGGATCTTTTAAATTATTGCTTATGAATTTGATTTAAGATTTTTCAAATTTTTTTGCCATTGGTTGTGTGTATGTTTTTTCTTAGTAACAAAGCTATCATCATCAAAGCCTTGTCCCAAAAAAAATGGGTTTGGGAACGATCTTATTCCCTCAATCAACATTTGTCACAAAGTTCAGATTAGTCGATATATAAACTGGAGAAACTTTTATCAAAGAAAGAAGAGAAAAGACGAATCAATTTCTTTTTAGCTGTTATTGCAATTGGTTTCAGTTCCAAGTCTATAACAATTTCAAATTTCTTAAATAATGGGACTTGTTCTATCCTTTCTTTAATTGGTGCAGGTCTTTCGATCGATGAGCACTCAAGGAAGAAATTGGATTTGACTGCGGAGGAGCTGACCGAGGAAAAGGCTTTGGCTTACTCATGCCTCAATTGAACTCTCTCTTCTAATTCTCTGGATTGTTGTCGGTAACAAGACTCATCTTTTAAAGCAGCTACTGTTTTGAATAAATCTTCAATCTAGGAACATGCTTTTGTTTTATTGTCTTTTTGATGCATGTGAGATGATTTTGAATTTTTGCTCTATGTAGAGTGAGTAGCTCTCATGCTTAGTTTGTTTATGATTTATATGTGATCGCTGGGTCCCATTGAGCAGTTTCAATTATAAACTTTTGATTTTGATTAATCACATTGAAGTGTGTATCTAAAGTAATCAAATAACTACTCAATAATCAAATGTAATCGCTAGCCCTTCCTATCTTCTTACATGACGGATATGGTAAGGCACATGATTGCATTTGATTGAGGGTCTAATGGTTCCTTCGGACTATAAGATTTATTTATGGTCAAAATTTTAAACCTTCTGATGTGTGACCTAAATTTTTTGGTATTCGCACCACTCTTGTTACGATCTGAGTATTATAATTAGTCAACTTTTATATCTTTTTTCCCACTATTCCGGAGATCCCATGATGCATTGTCAGGATTTATCTTTTATCTCGGCGAGTCCATGGATACCTGATCCTTGTTAGCAATTTGGAATACAACAAAAATTTGATCGTGGAAAAATTGAGTTCTATTTCCTTTTGGGTTGCAAAAGTCTGGTAAAAAATTTGGTAAAAATTCGATAAATAAAAAATTATGCTTGGTATAAAAAATGTGTTTTTATCCTTTATTTTTTTATTTTTTTATTTTTTATAATATTTTTTTATTGTAACTTAAAATGCGTGAATCACTAAGAATAATTTAATAATCTGGAGAGTAATACTTTCATTGAGAAAGAAAATGAAAAAACTCGTGAATTAAACAGCAAATTGCGATTTCTTTTTATAATTTCACATTAAAGCCCACACCCAATTAACATTTTCTCACTTGAAAAAAGATAAAATAAAATAAAGAATTTTACTTTTCCCCCTTGATTACATGTTATCTAATGGTTTGACTCTCACAAACTGATGACATACTTTCTAGACCTCGATCTTAGTCTTTTGCCCATAATTCCCAATATTGATATTGACATATGATCTACGCTATCAACGTATCTAATACAAGCTTTAAGGTGAAAATCTGAGTGGTTGTTGATGCCACAATATTGGTTCCCAACGATTACTACAATCCTATTTGGTAACATTGTCAACTTCTACTGTTGTAAAATATTGTTGTTGTTTGCTGTTGGAATTGTTGTGAAAAAGTTCTTTAGAAAAAATTGTGTTTGATAAACTGTGATTGAAAACTGTTGTGCTATTTGTGAATGTATTTGTTTAGTGTTTGATAAAAATATTTTTACTTGTTGGGTTATATGATAAATTGAACCAAATGTGTTTTTACAAGATGAGACAAATAAATAATAAAATAAGAGGTAAAATGTTAAAAAAAAATCTAAATATTAATGCATTATATCTAAATATAAATTAAAATTTTGACAAAAATCTCCTCCATAAATGGAAATCATGAAATTTTTTACCTGAAAATTGTTTCTCTCTCTAAAATAATTAAATAATAATTAGTGATTTAGTTGACTTGAATGAGCTACAAGTATGGTTTTAAAACTCGGATTCGTGTCTTGTCTCGTCCAGCCCAGATATTGAGTTGTCTCGGACGAGTTTGAGACATCTTGTTCAAAAATTAAAAAAATGAACATGGGATTATAAATCCAGTTCAAAAAATTGTCTTGTCCGTCCATCTTTTCAATGCCTAATATCGAGACGACTCGGATGATACGTCTAGGTCTTGGACAAATTTTGAAGAGGAATCACAAACAAGGCATCAATCGAATCTTACAATCTCTCTCTCTCTCTCTTACTTTGATCTTAGGTTTCAATAAGAAATAATACACATCACAAAGAAGAAACATTTGTAGAGATGAAAATCTAGCGTTTAAGCTAACATCAAACCAAGTCAATTGATCTCATAAGGCATAAAACAAACCAGTCATGGAAATATATCTATGGGATCAATGAATCTTACAAATATAAAATTCGAAATTCAAAAACTCAAATTTATGAGATCAAAATTCAAAAGATGCAAGCTGTGATGAAAAACTGATCGAGCTCATAGGGCATATGTACAAACCAGTCATGGAAATAGTTTTCAACACCAAGCTAAATCGATCTCATTGTTATCAAACGCCACCTACGATATTTTGAAGTCTCCATACTAAAAAAAATTTATTTTACATTTTTCTCTTTTTTAAGTGATTTGTATATAAGAAATATAGTACATTTTTTTTATTAAAAAAACATGTAACCAATGACTTGAATGTGTTGAACAGATGTAGTTAAGGCATAAAATGGGTTAGATTTTATCTAAAATCTGAGTTATTCGAATCCAAATTTAGCAGGTTTGGATCCTTGGAGTAGATCCAAATAAAAATATGGGTTAATGTCCCTTGACCCGACTCACATTCGGGTCATATATGGATCCGTCCCTATATCTGCCTATATCCAAATAATATGTTGCTTTGAAATCCACTGGGGCTAGCTGATATGGTAAGAGTGACTAGTTGTGCTCCCTGATCCTGACTTCGAATCTCTATATGCCATTCCACAAGATTATATTTAAATACCTGCACAGTATAGGGTGATAGTACGTGCGGCTCACCAAAGAAAAAAAAATTGCTTTGAAAATTATATTTTTAGTATTTTTAGAATATCTTTTTTTCTACTACTTTAATATAACATGAATTCTTATCAAATAAAAGAATTATAATGATAAAATTGAACAATATAACAATTAAACAAGAAATGTAGGAAAAAATATTGAATGGTCTAGATTTTAGAATTATCTAACCTGACCAACATGAATCAAGCAATTCACTCAGGCTGGATTCAAAATTAATGAAAGCAAAATGGTTTGGATATGATTTTATCTAATAAGATGGGTGTCAAATTCGGATATGAATATGGATATGGTTAGATCCGATGAAACACTGTATTTCTTTCTTGTAATTTGCTTGTCAAGTTGTGTTTTTCAAAGCAATTAAGGGTATATTTGATTGCATGAAAAGTGACTTTCCATGGAATTTGAAATCTATGAAAAAATAGCGATGGAAAATAGGTAGGGTTGGAAAATCAAATTCTATTGTTTGATTGTACTTGGATAAAAATCATAGGAAAATTATATGAGGAAGAAGAAGAAGAAAAATGAGAGAAGGAAGAGAAGAAAAAAAATGAGAGGAGGGGAGAAGAAGAAGAAGATGAGGAGGAAGAGGGAGGGGGGAGGATGTGGTGGTGGTGACGGTGACGGTGGAGGTAAGTGAGGAAGAAGAGAGGAGAACGACGTAGTGGTAGCGATGGTGATGGTGGCGGCAGAGGTAAGTGGGGAAGAAGATGATGATGAAGATGAGGGGAGAACATGGTGGTGGTGGTGACAGAGGTGAAAGATGGAGAGAGAGAGAAGGTGGTCGGAATTGGTGATGACGGCAACGACAATAGTGACGATGGCAACGATGATGGTGACGATGGCAATGTTAGTGTGATGGTGGTGGTGATATGGAAGAAGATATGAGTGGAGAAGAATTGGGGATGAAAATTTTGGATGGATTTCACTTTCCCACCCATATAGGTGGGAAAGTGAAATCTATGTTTTGGTGGACTTTTTGATTGAGGTGGAAAATGAATTTTCATTTCTATGTGCAATCAAACACTTGAAAAATGTCATTGTCTATGAAAATTGATTTTCCACCTTATTTTCCATGTGTAATCAAACATACCCTAATTTTATTCATGTTTTGTACAAGATTTTGTTACATATCAAAGGGTCAACTCAAGTAAATCATTGAAGTCATTTTTCATTAATTTGCAGTGTAGACTAAAAGGTGGCATGTGCAAACACACATGTTTTTGAAGGGTTTGTTTATAATTTAAAATATTAAAGAAGGTGATTTTGAATATTATATTGTAAAAAGTATAGTTTTTGTAATTTTAAAAACTAACTCAATGTAATTTTAGGGACGTACAATTGAATTTTTTATTATTTATATTTTTGATAGGATGTTGATTATATTAAGTTTAAACATTGAGGTGGGGCATTTTTTAAGTCCAAATTTTGGTGTCAAATCATTTCTACACTGCCGTTCTCTCATTATCATTATAATAGTAAAGAAGAGAAGACCGAGGTCAAGGAGTATGTCATCAGCTCAAAATCGGGATTCACCAATCATATGAGTCCACCTATGTTAAATGGCATCCCCAATTTACTAAACTACCCTTACTATGCTTGATGTGGCATTGAAGGTAAAAAATCACTTGTCACGCTTTGACACCTAATTGGAGGCTATACTTGCTAAGTAGTCGAAGGATAATGCTGAAGTAAATATTAAATGGTGTGGTAGTGCACATGTAACCATACTTTTCATCGAGATACGAGTGAAAATTATATGTGATTTTGTGTGCACCACAACATAGAATGTCAGAATCAATATTGAACATTTCAATGTTACTCCAGCACGACTCTTATTCAAAGCATGTCCGATTGTTCTCTCTAAGGAGATTTGTTTTGAACCAATAATCTTTCCAAAATGTTGTAAATTTCTCGGACTAGTTGATTAATTAGATGAGTCAATGAATTAATCAGTAATTTGTTGATTAATCTCAAAATATGGTAAAACTTTTAACTTTCATTCGCAAAATTACTTTCTTAAACATTTAACTTTTAAGAACAAAACAAAATTTCTAGCGAGATTGAAAGATGATGGATTTTGGTTATAAATCCAAAAATATCATTTCTATATTTCTCAATTTTTTTGATTTACGGGTTCTGAAGTTCACAGGACTATATTGCTTGTCTGGTACAAATGTGGTGCATCCAGTATAATAGAATGATCTAATCTCAATATTGTGGAAAGAAGGTTGGCTGAGATAGGGGAAGCAAGGTTGTCAAGTTATTCGGATCGAAACAAACCCTTTTTCTCATACATTATTTAAGTGTTAGTTCATTTTTGGAGTCCCGACTTTCAAGACAATCGATTCTATTATTGAAATCTCACCTGCTTGTTATGGGAGTTAAATCGTAGAAGACCATATTTATTTATGCTAAAATAGTAACAAGATAAGATGAGTTAGATTATTTTGGGAAGATTGCCAAGATTACAAAGTTTCGTTCTCAACATCAATTTCCACTCGAGATGGGGTTATGGTGGGAGATAAAATTATCATCCCATCTAGACCACTCAATTGATACATATCTCGAGACATTATTATGCCACATGATATTATCAATATTTGATTTCATCGTGTATCTAAGAAGAATCCGAATAAGAAATGATTATGTTTTAGAAAAATTCAAATAATAGTTCCTAGTACTTGTTTTACTCAATAGACAGTGACTAGTCAATTACAGTTTAGATTTCTACATCGAAATAATCTTCAATCATTTACAATTTAGATTTCTACATCCAATAATCTTCAATGATCAAGCACTTCATGCATATTGATGGTCTAGCGCATGCGGTGGTTAGTTTTGTTTCAACGGCAAAGTCACCTTGATACAACATGGCTTCATTTGGTGTACGTACACCCAATAACTTTGGAGCAGTGGATCATTAGTCATCTTTGCGACGACCATGGTTTTTAAACTCGTCTAAAATCAAGATGTATATCCTGAGTTAACTTGGTATCGGAGCTGAACGAGACCAACTCACAAAGTCATTTTTTTTGACCGAGTTTAACATCTCACGTTTAATTTTTTGAGTTGTCTCACGAGATGTCTCAAACGTATCGGAAAACTCGTCTGAGATGACTCGGTATCGGAGTTGAACGAGATGAGTCGGGATACCGACTTTAAAAACTCAATCTAGTCATAATGATGTGTTACATCAATTTCCTCCACCATCTCAACATTATTACGAAATTTATTTTTCTCAAATCTTAAATAATTAAGAAAGAATGAGCAAAATATAATTTTAGAATGCAGTTTCATTTCATCACATAACTCGGAGCATGAGAATGATATATATTTTATAGGCTTTTAAGAATCATGCAAAACTGATGATGGAATAGTTTCATATTTGTTTCATGAATTATAGAGGCGTCTCTTAAGAGTAAAAACTTCATGCCATTATCCGAATTCGAAATAGATGTTCGAATTTTTTTATATTAATACTTGATTAGTGGAATATGAATTTGGATAATTGAGTATCTTTCCATGGACATGTCTAACGCTGACTTTTGGTCAAGTGTAGACTTAATTAATCTTGCATTTTGCAGGGTTAACCCAAATATCGCTAATTTCGTTTGGGGGGTGAGGGGTATTATAATTACTCAAATTCTCTAATTTAAATGGAATCAACAAATTTGTGTATTTTTGTTGTGGACAAATACAATGGGTTTAATTAGAAAATTAAGAATAAACAACTATCTAATGTTAAATAAAACTAATCCTACCTTAATTTCTATAAAAATTTGATCTGACTTGAATTATAAGACACCTTAGAGGGAAAAAAGCATATAAATCATATAGACCAATTCACTAGTTAATTATAATTAAATTCTTGGAAAGATCAAGATCATCCACATATGAGTCAAAAGTTTCAGGATGGGCTGAGTTTTTGTGTGGATGATCTCTATGATGAGGAGATCATCCTCACAAAAAAAATTAAAATCAGCTCATTCTAAAACTTTTAACCCCAGTTTACAATTTAAAGAATTATGGACCATTAATTATTTGTAAATAGTTTTTTATAGGGTTAAAAGATTTAAAATGACCCTATTTTTTTAAGGGTGATTTCCTCACCATTGAGATCATCCTTAAGAAAAATGAGTCAACGCCAAAACTTCAAACCCATATATTAAAAAATGTTTGACTCACTTTAGGCCTCCGAACACATGGGTTAAGTTCCAATTACTGTTGAAAGTTTTGTTGAGGTTAAAAGTATCAGAATGAGCTATTTTGTTGGAGTGAAAATATGCATATAAACAAACGATTGTCAAATAAGGATTGTCACCTGATCCCAAATATATTTATTTATTTATTGTTTTTGGCGAGTCACCACAACCTTACCAATATCTTGGGGATACTTGGTCCAATGATGAACCCTGACCAATTGATTTTACGTTTACGTGATTGGGATCTTGTGTCTTTTCATGAGTCATTTTTCATTAGTTATGAGAATCGGACCCTTGTATATATGATTCATTTTTATAATTTTAAATTAACGTAATCAAATTGACTCATGAGTCATCACCAATGGTAGAATCCAAACCCAAGTACCATTTCTTACGTAAAGTTGCGAAAATGCTAAACTTACATTTCACCTTGATTGCATGTCTGCTGGTAATCTCACAAATACTATTTATCCTATTTTCAAACTGATCGATGACATGTTTTCTTAACCTTGCTTTATTCTTTGTCAATAATTCTCAATATTGATATCAAAGCATGATCTACGTCGTCAACGGATCTACTACGAACTCCCTCAACACGCTAAAAATATTTTCTTCGAGAAAAATAATCCAAGAGAAGAGATTATCTACACGGCTCATATTCTAAATCAACAACTACATCCCTAGATTCTTTGAAGTCAATTCACACTAAAAGTAATTTATTTTACTTTTTTGTCTTTTTTATATAAGAAATATATAAATTAACAAATTTGATAAAAAAAACTCATATGGCCCTTGAAGACGTTGAAAAGATGTCGTTTTATATAAATTTTAATTAAACACAATGTTTCTTTAGTGTATTTTGCTTGTCTTGGCGTGCTTTTCAAGGCAATTTCACAGGACATGGCACATGATCCTCTCTTGCAATCATTTGTCATAATTTATATGAGCACATTCACGTGTAACACGATGGTTTGTTGTTAGCAGTTACTGAGGATCATTTTTCATTGATTTGTGAGAGAAGACTGAGGTCCAGGGGTTTGCATCAATTTAAAAACTTAGGGGGACTCACAAATTTTAAAACTATCAAAGGTGGTGAAACAGACCCACATAAAACCTAAACTAAACATGAGGAATAATGGAGAATGAAGAATGTATTTTTAATTTACAATTTTTATTATTTTTTATTTTTCAAATTAGACTTAATGATGCAATTTACTTAGAGAGAAAAAAAAAAAAGAAGTCCATCCACTAATCACATCAAACAAAACTCCAAATAAAATTCTATTATTTTGATGGGATTTTGTTTGTAAGTCCATTAATTTTGCCTACTTTGTCTTAGAGTGATGGACACCTCGTCGACTTCACTATTACAATGAATTTGAATAAATTTTATAACTTTCAAAAAGATTGATTAAAATGTCAAATTCTTATCAATTAATTAGAGATAAAAAGACAAAAGAAAACTTAAACACTAGACCCATTCGTCGACTATGGCCCTCTTATGTGCATTATGTCAAATCCTTTAGCGTTTCCACCAAGTAAATATGGGTCCCCTCAAGCACATTGGAGGGCTGCGCTTGCTAATTAACTAAAGCATGTTAGGTTGCTCTTTCTAGGGAGTTTAATTTGTTTGGACAAGTTATAAAATTCTCTAATTTTTTTTATTTTATTTTATAAGTATAATTTTATGAATAATGGGTTTCTGACGCCTCCCTTATGACATGCACTCCCTGGCATGTCATGTGCTATAATCATAGATTTTTTTTGGGATATACAATTGCACATATTTATGGGGATGTACAATTGTGTATCCCGAGAAAATATATATGATTCTAGCCCATGCCATGTCAAATGAGCGTATATCAGAGGAGCCATTAGAAAACCACGACTCTAATTTTATAGCCCTTGAGGCTACAAGGAAAGAACCATAAAAAGAGAGAGAGAAAAACTACAATAAAACAACTCACAGCACTTCAAGGGGGTATAATTCTTCTCAATTGAAAATGAAATTCTCGAAGAACTGGCTTTTAAAGTCTTTGTTTAATTTGCACCAAGTCACCAATTTAAAAGCTGTCCCAAAATCTCCAAGATTTTCACGTGCGTTGATTTCTCCACATCTTGCAAGTCTCTTCTATTTCTCTCCAACTAAAGGCCTCAACAAACAGCAAAAGGGAGGATGAACCAAAAGTACATTTTCCTACTTTAAAAAATCTCAAAGCTTCTCTTAATAAGAGACTCAGATGAATTCAACAAATGGATGAATTAATCAGCAATTTATCGATTAATCTTGAAATATGAAAACATTTTACCTTTCACCCACAAATTTTATTTTCATAAATAATTAAATGTCAAGAATGCGATAAGGTTTTAAAGAGATTGAAGATGATACCATGATGGTTTCATAATAAATCAACAAAATATCATTCTATATTCTCCACTTTTTATTTTTATTTTCTTACAAATCTTTCCCAATTTTATGTGAATTAATCAAATTGAACCCCTACCAAATAACCAAAATCCGAACTTTGTTATTGTGGGCGACTCATTGATCTTATGCACTGCATTGTAGATCGTACTTGCATATATGTCTAAGGACCATGCAACAGCAATGCCATGTCGAGTACACACCAAAGTCAATAATGTTTCAATTCAAATGAGGCATTGTCTTTGAGCTAATGTACAATAATGAAATAAATTTGAGTTGAATGGCTATGAAACAACAATTGAGAAGCAATAGAGTCCAATTATTTTTTGGTAAATCTGCTTCGACCAGGGGGTGGGCCAAACATCCATTCTAGTAAACCAAAGTAATGCACCACATGGCGCATTTCCCTCACAATTAGAGAGACACCACCAAGAGATTGAAAAATTATGTTATTGTCCAATCCAAAGTTGAGAAGGGGAAATTGGGCACTCGAGGCTGTTTGGTTGTAGAGAAAATATTTTCATAAAAATATTTTCCAGAGTAGTGATAATATAATGCCCCTCTCTGACACACGGCCCCCTACGCTCTCATCACAGAACAGTAGATCAGTTGCCTTGGGATGCACAAGAAAAATATTTATGATTATGCATATCCCAAGGCAAATGATCTACGATTTTGTGATGAGGGCATAAGGAGCCGTGTGTTAGAGGGGGGAGTTAGAAAATCATTACACTAAAAGAAATGCCATCTTAATTTTTTATATAGGAGTAGTCGTGACATAATAATATTAGAAATTTCCCACGAAAGAAATATATTTTTCGTGCACAGGTGGAGAATTTTTTTTTTTCCAACAAATGGGAAATTTTTTCATCAGAAAAATGATTTTCAAGCAAAACACACAATAATAGAGACAGAGACAAGCAAATTACATTTTCTTGGGAAAACAAATTTCCAAACCAATCATACAAACCTAATGTCAACACCTTAGAAAAGTCCTATAAAAAATTCTATGTTAGCTTCCCAACTTGCTTTTCTACTCATTTTCCAACTCCTCCAATCAATTTCTTACACATTAAGTCAATATTGTTTTTTTCTTGGTCTTCAATTCTACCACCAACGGATACTTTTCAAATCCCTTTAAATTATTGAAACTTTTACACAATTGTGGTCCCTCCCTTGAAATTTCTTCCCCTTTATGCATAACGGTCAAAACCCATAATTCAAAATTCAAATCCCTTTCCCACTTAGAACACAAACCCAAATTGTTCCATTATTCTGGCAATTCTGATAACTCCCCTGTTTCCATGAAGATATTGAACCAAAAATCCATGCCACCATCATCGTTCGTATTGTAAATCTTCGAGATTGGAGAGAAGGGTAATTGAAACCATGGGTCATTTGCAATTGTGGGAAATTCCTCGGGCAAAGCTTCTGCCCACAAATTTTCTTCAAATTCGGGGAAATTCTCCGAGGTGTCGATGTACTCATTCTTGATGTTTATGTTATGGTTTTCACTTGTTACGACCGAGGAATTGCTGCACGATTGCTGTGGGGATATCAATACATTGCTTGGACTCTCAAATCTTAGGGAGGTTGGAATATCGATTAATTCGGATTTGAATTGGTATTCGGAATTGGAATTGGAACTAGAATTGGAATTGGAATTGGGTTTGGGTTTGGGTTTGGGTTTTGGTTTGGATTCCCCACCTATGTTGGCTTCATATTTTGATATTTCAAAATAATGTGAGTTGGGGGAATTATTTTGTTTGAGTTTCTTTTTCAAATGGGTGTGCCAGACATTTTTGATTTCATTGTCGGTTCGACCAGGTAATCTTGATGCAATCACTGACCATCTGAAAATAAAAAAATAAAAAAATATATATTAAAAAAAAAAATTGCAATAGATTGATAAAATAAAATTTTATTAAAATAAAAACAAGAAAAAAAGAGTTACTATTGCCACACTAACTATATGCAATTCTTTGGTGATTTACATAAAAATTGGTGTGGCATTAGCAGCTCTAAAAATATACAAATGGCACTTCAATGTCTGTATCATTCATATAAATAATATTTAACACACTAAACAATGAAATTAAATATAATTTTTCATTTGTTGATAATTATTTTATTTTATTTTAATGATCACGAGCTCTCCGACTACCAAAGGGACAGATTATGAGACTGAGAGTGAAGAAATCAAAGCTTGTCTATTGTTGGAATGCCGTTGAAGTTACTCTTTTATTTTTCTTCCTCATGGTTCAAAAACTTTTATTTTGTATCCTTATTTTTCTGCATTATATATAGTTTTATAATTTGATATATTATAAAATGTTAGTGTGTTATAATAATATATAAAGAGAAAATGTTGAGCAGATGTGAGACATAAAAATTAGTTAATTAATATATTTTAACTCAACATGTTTAGTATTATAATCTCTCTTGTCTTCTACCACGACTTTAAGCTTCAATAAAATTTTCTTGTCTTTTATGGTGACTCATGGTCCATCTCTTTGTAATAATTCCCATTACTGACATGGACACATGCATGCACATGGATCTACATTAACAGATCAAATATCAACTTTGTGCTTTAAAATCTAAGTTGCAATCCATGCCAAAGAAATCATAATTTCTTTCTTTTTTATTTCATTTTATTTTTAAAGAATAATTATGACACTCAGATGAATTAATTAAGAATATATAAAATAGAAAAAGTTCCAATGAGACTCATCTTCGCAATTAACTATTACATCACTAGACTCTATAAAGTTAATCAATTAGAAATATTCCTTTTTTTTTTTTTTTTTTTTTTTCTATTTTTGAGTGGTTTGTATAAAAAAATATATATTTATATATAATATAATTTCTTGTGAAGGTGTGATTTTCAAGGTAATTTGTTGTTTCTAATTTCTATTTTCTATAGGGCGTTGCACATGTTCATCTGTTACAATCATTTATCATAATATGTATCAACAGTCATGAACAAAGGTGTTGCATGTGGGTTTGTCATTGCAGATCAAATAATACAAACTGTGAATCTTTTCAGATTCAAGATGTTTTCTTGAAAAATCAATTTCTTTTTAGAAAATCTACGAAGAGAGATTAATTACAGCTTTAGAATCATAGATTAAACTCGTCGAGACGACTTAAAAATTGTTCGAGTGACTAGATTGGAATTTGGATTTCAAGTGGCTTACTATATATGATTAGAATAACCAAATATTGAATATAGATAGTCTAATTTTTTTTTTCTTTTCGATATTTTAATGTATGCATTGTAATTTTATTATTGCAAAAAATTTCACTAAAATTCAATTTTTAAAAATTTAAATAGTTTTATTGTAAAGTAATCGATACCAACCTGTTCCCCAAAATTTCGTGTAGCTTGACGATAGTATCTTCTTCTTCCTTGCTAAAATTCCCTCGCTTAATATCTGGTCTCAAATAATTTGTCCATCGGAGTCTGCAACTCTTACCACACCTTAATAAACCTGAAATAAATTAAATAGAAATAAAAAGGATTATAGACAATATTACAAAATTATGTTACTTTAAATTTTAATTTTATTATAAAGGAAATTGATAAAATATTTATAAAAAAATACAACCATTTTTCTTTCAATCCTATGTATTAAAGATGGGTTTTTATTTATTTATTATAATATATCTTGGGTTTCCCCCAACACCCTTTTGTGGTGGATGGGACTAATTCTTACTATCAAAAGCCATGATCCCATGTATTTCTATTACTATGAAATTCATAAATGAAGAATAAGAAAGAAATGTAGAGTTGGGATTTTGTAATTAATTACCAGCTTGTTTAGGAAGCGCTCGCCAATTTCCATGACCGTGTTGTTGAATGTATGTGATCAATATTTGATCTTCTTCAGAGGTCCATGGCCCCTTCTTGAGTCCCATCTTCTCACAACAAGGAGCCCTCACCATCTTTCTCTCTCTCTCTCTTTTTACACACAAACACTCCCAAAGCTCAAGAGCTTTTCATAGCCAAGGCTTGCTATTTATTATAAGTGAAGTCGAAACTAAAACGTCTTAAAAATAGTCAAAAGAAATCAAGATTAGATCTCATTTGTCAAAAGCAAAAAAAAAAAACTAGTATTTTCTAGGAAATGAGAGCCCGCCACCTTTCTCTCTCCCTCTCTCTCTCTCTCTCTGTCTATATTTGATTAGTCGCACTAAGTAGAGATGGCTCATTAAAAAGTTGTTTCTTTAACTGTCTTTAATTATTTTTATTTTATTATAAAAGATAGAGGGATCTCACATCTCATGACCCCAAGATAGAGGGATCTCTCATCTCATGACCCCATGCATGAAAAGCTTATTATAAATAAATAACAAATAGTAGTAAGCCCATGACGCTATCTTGCCTTATTTAAAAAAGAAAAAAAAAAAATAAGCATCTTGTTCACATGGTTCTTCACTTTCTTCTCGGTTGCTTCAAGCCCTTCAAGTTCAACAGTGTTTGGATCTTGTACGGTATCTTGGTCAAATAGTCACCAAACGTGTGATTGGATGCAAATGTATATAAAATAATATATTAATATAATATTATAGATAATAAAAATAAGTGTTATTTTTTTTTTTAAAGCCAAAAAACCTTCACTTGGTTAATACTCGACTGACATGGCATGAACATAGACCTATAGATTTTTTCTTGGGATACACAACTGCACATCCCCATAAAAGATGTGTAATTGTGTATCTTAAGAAAAAATATCTATGATTTCTTATTCATGTCACATCAGCCAAGTATTGACCAAGATTTTCTATGCTCTCCTTGAGATATAAAACTGTGATTTCCCATAGGAAAAAAAAAATGTAATTTTGTATTTTAAGAAGGGCAGATCTACAATTTTCAAGCATGTCACGCCAGGTACGTCGATTGAGTATGTCACATGCCTAAGTTTAATTATCACGACTCTTTTTAAAATACTAATGATGGGAACATGAGGGATTACGGAGAAAAATTAATTTGAGGTTGAATAAGAAAGGGAGATTTCACACACTATTGAATCTTCTTGCTTTCTTTTAGAGAATTTATGTTTGAAGAGCTGTGAGGAGTTGAGGATTCAAAGAAAGAGACTTATGGCCTTGTGACGGTATCTGTAGGAATATGTGTTAGATGAAGGGCTTTTGATTTTAATTTTACTTGTCAAACCCAACTGATATTGATTGATAGATTAATCTTACTTTTATTGTCAAGTGGCCTACCTCTCACGGATTCCTGTGGAAGAGAGGGATTGTTATTGGGATTCCTAGACACAATGAACTTAGCAAAGGGTCTCTCTCAGCTTTACGAAATGGTCAATCAATCGTCACTAAATATTCCCTTAGGACGGTGCAAAATTTCGTCCGATTTCAAAATGTTTGGGCAAAATGTTTTAATTGAAATAAATATGAAATATATTTCAGAATGCCAAAATGTTGATAGAAACTAGAATGAATATCTAACCTCAAATATTTCTAAATGTCTCAAAATATTTTTTAGAATTTTTTGGTCGAGATCGTGTGTCTCCAATTTTCTTCTAACTGAAAAAATATCTACAAATGAGATTTACTATGATAGATTTAATGTTTCGTACTTAATCATCACTAAATACTTCAATTAAAATGTGATGTGCAGATGTTGCACGTGCCCCAAGACTAGTCCTTGGACAAGACCATAGTCTATAGACTGCACAAAACTTAAATACGGGCCGGTCCGTTGAGTACTCAGTTATTAAAAAAAAATGTGATGGGAACATAACATTAATATAAATATAAGATTTATGACTTCTTATTATAAGGGTTTATCTATGGGTTGGATCTTCATTAAAGAATGCTGGAAGGATAAGTTTGGCGGGAGATCGATAAATAAAACTTCCATAAAATGAGGCAATGCTGGAAGTGAGATTTTGTTGTTCTATTGATACAAAAGTTTGACATTCACCCCTAAAAAGCATTGTTGAGTACCCATTATTTGTAAACTAAAAATTTTGACAAGAAAATTTGATGGGCCAAAGCCAACAAATTTTAGAAACCGAATTTTGACAATCCAAGGCTTTGAAATTGTTTATGTTCTCCATATTCAATGGCTTAGAGTCGTCAAATTTCACCCATCCTCCATTTATTTGACAGTTTCAACTAGTCAAAGAAAAAAAAAACCAACAATGAAAATTTTGACGCCTTAATCCATCAAATTTTATAAAATTTGACGGCCTTCGGCTGTCAAATATAATTTTTTTCGAAGTTGTGACTCCATTGAAATATTACTCTTCGAGATTTTGATTTAAAATTCTATTAATTTCATTTAGGATCTAAATTTCAAAGAAATGAGAATGTTATAGAATTACTCTCCCTGTATCCAAAAGGCCAAAACAATTCGCTCCCTACATCCTCCCACAGAAGCCTGTATGACAATGGAATCTGATTCCATCGAACACAGAAAATATTTTTCACAAAATGTTACTTCTAAAATATATATGCTTTTTATCTTATGTACAACTATCTTTGAAGAATTTGGTAAAGGAAAATGCTGAAGTAACATTAAAATTGACATCGATGCTCACATTACTGGCATGGATGTATGTATGAAATCATAAATGCTTTTCTTTGAGATACGAGTGAAAAGCATCTATGGCCATGTGTGCACCTTCACATCAGCAATGTGAGAATTAATGTCAATTTTAATGTTACTCCAGCCCGACTCTTTGGTAAAACTCCTTTACCACAAACCATGAGCTTAATTTTTTTTTTTTTTTTTTTTTATGTCATTCAAATATAAAAAGTATCAATTAGATGTAACCTTATCGATATGGTTATGGATTCCCTGTCAATTATAAAAATAAAAAAAAATCAAAATCAAAAGGAGCTTTTGTAAAAATAAATTACTATATTTATTTAACAAGTATTTATTCAATTATAATTTATAGGGACAATGGCCATAAAAACCTAGTTTTTGAAGATATATATAAAAAGTCCATTATAAAAAACCAATAATGCTGAAGTGATCTCAGTCTAAAATCTCATATTGCACTTCTTGACGTGAAAGTGTATGGGAATCATAGATGCTTTTCATCGAGATATGCGTGAAAACATCTATGGTTCCTATCCACTTTCATGTCAAGAAGTGTGATACAAGGTTCTAGTTTGAGGTCACTTTAGCACAACTCAAAAAAATATGTACTCTTTAGTGCTTTTTTATTATCAAATATTAGTCTAAAATAGATTTTTGAAGCGAAAATACCATAATTACCTTTTCAACGATTTTTGAGGTTTAAAGAAACATTCTTATTTGAGAATATTTTAAGTACTTCTATGTTTTAAAATTAATAACAAGCCTTTGGACTATGGTCATCTCTCACAAAATAATGAAAAAAAAAATCCTTATTTTCTCTTTCCAAAATTAAGAAGCTAACTTACTGATGATGATGATTACAACAAAAATAATGCTGGAGATGAGTATGGTGGTCGTCACCATTAAACTGATTTGATCTATGTATGTTTGATTTATTAAAATATATAAATAATTTTTAATAATTAAACATAATTTTAAAACTCAACTTGAATGTTCATCGATTCAGCTAAAAAATTAGCAAGTTGACTTCAATGAGTCAAATAAAATTATATTGAATTTATTAATCATTTTTATAAAATATTTATTGTTTATTCTTCACAAAAATATTAACAACCAAATAAATTGGTCAAGTTTTTTATTTGACGAGATATATTTTTAGATCATAATACTTTGTGTAGATGTTAAAAGGATATTTCAGGTATTTTTCTTAAAAGAATCTCTAAAAGGTCCTTAATAGGTTAATATTTTATTAAATGGGATTTAAATGGTCTGAATTATTTACTAGGGGACTATTCAATACATATTCTCAATGAAGAGTCCTTCACAGTAATTGTCCCTAACTTATATAAGGATAAATTATTATTTCAGGAGTTGAATATGACAAAATTTCGATTCTGGCTCATTGTTCATTTTAATTCCCCAAACCCTGAAAAGTCAACTTGCACCTTTTACAAAGTGATGATGTTGTTGGTTTAAAGTGGTGAGATCATTGTGAACCAACAATGTGTGTGTGTATATATATCTATATATATATATATACATAGAGGGTCAGGTTCAAGGGCCATGTGAGAAAACATGTAAGAAAACTTTCGTTTTTCAAAATAAGGGTTAGAGGTTTTGGATTGAGCTGATTTTTTGCAAGGATGGTCACTATGATGAGAAGTTCATCCTCACAAAAAATCAGCTCAATCAGAAACCTCTAAATCCATCAAAAGTGATTTACAAATTAGTGATAAAAATTGAAAAAAAATCGACGGTCCACATTCTAAATCACTTTTAATGGGGTTAGAAGTTTCAGATTGGGCTGATTTTTTTTTTTTTGGATGATCTTCCCATCATAGAGATCATCCTCACAAAAAATCAGCTCAATCTAAAATTTCTAACCCATATTTTAAAATTTTATTTACCGCCGAAAGTTTTCTTACATGTTTTCTCACATGGCCCTTGAACCTGATATATATATATATATATGTAGGGGTGGCTCATGGGACATATGTAAAAACAATGGTTTTTCAAAATATAGGTTAGAGGCTTTGGATTGAGCTGATTTTTTGAGAGAATGGTTAGTATGATGAGAAGATCATCCTCACAAAAAATCAACTCAATCTAAAACTTCTAAATCTATCAAAGTGATTTACAAATTATTGGCAAAAAAATCAACGGTCCACATTCTAAATCACTTTTAATGAGGTTAGAAGTTTTAGATTGGACTGATTTTTTTTTCCGGATGATCTTCCCATCATAGAGATCATCCTCACAAAAAATCAGCTCAATCCGAAACTTCTAACCCATATTTTGAAATTTTAATAATGTTATATTGTTTTTACATATGTTTTTTCATATGTCCCTTGATCCGTTCCTTATATATACATAAAATGTTCAGAATGGGTTGATTTTTTGTGAGGATGATCTCTATGGTGAAGAGATCATCCTTGTCAAAAATGAGCTCATTCTGAAACTTCTAGTCCCATGTTTACAAGTTGAAGAATTCTGGACCGTCCATTTTTTGTAAATCACTTTTGATGGGGTTAGAAGTTTTGGAAGGGGCTGATTTTTTTTTTATTTATTATTATTATTATTATTTGCAAGAATGATGCCCTTACCATGCAGATCATCCTCACAAAAAATCAGCCCATTCCAAACCTTTTTACCCATATAAGACAAAAAAGTTGTAAAGAGAGCCAGACATGGGTTTTGGAATAGGCTGATTTTTTGTGAGGGTGATCTCTATGGTGAAGGGATCATCCTCACCAAAATCAGCTCATTCTGAAACTTCTAACCCTAGTTTACAAATAAAAAAATTGGGACCATCCATTTTTTTTATAAATCACTTTTGTTAGAAGTTTTGGAATGAGCTGATTTTTTGTGAGAATGATCTCTACGATCTGAAACTTCTAAGCTATATATTTAAAAAATGTTTGACTCTCTTTAGGACTTCTGAACACACACACACACACACACACACACACACACACACACACACACACACACACACACACACACACACACACACACACACACACACACACACACACACACACACACACACCACACACACACACACACACACACACATATATATATATATATATATATATATATATATAAAAACCATATGTAAAAGCAATGGTTTTTCAAAAATATGGGTTAGAGGTTTTGGATGGAGCTGATTTTTTGCAAGGATGGTTACTATGATGAGAAGATCATCCTTATAAAAAATCAGCTCAATCTGAAATTTCTAAATCCATCAAAAGTGATTTACAAATTATTGGCAAAAATTGACAAAAAAATTGACGATCCACATTCTAAATCACTTTTAATAGGGTTAGAAGTTTCAGATTAGACTGAATTTTTTTTTTTTTTTCGGATGATCTTCCCATCATAGAGATCATCTTCACAAAAAATCAGCTCAATCCGAAACTTCTAACCCATATTTTGAAAATTTATTAATGTTACATTGTTTTTACATATGTCTTTTCATATGGACCTTGATCCATTCCCTATATATATATTGGGGGCGGTTTAAGGGACATATGTAAAACCATATGTAAAAACAATGGTCTTTCAAAATATGGGTTAGAGGTTTTGGATTGAGCTAATTTTTTGCGAGGATGGTCACTATGATAAGAATATCATCTTCACAAAAAATCAGCTCAATCCAATGAAAAAACATATGTAAAAACAATGGTTTTTCAAAACATTGTTAGAGATTTTGGATTGAGCTGATTTTTTTTGTGAGGATGGTCACTATGATGAGAAGATCATCCTCACAAAAAATCAGCTTAATCTGAAACTTCTAAATCCATCGAAAGTGATTTACAAGTTATTAATAAAAATTGGTAAAAAATCGACAATCCACATTTTAAATCATTTTTAATGGGGTTTGAAGTTTCAGATTGAACTGATATTTTTTTCGGATGATCTTCCCATCATAGAGATCATCCTCACAAAAAATCAGCTCAATCCGAAACTTCTAACCCATGTTTTAAAATTTTATTAATGTTACATTGTTTTTACATATGTTTTTTCATATCGCCCTTGATCTGACCCATATATATATATATGGGTAGCGTTCAAGGGCAAACTTTTTAGCAAACTTTTTGGCAAAACATTTTTCAAAACATGGGTTAGAGGTTTTGGAATGGGCTGATTTTTGGTGAGGATGATCTCTACGGTGAGTAGATCATCCTCACCAAAAATCAGCCCATTCCAAAACTTCTAACCCATGTTTACCAGCTGAAAAATCGTGGACCGTCCATTTTTTGTAAACTGTTTTTGATGGGGTTAGAAGTTTTGGAATGGGCTGATTTTTGGTGATGATGATCTCCTTACCGTAGAGATCATCCTCACCAAAAATCAGCCTATTCCAAAACCTCTAACTCATGTTTTGAAAAATGTGTTGCCAAAAAGTTTGCTAAAAAGTTGGCCATTGAACGCCCCCTATATATATATATATATGGGAAATGTTTAGCAACAAACATTTTTCAAAACATGGGTTAGAGGTTTTGGAATGGGCTGATTTTTGGTGAGGATGATCTCCGTAGAGATCATCCTCACCAAAAATCAGCCCATTCCAAAACCTCTAACCCATGTTTTGAAAAATGTTTTGCCAAAATGTTTGTTGCTGAACGGGGCCCTATATATATATGTACATAGTGACCATCCTCGCGAAAAATCAGCTCAATTCAAAACCTCTAACCCATATTTTGAAAAACCATTGTTTTTACATGTCCCTTGAACCGTCCCTTATGTATATATATATATATATATATATATATATATATATATATATAAAACCAACGAAATCATCACATTGAAAAATCTGTGATCTCTCTATTTGAGTTTTTCGAATTAAAATGAATAGTTAACCGGACTGGGAATTTTGTAAAAATTTGATAATATTTTGTAAAATTTGTCATTAATAAATATATTTTAAGATTATTTTTGAAAACTAAAATTTGGAGGCTAATATATATTAAAGCTGCTTTAAATTTGTAAGATATTTTACAAGACAAAGGTTGATAAAGAGGTATACGCCTTTGGATTAAAGTCGTCAAGCCTAAGTTGGTGTCTTTGCATCTAGATTATGTCAACCTCAAGAGGTGTATCCTTGTCATTGTCACATAAAGTGTACGGCTGAGTTTTCCACTCCAAAAGAAAGAAGGAGAATAAAAAAACCTAATGTAGGTCCAAGGGCTACTGTCATGGTTTCAATACTCGTCCAAGACCAAGTCGTATTGCTCAAGTCGTCTTGGTATCAGGCATGGACGAGACGGATGGACAAGTTAATTTTTTTGATGAGACTTAAAACCCCATGTTCATTTTTCAAAATTTTGAACGAGATATTTTAAACTCATCCAAGACAATTTGGTATCTGACTTGGACAAGACATGCGAAACTGAGTTTTAAAACCATGCTTCTCTATGAACTCATGTGAGATAATACGATCTCCCAATTATAGATCTTAGGGAGATTTACCTGACAGACCCAACTGTTGCATTTTGTTACAAAAACTCTCTTGAAATTTTGATAACTCAACGGGAACATTGCTTTATCATGTTTGTCACCCAACAAACCTCGGAGTGGTGATGCTCGTCACAGAATTGAAATTCAGGCTATTAATTTGTTACTCAACAAAGCTCACATCAATTTTTGGCATTCAAAAACATGATCGATTGACACAGAGTTATGAAGAAAAAAAGTCTAAGAACTTTGAAAAATAAAATTCTAAAAAATATTAAGTATCATCGTTGATTTTAGTTTAAAATTTGAGAGTTCGGTGGCCCTCCATTTTCAACAGATTCGATCAAGCTCAAAATGTTTTTTTTTTTCCTTAATTTTTTCTTTTGAATATGAGTTTTTCCATGAAATATAGAAGACTGTGTGGGGTAGGATTTCCCATTTGATCATTCATGTGGGCTCAACAACCTTTAGTAAGATTTGAAATCTTACAAAATTAGTCACGCTAGTCTGATTCATAAAGTAAGGACAATATCTGAGTGACAAATTTGATAAAGTAAGGGAGTTTTTGTAATAAAATTGTAACAGATAGGTCTGCACGGAAAATCTCTCTAGATTTTATTCAAATTCTAACGCCAGGATTAGATTGTAGTGGGACATGCGGACCCAAATCTTCCTCCAAAGTAATTAGGTCATCAGCAAAGTGTCTTTAGAGAAAGGAGAAAAAAAATATCAAATGGCAAAGATGACAAAAATTGCATAAACACAAGAATTTATATGATTCGACAATATCCCTACGTCCACAGATTAAAACGACAATTATTAATTTTTCTCTCAATTTTTACAATCCTAGAGGTTTCTATTTATAAAGTCGGGAATTACTAAAACACGTTTATCTCCCCCAAAAAATAAAATAAAAATTTTGATTCGGATTTCAATTATTATTGGATACATGTCTATCATGTTAAAAAGTTAAACACAAAGACTATATACAAAAAAAAAATATACCTATGTATATACACAAAATCCAATGATTGAAAATTATTCTCGAGAAAACTATCATTTGAATTTGTAGTATTAGATACGCATAAAATTCCGACCATTGGATGTTGTCCTTACATGCTTGGTATTATGTACATATACTTGTTTCTTTAGATGAGTAATTTTCTACAAGTCACGAGAACCTGATCCTACGTATAAAAACACAAGTTTCTGTGTTAACTTGGTGAGTTGGTTCAAATGAATATCAATACTGAGACGACTTGAAATTCATTTGGGACAAGTCGAATGGGCCAAGTTTTGAGTCGACTCAATAATTTTAAAAACCCTGAGTAAGACTTCCTTTATCAAAGAATAGTGATAATATGATGCCTCCCTCCCTCTGATACACACACCCCCCTACGCCCCCATCACAAAACAGTAGATCATTTGCCTTGGGATACATAAAAAAGATATATGATTATGCATATCCCGAGGCAAGTGATCTATGATCTTGTGATTGGAACGTGAGTCAGGTGGGGGCATCAGAAAATCATTACACTTTATCAAATGAAGAAAAGGTATTAAAAACTGATAGGAGGTAATTAGTGGATTGAAGCCTTAGCAGCCATGAAGTAGTGGAACAAATACAAAACTTTATGCGTTTAAATAAATAAATAAAAAAGAATCAAATCACACAATCCTCGACTTCACCGACACTGGATTTGGCCCCCACAAGTAATCTCACACACGTTTAAATTTTAGGATAAAATACTTCACTTTCTTGATTAAGATGAAGATCATCCGTCACACTTTGAAAAGTTAGCTAAGCATGGATATCTATTAGAGCACTTTGACACACACAGTGGATCAATAGATTTGGTATCATATAAGCAATCTTCTTACACTAACTAATCTTTTAATAATTGCCTTGCCTTATCTATAGTGCAAGATTATGGCCTCACTAGGAGAAATGGGTAGTTTTCATTCCATTCATCGTCGTCATCATCATCATTAGTTTAGGGTCAGCTAAACTAATTATGATCCTCAAGTCCAGTGTCAAGAGCAATGTATTTTATTTAGAGAGCATTTATACCTACTTTCACCATCTCAATCTATATTCTTTAGGGTCTTTCTATTGCTCATTTTAGAAATTTAAACTTTGATATGATCTCTTCTGTACTAGATATGTAATCAATCTTGGATGGAAATGTTCAAATCATTTCAATCAACTTTCTCTTGGTTTTTTGTCTATTGGATTTATTATTATTATTATTTTTTTTTTTGCAAATGCGTTCATTTATGACGTTATTGTTTTGTCAAGAAGTTTTCTTTTTAATGTGACCGATGCCGACAATGACATAACACTTCAAAAGTGTGCCCCTACTCTGATTCTATAGGCAACATCATCCTCAATTTTTCCATGATAGAAAATTTTGACACACCGCCCTCATGCATTAAAGCGGGATGTTAGGCATGTCTCTTTAGATTAAAAAAATATGAAAGGATGGCTTTCTAACTTTCACAAAGATTAAGTATGAATGAGATTATTGCTTTAATTGGGATAAGAAAAACATGACGTCGATGATGATGATGATGATGAATGATTTATTTATTTATTTATATATTAAAATATGAAGAGATGGATTTTAAATTATCACTTTTGTGATATAAGGACCAAAGGGTCCATTTTTTGCTTCCAAACACGTTCTAACGAGGATCGGATGAAGAAAATATTGAGAAAATTAGTAGTGATTATGACTCAAAGTTTCATCTCAAAATGTTTCAACAAAACAATCCTCTTTTGATGTGGCAATAGAAGATTTCAAAATTTTTGCGGAAGAAGACAGAGTTTAAATTGACATGAAAAATACAATATAATTAAACCCCCCTACATCTTGTTTTTAAGGGAATAGTTGCTTTGAAGAGATTAGTTTTTCATGAGAAGAGTTGATCAAGTAAGTCAAATGAAAAAAAATGTGAATTTTTACCATAGAGAGATGCATGAATCTAAGAAAACCCCTTTTGAGTTTCTTCCTTATTTATTAATGGTACCTATTATGAGATGTTACTTTAAGACTTTAAGTCGAAATGACTGATTTCCTCTCATTCTTTTGATTTTTAATTTCTCCCACTTCATTTTTTACCTATTTAAACAGGAAAACCAATCATTTTCAACCCCCACGATTGGGTCATTAGTCATCGTTGTAGAGACTTTCTTTATGTTTTAAAGACTTTCCATATTACCTTTTCTTTCTATTTTTATTTTTATTTTTAAAAAGAAAAGTTAAATGTACAAATAGTAACTATTAGGGCTGCAATCGGATCAAAATTTGACCCCATTCGTAGTCCTAATTCCAATAGACTATTAACTAAGGAGTCGGTCTATTTGCACACATCAAAAATATCATTTATATCCAATTAAGTGATTTAAAAAAAATTCAAATTACCTTTTTACCTTATTTTGATATATTGCACACCTCACCATCTCTCAAAAATATATATATATCAAAAATTCACTTCCTTTTTCTACCTTCATTGTTCTTTTTTTCTAGGTTATGTGAGAGGTTGAATCAATGTAGATTAGGTTTTAAGATTTTTTTTTTTTTTTTCAAGTTATCTTATTTCTTTTACTTTTTTGTATTTAATCATCGAGGAAGATGGAAAAAATCACTTTTAAAATTTTAAAATGACAATTTTGAATCGAAGAATTCGAAGATTTTTTGAAAAATTTTGTTCGGTAGGTTTAGGATAAACGCGTTCTAGCAAATTCAGTAGGTACCTATAGAATATTACAAAATCAATTCGATAAGTACCTACCGAGCATAACTTTCTCATGTAACGGTTTTGACTCGATTGAAAGTGTTAGAGTAAGAAAAATGAGTAAGTGTTGTTTGTTAAATTGAAAAAAATAAGTGTTGAATAGCATTAAGCGCTGAAACTTATAAGTACTAAATTTAAGTGTGAAAAAGTTGTTTGTTTAGATGCAGAATCATATTTGTTACAAATTACTGAAATTGGTAAATTATCTTTTTTACTCTTATAATCATATTATACATTATTTACACGTTTCAAATGCCTATTTCTTATTAAATACAATAAAATATATTATTTCTTATAAAATTAAAATACAATTCATTTTTAAATAATAAGTAATACTCAAAATTTCAATTTATAAATAATAAATTTCAAATAAAAAACAATAATGTCATATAAGTCACCAAAATTTGAAATCAACATTGAAAGAACTTAATTTTGGATGAATAATTTCGATGTAAATGAAGAATGTGTAATTATAAAAGCACCCCATGAATTAATAAGGGCAATCCACACCATAGCCAATTTTTTTTGTCTCATATAGGTTAAAGTTTTTGAAATGAACCAATTTTTGGTGAGGATGATCTATATGGTCTAGAGATCATACTCATTAAAAATCAGCCCATTCCAAAACTTCTAACTATGTCAAAACTAGTTTCAAAAAAAAAAATGGACGATTTATGATTCTTGAATTTGTTTTGATGGGGTTAGAAATTTCGTGATGGGCTGATTTTTGGTGATGATGATCTCCTCATTATAGAGATCATCCTCACAAAAAATCAACTCATTCCAAAACTTTTAACTCATATAAGATAAAAACAATTTGGCCATAATATGGATTTATTAATTTGTGGGGGTGTTTATATACTTATTCATGGCATATAAGAGGTAATATCCTTTTAAGTATAAAGGCATACTTGTCCATGCCTACAAAACGAAGGGTATACTTGTCCGTATCGAAAAAAGCAAAGTACTTACCGCTTCAGCACTTTTTTTTCAGCATCCAAATAGTACTGAATTTTTTTCACTTATTTTCAGCAATAAACACTGAAAATATGGAGTAAACAAATACGCTATTTTGACAAAAAGTGCTGAAATTTTTTTTTCAACAATAAGTACTGAAAAATAGTACAAACAAATACTACCTAAGATCAAAGCTTAAAATCCTCATTAAAACATTTCTAGATGTAAAGAAGAATAATAATAAATGAGAGAGAGAGGGGAGAAGAAGAAGAATAAGGAAAATGGTTCGATACCTTTAGGTGAGTGAAATAAAAAAATTCGGTTAAGGTACATTTATTAGGTGTGTATAGATAGTTATTTTAAAGTTAAGGTGGGTATAACAAGCAAGTAACTATAATTGGCCATTTTTGTGTGTTTAAATAAATCCACCCTTAACCAAGAGGAAGATGACTGAATTTATTGATAATTTTTTTTTTCTCACCGACATTTTCCTCATAGCGGCTCATAGGCTCTCCACTACATGACACAAACAGCCTAATGAGGGCAATTTTTAAAATTCAAGGATGACTTAATACATGTGGGCTAATTGAATTGATTTGGACATGTTTGATGAAGGCTGATTACAATCCCGATTATAAAAATATTCAAGTTTTACCACTTATGGGGATAGAGCAGTAGTTTAGCGACCTGGGTGTTTTCCTCAAAGTCGTGAGATGAGTCTCCTCACCCACGACTTAACCCAATACTCCCATTTATTTTGGCCAGGGTAACGTTCAACAACCAACGCTTAGAGAGCCAACATTTTGTCCTATATGAGTTAAAAGTTTTGGAATTGACTGATTTTTTTGGAAGGATGATCTCTAGGGTTAGAAATTCTGTTTGGATTTGAATGATGTTGATTTAAGATTTTCTCAAAAGTATTTTCTGTTGATTTAAAATCCTTAAAAAAAAAAAAAATTTATTGCAGAACATACAATCTGCAACCAAATCAGCCTATCAATGGATATTCGATTATCCAAATCCAATTCAAATAATCGAAAATTTTGGATTTCACATTTGAATTCAGATAAAATTTTATATTCCAATCTTTATTGGCTACAGATTCGGATATTGAGATATCCACTCCAATAATATCCAATTCGAATCCAATTAGATATAATATAATATTAAATTCGACTAGGATGTTATCAGATATCCGATAAGATAATCAAATTCGAATATTGATTTAAAGTATGTCGGATTCGAATTGGAATATCAGATATTTTTTAGGATTCAAATAGTGCTATATCCATTGACAGCCCCACACCCAAGCCACATTTTGGCAATATATAGATAACGCAAGATAAAACAGTCATGTTAGCATTATTAAGATTTCTTTACAAAAACAAAATTCTCATCTTTTTTTCTTTCATTTTTTATTTTTCTATTTCTCTTTCAAATGAATATCCCAAGACTAGTTATGAAACCAGTCTAACCATAACCCACAAAACACAGTAATCTTCTTAACCAATAATTTCTTAAAATATCCTACAATTTTGCTAAAACTAGAAATTGCATTATTGTGCAAAACGGCTTCCCGTTCCATCAAGAAAACGATCAGTGTGCCACCCTCTCATCTTCAGTTCGGACAAAAAAGAAGGGAACGTTCTATCCATTTTGTCGTAAGCGTCTCTTAAGACACTTTCAGTCGACCCATATCCGGACTTCTCCATGTTTGCAGCATATGCAGCGACAAGCCATCCCCTCAATGCATCTTCCCCTGTTGCATTGTGCTCCAACATCATGTCAGTCCATTTACTTCCACGACTTATGAGAAATTTCTCCTCGGGGAAATATTTTTCTTAGTTCACGAAGTTTCGAAGGCTTAATAACCTTATGCAGAGCCCTGCCCACCTTCACACTTCCAGCATCTTCGATGACTCGCCCGGGGAAGAGGAGATCTTCTCTGTATCTTAAGTCAGTGGGACTTGATATTTTCCCGGACTGCAATGGGTTTTAACAAAGAAAGTATAAGAAAGAAGAAAAATATTCGGGAGAAGATTAAGAGAGAATAGTTCACACCTTGACAAAATCGGCCACAACCATGGCTGTCCGTTGTGGATTCAAGGTGTTGACCGGAGCTGCTCGCATTTCTTCAACAACACTGTAAATATGTATCACAGAAAGCAGCGGGCCAACTACCATCTACAAGAGTTAAAAATAATCACAACCGTTGGGACGGTCCATGTCTCATATAGTCTACAAAGTAGATGACATGACCCATAGAATCTGTGATTGCTTGAAAAGATTGAACAGATGAATCTAGACAGAATCCAAAAGCACCTTTTAAATGGGTGAACAGTGGCATTAATGACGACTATTTTGGGGGAAATAAGAAAAGACAATAAAAAAAAAGTAGATGGAATGAGTTCTAAGCGGATGTGCTGCACTAGTATTAAAAAAGAAACAATTACAATGAAGCCTTCTACAATAAAAAAAATGGTGATTCTGAGGATATTAACTGTTGAAATAGAACTAAAGCACTTAATACTTCTCTTAAAAGGAGTACTTGACACTTGTGTAATCTGCAACCATAGTATGAGGATTTGAACTGTTGCAACAGAAACAAAGCAAAAAATTCTTCTCGTTCTTGTGAAACCATGTACTTACAACTATATTTGTGAGAACTACAAGCATCTTCCACCTGACATGTCTAAACGTTATTATGCATTGTACAAGAAAATTTGACTGTCTGTTCTACTTCCGAACTTGATAATTGACTATGAAATTGGCAGAGTCAACTTAGCTCAGTTGGGTTCAAATATCTATGTATAACTTCTGATTTATATAAGTTGACTCCCTTACAAGTTACAACCTATGCATGGACCCAGTTTTCTGTTGTCAAACAGTCTCAGACAGGTCAACACAGATAAACCCAACATGCAGGCTGATTTTGGACACAAAAAAAACAGGACCAACACATCTGATAATCGGATATATCAAAAAACAGATATACAAATACAAATATTATAGTTGATATACAAGGGTAATGGAAAAATATATTGAGATAATTGAA